>NC_139143.1:76805880-77242076 GCF_964270905.1 Leucopleurus acutus | reverse complement strand
TAGAGAGATGGGGGAGAAACAGAAGGAGGAAGAGAGAGAATCAGATGAGTAGAGAGCAGTAGAGGCCCCATTCCCTCTCCTCTGCCCGGCCTGATCCAATGCCAGGTATCTTCTGATGCTCTCATCCTGGGTCCAATCCTTTTTCTCTTGACTAAGGGCTTAAAGCTTAACCCTGTCTTTGTAGCCAGGGGTAACCCATTTTGCTTCTTGGACTGAACATTTTGAGGTCCAGGTGTCCTATCCCACCCCCTCATTCCCAGGCTGACTCTGGAGCCTTAGAACCCTCTTCTTCCTACTTTACAGAAATAAAGGCATCCTCCCCCCAAAAAGCTGAATAGAAGCTATGGGAAGAAGTCAGTTGAGTATGATAGTAAAGAAATAATTAGGGACGAACTATAGGACTGCTTGAATTTGGGGCCCAGATAAAATTTAAAGTAGGAACCCTGCTCTCTCCCTTCCCAGCCCTCTGCTTTGCTGTGATCACCACCCTCCCACCCCAAACCCCAGGCAACAAGACTGACAGACTTGAGTGCCTACAGGCCGCCTCCTGCCCACTGCAGGATCTCCAGGTCCTTGCAGTTCCCCTCAGCCTTAGGCAGCTGCAGCCGATGTGAGGGAGGGAGCAATAGCACCTCCTAATCCTCAGGCTTCTTAAATTTACTGAGGATTTGGAACCAAATGCTAGGGAGAGGATAATCATAAATTAATGTCCAAATGCACAGAAATTCTTTTGGTGCTACCACCTCCTCCACAGGTGGTCATCCCATTTTGCTAGGCTCTCAAAGTGTTCCCAGGGCCCGCCCCTTCCTCCCCCAGTGCCCATGGAGCACCCACCTGTCATGCTCCCAGCTACTACCCTAGAAGGTCAGAATATAATCCTTACCTCCTGCCCCTCTTCCTCAGCATCCTCAGTTGGTTTGACTTTTGTCAGAGCCCCAGCTGGGGCCAGCTCAGAAAGAGAGTGAGGAAGGAAGGAAGGAAGGTGTGAGGAAGCGGTGAGCAGAGCACAGAATGATCTGGGAGGGAAGGGGACTGACTTCCTGGCAGCCTCAGCCCCGGTTCCCGGTTCCTGCCCAAGTATCCTGTCCCAAGAGTGGCCTCCGCCCAGGCTGCCTGGTGTTCCCTGGGCAGCCTCTGCACTGTTCCAGAGGTCAGGAGGACTCTTCAGAGCTATGAGGACAGGAGACTTCTCTATAGGCCCTATGGAATTCTAAATCTTGGGTGAGAAAAGCAACATGGAGGGTGAAGGAGCCAAGCTTCTGCCAAGCCCCACCTACCATGGCCAGACTACAACTGGACAATGGTTGACCAGGAAAGCTTGAGAACCAAGTAAGGAAATTTTCCCCAAACTCCCCTGCCCTTGCCCCTGCTGCCACACCCAGGCCTGGGCAAATGGGATCTCTCCAGGGAGGCAGGACACTAGGCTGCCTTTCCCTGCACCCTTACCGGGCCCTTCTCCTATCCCTTCTCTCTGTTCTTACTCCCCACTCCCCACATCCCTCCTATCCAGTGGTGTCATTGTCCTGACAACTGAATGGGGGGGGGCACCCAGAACTGAGGTTGCCATGGTAACCACTGAGCTGAGGCTGCAGCCTTCTCTTCGTGGACTCTGTGTGCTCCCTGTGCCCCTCCCCCGCCCCAAGGATTCCTCATTTGCAGGCTCAGTCTCTTTCCCTCTCCCAACACCAGTTCTCTTCCTCCATTCTCTAGGCTCTCCTTACCCTTCCTCTTTTCTCTGGATGTGAGCCTGTGATTATCTGCCTTCTTACACATACTCTTAGCTGGTCAGACACATACACACAGACCACATACACTCAAAGCCACACATCCAGTGCTGGCATGTACACATCCATTACCAGAACATCCAAACACACCCACAGATACCAGCACTGCCTCCTCCCTGTACCTGTGCCCACACCCAGGATCAGCATCCATACAGAGGGTTCTGGCACACACACATTCCCACCCCCATTTCTCTTAGGGGCCTCCTTGTATCTGTTTCACTCTCACGGAAAGCTCCTACTCACCGCCCCCAGCCTTTGTGGGTGGGTGTCTAATACACATTAATCCCTTCCCGCCCACCTCCCCTGTAAGTCTGTGTTTTCAATTCAGAGTCCTAAATCTTAACTCCTCCCAGGAGATTTCTCTCTCTCTCTCTCTCTCTCTCTCTCTCTCTCTCTCTCTCTCTCTCTCTCTCTCCCCCCCCCACCCCCCCACAGGATCTCTGTATTTACAAACTCTTCTTCTATGTGAAAGCAGGGCACTATGGTCCTAAAGTCTGTCCCATTTTCCAGCTAAGGGCTTGGTCACAGGGTCTCCTTGACTGGGGCAGCCTTCTTGAGCGCATCTTGCCTCCTTCCCATGCTGCCCTTTTCTCTTCAGCTCTCTTCACACCCCACCTCCATTATTATCCCCATCTCTGAACCCTGTCCCCATCACTCCCCTTGTCTACATCCCCTTTTCTGTCCTTGGATTATCAGTGGAGGG
Organism: Leucopleurus acutus; assembly: GCF_964270905.1. Taxonomy (NCBI): domain Eukaryota; kingdom Metazoa; phylum Chordata; class Mammalia; order Artiodactyla; family Delphinidae; genus Leucopleurus; species Leucopleurus acutus. The sequence goes on along the minus strand of NC_139143.1, from coordinate 77,239,589 downwards.
GGGTGGGGGCTGAGCTCCAGAGCCTGCTGCTGTGACCTAGATTTCAAGGCGAGACGGTTCCTGGTGCTGACAGTCAGAGAGCATTGTTTCTGGCCCAGCCTGGCAGGGCCACCGCTGGGCCCTCTGTCTGGTTGCACCTGGGTGTGCAAGTGTATAAGTGCCTGTTTCTCGTGGGGCTCATGCTGGCCCTGCTGCCTGGCTTATTGTGTGTTTGTGTCACAGTGCCTGCCACCAAGGGAGGCTTGTTTGTTCTGGTCCAAGTAGGGGGCTGGGAATGGGGCCTCCTGGGTGCATGCTTCTCTCCCTCAGTTTCCCTGCATGTAGGTGGAAATAAGGAATATGGGGTGTGTCAACTAGTCCCTTTCTGCTATATTCCCGGCCCATTGTTGGGGTGATTTGTGGGCAGTCTCAGTCAAGTACAAGGTCATCTAGCTCCTTGCCCCACTCCTTAGTCTAGCCAGAGTGTTTATGCCATAATTTACTTTTTAAAATGCTTTACTTTTTAATTATAAAAGAAATATATAGTCATTGTGGGGGGAAAAAGCCCCTTTTTAAAACTCACCACTAGAGTTTCACATTTTATCAAATCCAGAAAGTTCATTCTAAGGTCTGACCTTCTTTCTTCCTGTCTTAGCCACAGTCCCTATCTTAGTGGAAGGAGGGCCTTGAATGTCCTCTCCTTTTTCACCTAAAAATCTTCATAGAAGAGGGATGGGGTGAAGGCCTAGATGAGATCCAGCCTTCCCCAGCCCCCTGTGGGAGGTCACGCTGAAGGTAGTGCCAGCGGGATGTTGATGCAAGCAGAAGTGGCAGCCCCCTTCCTGCCAGACTTTCCCAAAGCTGCGTCTGAACCCCTTCTCCCTGCCACCCAGCCAGCCTGGGAACTGGGCAGGGGGCCAGAGCCAGCCGCTTGGTATTCTTGGGCGCGGGGGCTGTAGGCATAGCACAAAGGCTAGGAGAAAGGGCTGTGTAGAGGCCCAGCAGCAATCAAGGGAGAAAATGGGCTCCGCAGAGGTGGGGGTAGCCCATTGCTTCACCCTCCCCACCCCCATCCCGAGACCTAATGACTGAATACAGGGCTGAGCATGGAGGGGCCAGGCAACTAGGCATCTATCCAAAATGAGTCATTAGTGGGGTGGTGGGGAGTTGAAGTGAGGGACCCCCTTTGCTTCTGGGAAAGAATGGAAGCTAGAACATGAGCTCCAATCAACCTCCCCCAGCCCCTTCTTTTTAGCTTCTCACTGCCACAGCAAGCCTCTCCCTGGTCGTTTTGGTGTGTTTTGTTTTGTTTGACAGGGGGAGGGGTTGCAGGTGGGTGGGGCGATTCTGGGGGGGACTTGGATACAGCGGGTGAGAAAGTCGGGAGCAGGTTGCTATGGTAACCGCCTCCTCAGTCGGGGAGCTGTTGCCAGGGTTACTGTTAGAGGGGGGGAAAAGGAAGAAAAAAGATGGTGGGGAGAAGGAGGTGTGACTTTTCACTCTAGACTCCAGCCTGGCCCCTAGCTTCCCAGTTTCTTCCTGTCTACTCCTACCTCCCTTAGGTCTTCCTTTTCTTCCTCCAGTCCTAGCCTCCCCAACCTCTGTGTTCCAGGCACTTGCCTGGTAGGGTAGAGGAGAGGTGAGTAGTGCCAGTGAGTGAACCAAACCGTGAACCTCAAGCTCAGCCTCCTCTCCCTTTGTTCCCCCCAACCCCAGTCATGGCCGAGTACGGGACCCTCCTCCAGGACCTGACCAACAACATCACCCTTGAAGATCTGGAACAGCTCAAGTCAGCCTGCAAGGAGGACATCCCCAGTGAGAAGAGCGAGGAGATCACTACTGGCAGTGCCTGGTTTAGCTTCCTGGAGAGCCACAACAAGCTGGACAAAGGTGGGGGAGGGGGACACAGGCATCCTACCATCAGCCGTTCAGGCTCAGTTCATTCAGCAAATAGAAATGAGCTCAGAGCTCCTATACAAAGTGCACTCCTTTTTGACAAGGCAGGATAAGAGGGGTGCTCTAAGAGAGTAGAGGGGCTCTAGGGCAGTGGTCTTTACATTCTTCATGGTGCCCTTCTCAGTAAAAATATTATTCAGCAAAAAATGTTACTCAGATTCTACTGTGCTATTATCATATATATAATAAAACATTAAAATAGGACTTAAAGGTGATAAAACTTAAAACCACAAGTTCTAACATTTTCTTATTCACTTTTAGAGACCATTGCTCTGGAAAGGGCTTTGGGGAGGAACTGGTATTTAAGATGGCCCTGAAGGGCAAGTGGGATTTCAAAGGCAGGATCCAAAGGAGGACATGCTAGGCAGAGGAACATAGCATGTTTAGAAGTGGCTGGAAAGGTAAGTTAAGACTGTGTTGTGGAGGGCCTTGAGTGACAGGGTATTTGATAGGTGAGGTGAGTGACCTGAGGGTGCTTCAGAGATACTAATCTGTAGCATGGAATGAAGGGAGGGAGGCTGAAGGAGGACATGCTACACTTAGGACAGGGGTCCCTAGCGGTCCTGTTAGGAACCGGGCTGCACAGCAAGAGGTGAGGAGTGGGCGCGAGTGAGCGAAGCTTCATCTACCGCTCGCTCCCCATTGCTCGAATTACAGCTTGAACCATCCCACCCCCGCCCACCCTGTCCATGGAAAAATTGTCTTCCACGGAACTGGTCCCTGGTGCTAAAAAGGTTGGGGACCGCTGACTTAGGGGACTACTGCAGTAGAGGGGAGGAGCCAGGCAAGAAGGCATCTGCAATCTCCTAGAACTGGCCAACCCATGGACATCATCCCTCTGGTCATGTCTGTGCCTTCTCATTCAGAATTACCCTTCTCACTAGGCCCAGAATCTCTCCTGGGTTGTCTACAGATCCCACCCTTCTGGTCCTACATGTGCTGCTGGGAAATTCTGATGCTTGCTTGGAGGAAAAGTGAAAGAGGGACAGGGTGGATGTTGGGTATTTGGAAGCCCGGTTAATTTTTCTCTTCTCCCCTCCACTCAGTGTGGAACCTGGTATTTAACCTAAATCCCTCATTCTAAATCTGTAATTTAGAAACTTCACTGATCAATGATCTGCCCTTCCTGAGAAGAGTTCTCTACTGTCTTCTGGTGCTTTAGCTTTCTTTTCCTGGCTTAGCTGCCCCTCTTCTTCCAGTGTTGCCTCCTCCAGTAACCAATGGGAGCAACTCAGGCTTGGTTCCTGAAGCCTAATCCAGCAGTGTAGGGGAAGCTGACCTCTACAGCAGCTCTGATCCTCAGTCTCCTGCCTTCCTCCAGACAACCTCTCTTATATCGAGCACATCTTTGAGATCTCCCGCCGTCCTGACCTACTCACTATGGTGGTTGACTACAGAACCCGTGTTCTGAAGATCTCTGAGGAAGATGAGCTGGACACCAAGCTAACCCGTATCCCCAGTGCCAAGAAGTACAAAGGTAAGAGGCCATGCCTTTAATATGTACCTCTGCCCCTCCCATGGATTATCTGTGGAATACTTGAATTCTGGGAGAACAGAGGCTTATGATCAGTTAGCCTGCCTACTGCCTCCCATGACTTCTGTCCCTGGACACATCCCTTTTTGCCCCCAGACATTATCCGGCAGCCCTCTGAGGAAGAGATCATCAAATTGGCTCCTCCACCGAAGAAAGCCTGAGCAAGGGGGAGGAAGAGGAGGAAGGTTGGACCTTCATCAGACCATTCTCTTCCCCCATCCTCCAGGGGAGGGGGCAAGGGCATCCCCCCCCCCCATCTACCCACTTACTAACCTGGTCCTAACCCCCTTACTGTGCGCGTGTGTGTGCGTGTGCGCACGCTCTGGCTGTCTGTCTATATGTCTAGCTCATCTAGTTCCTCCTCCTTGTGAGGGGATGGGGGTCAGGGGCTGGGGGTGGGGGAGCTCAGTTTCCCCACTCTAGGGGGAGTTGGGGGCTATTTCTATGCAAATAGAAATGGGCACATTCCTCCTACTTCCCTTTCCTCCACTCTTCCCCCACCTCTCTAAAGTGTGGGAGCAGAAAAGGGCCTGTATTTTCCTACAATGAGGCGGCGAGGTAGGAGTGAGGCATGGGAGAGGTGGGTGAATCGAATGAAAAGCAGTGAGAGGGAAGATGAAGAGGCTACCCAACCCCCACCTGGAAGGGGCAAAGAAAAGCCAGAGTTTGTGTTTGTACCCCAAAGCTGGACTGGCTCAGGAGTCCAGTTTCCAGTAGTTCCTCAGGTTGGAGGGCCTGGGCACCAGCAGGTCCCTTTTTGCTCCCCTCTCATGGGCCTATGGTGGGTATGAGCCAGGGACCTAAAGAGAGAGGACCACTGGATCCTTCCCTGGCCCCAAAGTTCAAACCCCATGGAGAACCCAGCATTAGATACCCCCCACCCACCTCTGCTCTGGAGAGACTGTGCTGGGAACACACCCCATCACTGAGCCTGAGTGGGGATGAAGGCAGAGAGGAGTTCCCTGTTCCACTCCTTTATTCCTACTCAGACTGTTGCACAGGAGTCCCCTGAACCTAGGGAGGTTGGGGAATCGAGATCCTTAGGTTTTAACTCCAATCCTGCTCCCACTTACAGAGTCCCTACGTGGTTATTGCAGGCAACCTTCCCTCTCTCCATGATCTAGAACCCCCTCTCCCCCAAGCCAGAAAGAAGGGAAGAAGCTAACTACAGTGTTTTCCGTTGCACTGATCCCCAATTCAGTCCAGGAGGGGACTCGGTAACCCCTCTCCCTCAATATCCTGGCACCTTGGGCTTATGAACCCCTCCTAGCCAAATCACTAGAGTACAGTGACCCCAGCCTCCTGCCTGTCCCAAGATAGCCATCCCCACCCTGACCGTGCTAACTGTGTGTACATATATATTCTACATATATGTATATTAAACCCGCACTGCCATGTCTGCCCTTTTTTGTGGTGTCTGGCATTAACTTATTGTCTAGGCCAGGACGGGGGTGGAAGGGGAATGCCACAGTGAAGGGAGTGGCAGAGTCAAATTGCTACATAGTCAAAACAAAAAAAAACTTTTTTAAACTTTAAATTCACATGCAATCTCAAGAGGCTATTTAGAGAAAGTTTAAGCTAGGAGCTTCTAGGATGTGGGAGCAAAACTTTAGTGGAGGGGAGAGCTGGCTACTGGAAGAGGGAAGAAGCCAGACTGGTTGGAGAGCACCCTCTAATCCTAGCCTAGCCCAGCCCAACCTGCCTGTCCCCTCTGGCCACTGCTGCGGACACCTGCCTTAACACATACACCTCGAGTACTCCACAGTTTTGCCTTAAAGGACCTTCCCAAGTTTCCCCAGTCCTGTCTGGCTTCTCCCACAAGGAGAGAGAGATACTTGTAGAATTGGGAGGGGGATAAAGAGCAGGAATTATCCTTCCAAGCCAGGATATGTTATGTGAGAACAAGTCTGAGAGAGAAAGGAGGTGGAGGGAGGGAATATATTATAAAGAGCCTTCCTTTGAAGAGAGAAGAGGATGAGATGGGAGAAGGGAGACAGGGTCATTTTCAGCGGAGTCTAGCAATTTCTCTGTAAGGCAAAATAATCTAAAACGACTAACCTGCCCTCCTGCCCCCTATACTGCTGTGAGATTGCCCCTATCCTGTGCTCCTCTGTCTGCAGTGTGCACGGCCTTGTTCTAACCCTGGAATAAAGGTGATTGATTGTACTGTACCTAACTGATTCTAAATTTGTGTGAATGACCGGGATTTTTAAGCCTTTGGATGACTGGGGAGGGAGAGCAAAATTTACCCCCAAATCCTTAACTGCAGCCTGGAAGAGGCCAGGAAAATACCCCTAGTAGGATCTCTGCCCTCTCTCATTTTCTAAGTATCACTGAACTGTGGGGCCTATTCCACTTCCACAGTCTCCCACTGGAGCCCAACCACTGGAAACATGGATATCCCAGACTGGACTTCCTAAAATTGTAATAAGACCAGGGCCAGGCACCTATACTGAAAGGAACAAAAATAGCCCATCATGAATGAATGGCTCACATATCACACACACAGCAGCAGTCGGGGGTGGGGGGGGGAAAAAGCTTTACTGAGAGAAAATACACAACAAATTCCAGAGTGCATGGTTTCAGCCCACTCCATCACCCCACCAGCGATAAGAACAGACCACTCACAGTCACCACACATTCACTACCTCAGGGAGGAAGTACAGCAGCTAACATCTGGTCTGAGAGCTGCTAGGAAAAGGGGCAGGAGGAAGGAGTATCTGGGAATTCCACCCTTTCACTCCTCCCTTCCTTCCTGGCCTGTTCTAGTAGAATCTGACTGTCCCAGGATGCAGAATTCCTGGTTGGGGGCAAAGAAAGAGCAACAAAAGCATTTAAGGGCAAGAATGCAACTGGGACTTTGATAATTAGTGACCAGTGATACAACAGGTGTCTGAGCCCCAGCCACCTTACTCAATCCTTAGATAAATGACTTGTCCTTCAATCCCAAGATAGGAAAAGGTGGACAAGGTATAAAGTCAAACCCAGGAGGTCTTTCCCTATACTCTTCCATTAGGAAGGGAGTTGGTGTGGAGTTGGATAGTTTAAAGAATCAAGCAGCTAAAGCTAAGAGTGAGTGTGTCTTCTGTCACACACAGTATTAAGAGAGACGGTCTGCAGTGGCAGAACCCTTCCTGAAGTCACAGTTCAGTCAAGTTTTGAAGATGAGCCAGTCTCTGGTTAGCAGAGCCATCCTGGGAACCCCCACAAGACTTAAGCAGAGGTAGGATATCTGGAGCAAAGAGATGAAAGGGGCTTCTCAACCCTGAAACCATGGTAGGAAAGCAGGAAAGGGCAGAATTCAGGATCCTTCCATTCTTGAGCCTCCTAAAACATAAGGGTTAAGCCCTAATCTCCAGTAGCTGTGCATAGAGGGTAGGCTGACCCCAGGTGATACCTCCACATCATTACTCTCACTCACTCTGTCCTGTAAGTCCCTTTATTGCAGTCATAGAGAATATATAGGTATTTAAACTTCAACAATAATTTTAACATGATACATCCAATTTTGACTTGCTTTTTAATATATTTATAGATATAAAATTAGGCCTCTAACAGTGATAGGGACAGGGAGATTGCTGCCACCGAACAACTTTTTTTTTTTTTTTAAGTAACAGAAGAGGTAACCACCTTCCTATTCTTCCACTTCTGTCCCTCCTCCCACCTCCCCCCAACCTCCCTCACCAGACCTACTGAGGGGGTGATGGGATGAAGAGAAGAGAGTGAAGGATACATAATCAAGTGCAAAACACTGTGATAAGTACAGAGAATGAATGGGGTGGAAAAGAAAGTGAAGAGTGTGGGATGGTTAGGGGCTCTAAGGACTCCCCAGAAAAACAGGATCCTGGGATGGGGTTGGTTGCTCAGGGGGAAGAAAAAACAATGCAACTGTCATAGAATTTTAAAAAATAAAGAAAATAAAGTCAAAAACCTAAACCAAAGAGAGAGTGGCATTTCTACCACCCCCAGTCTGGCCCCTTGGTACTGAACAGCCAGTTATCCCCCCACCCCCCACCCAAGAAACAAGGGAGATCAAAGAAAAGGAAACCCCATTCCCTACCCCAAACCAGTTAACAAAATAGGCTCCCCCCTCCCAAAAAAAAAAGGCTTTGGGGAGAGGCCATTTCTGCCAAGTCCTATGCACCTCTCCATAGAACCCCATTCCAGGGCTCAATTCCCACTTCTAGATGCTCTGTAGGTTTGCTCCCCTCTGGCTTGTCCTCCTGGGATGTCTTTTTTTTTTCTTTTCTTTTCTTTTTTTTTTTTTTAAATCTAAAGCAAAAAAGTCCAAAGTGCGTTTCTGCTGAATGTTAGAGCCTGGGACAGGAAAGGGCTGCCCAGGCAGGATCGGGTTGGCAGCCCCAGCCTGCCCCTCCTGGGTACGAGGCCTCAGGATGGCATGCACTGCACCCGGTCAGGGCCCTCCTCCTCGTCCGATGTATCTGAGGAGCTGGGAGACTCATCCGAGTCTGCGTCTGTGGCCCCAACCCCAGGTTCTCGCCAGCGCTGTAGGATGGGAAAGGCTTATTAGTAATTTCCCTGGAACAAGGACAAGCCTGTTAGGTCTTAGCTATAATTTACATGCTCTAGGCCAGGGGTCAGCAGAATTTTTCTTAAAGGGCCAGACAGTAAATATTTTAGACTCATGGGCCGTATCTCTGTCACAACTATTCAACTCTGCTGTTGTAGCATGAAAGCAGCCAGACAACACATAAATGAATGGGTGTGGCTGTAGTCTAATAAAACTTTATTTACAAAAAGCAGGCACTTGCCCAAACTGCCACAGTTTGCTAACCCCTGCCCTAGGCCTCTTGTATCACAAGAGAAAAAACAGAAGACACCTGAGATGACTTATTTCTTCTCAACTCCTTCCCCACCCTCATGCCTTTGCCTTTTTGAAGACAACCCTGTGCATGCGTGGTGATGGAGAACACTAAGCAGACACCACCTATTTCTGCTAGTGGCTCTTCCAAGGCTACATCAAAGCTCTGATGGGGATGGGGAAGGGGAATAATGGATAGGAAACCCAACTAACTCCACTTGATTCCTCCTAAAGCAGCAAGAAGTATGCCCTGGAACATTTTACCCTCTTGAGAGGGTCACTGCCCTTGGGAGCTCACTTCCCACTCCAGCTTACCCGGTGATGGCGTCTTTGTCTCAGGTGATGCATGAGGAACCAGAGCATGTGGCTATCAAATAGGTCGGTGTGGTGTAAGCTATCTTCATCCCGTTCCCGCTTGTTCTTCTTAATCACCTGGAACCAAAAAGGGTTGGGGAAGTGGGTAATGAATAGGAACCCTGGACCTGATCAGAAAAGGCTGGTGTTCTAGCCCAGTAAAATCTTCCCTTAGAAACTACTGAGCTGGAGTATAGCTAGATTCGACTAAGAAAGGATGCCCCAGGTTCATCCACTGAGAAGCTGGATGATTCTTCCTAAAGATGTCCCCTCTACCATGAACTAGATGCACTTCAAAGCTGCACCCTGGACCCCTGGACTGGGACTGTTCCTAGAGAGGCAATGACAGGAATGTGGGGGAGGGTGTTAGAGCAGTGCCTTTAAAGAACTGTACAGCAAGTTATTCCTTCCTATGACAATGAAAACTCCTAACAGTATGTGGATAAGCAGAAAGAAGAACTCTATAGTCAGCTACTTACATCCTTTAACCCTGTAAGTTCAGTGGAAGTTTCAGCTGTGGGTGCCCAGATCTTGACATCATGGTCTAGGCCACTGGTTGCCAGCACAGGCAGGTGAGGGTGGGGCTCAAGACAGTTTACCTGGTCAGGAGTAAAGGAAAACATAGGCTCAGGGGTATGTGGCAATACGGTTTAAAAACCACTACTCACCTTGAACCAAACAACTGTCCTTGATAAAGTTAAGACAGCTGCTGGGAAGACAGGCCCACCCATCATAAGCCTAGGCTAAAGGGCCCTCGGGGTGAAAGAAACACTGGACACAGACTGGATATAAGACCAGGCCTATCTCTCACTTCCTAGGTTTAGGTAGGGATGGCCTCATCCTGAGATATAACTCTAGGGGTGGGCGGGTGACTGGCCAAGCATACTGCTGGCTTCACAAAAAGGCAGTGAGGTTCAGATGACCTCATTCTCTCCAGCTTCCAAAGCTCCAACTTGCCCCAGTCTGGAAAAAAACATCTCAGTGGCTTTCACCAAGTGGCAAATACATTTTTAAAAATGAAGAAAGCAGCACCTGCTGCTGAGCCCCCAGAGAAGACTCAGAGAACAATTACATTCCACTGTTTATAAGAACTGGAAGAAGGCATAGGCTGGGAAGAGGCTGAGCCTGAAACATAGTAGGGTAGTGGAGACACGTATCTGCTTGAGAACCCTGCACACCCCAGGAGACAGCATTCTGCTGCCTGCCATGAAAGCACAACAGGCTCAGCTATAGGACAGCACGGTACAGTGAGGCAGCTTCCTTGGGCACCCACAGCCTCAAGCTCAGCCACCCTCTGGATATATTCACTGAGCAGGAGGAATGAACTACAGCAGCCGAGGCAAAGGCCTTCTGGCTTAGGCAGCCTCCTTCTTTCCAAAGGCACCCATGCCCCCTGCTGTCTGACTTGGAAACATCAGCCTTCCTGGCAGAGCAGGGCAGCTACCACGCCACCGCCACCGGAGGAGCTGGTCCCAGATCTAGCTGCTAAAGCATTTTTGGGCTTTTAGTCAGATGAGGAATAGATGGCAAAAGCATCCAGAAGGAAGAAGGTGTGGTCCTAGCCACTCCTCACCTCACCCCACCCCACCCCGTCTTGCAGCTGCAGTACAGTCCAAGGAAACAACCCCTGGCAAACAGCCTCTTAGTTCTCTCTGGACCAACCTTCTCTGCCTCGCCTGCACATGCAGAGAGCAGCTGATGGGAAGCCAGGGTCAGCATGGAAAATAAAACTGACATACAGACTTCCAATCTTCTTTGTCTTCCATTTTACAAATAAATTCTCAGAAAACACTGAAGCTAAGTCTGAGTCTAAGAGTAAAGCAGAAACCACATTTCCCTTCTTTCTTCTTCTATTCCACATATCAGCTCATTACAAAGTTTATATTTGGGCTCTTTTAGGCAGTGTGGAAGAGGTTCCAGCATCTGGAGCAGAGGTGGCACTAGAGAGAAAAACTCCATTGCCAGAAAATATTATCAAAAGATACGTGACAACTTAACACATACAAACTTGAACTCGTTCATCCATCTCAAGCCCTTGCTACCCTTCTAAACTCTGACCTAGCTGTGCTTGACAAGTCAGCAATATAAAAAGGCACAAGGGAGAAATTCCTTGGAACTTAAGACTAAGGACAAAGCCAATGGCAAGAGAGTAAGTTACATATAGTACCTGAGTTGGAGCTTGCAGGGGAAGCCAACAGAGAGCTTCTGGGCCAGAATACCTGGTCACTTCACCCGACCTGTCTGCATGCCAGGACTTATCCTGTCAGTAATGCCTGAGCAGAGAAGAGAGCTCTGGCCTTAGATGACTGGGCTGAGGGATGAAGGTGATGGGATAAAGGAGCAAAGTGCTTTCGGGAGACTAAGGATTGTCCTTTGACATCATCCCCCACCCTTGCCCCGAATGCAAACAATGGAAGGACTAGAGTTTGAGCCAAAAACAGAATTGAGATACCTGGGCAAGGTGGATGAGAATTTCAAAGATCCCTTCTGGTTCTAATAGTCTACTTAATGATATAGTCTGCATTCAGGCTGGCGCTGGTGACCCCACTGCTGGGAGGTTAGCACAAAAAATCAGAAGGAGCCAAGTGAGGACCACGTAGATCATTCAGCTTACACAGAGGCAAGAACAAGCCAGGAATCTCGCTGCAGGGTGCAGTCTTTATACGTCTTGTTCTAGTACCTCACTCTTATGACCACTAAAACTCAGGCCTGGGGCCCACCCATCCTACGCAAATGCCCTCCCAACCTGAGCACCTGGATTAATCATCAAACCCTGACACTGGCTAAGCTGAAAGGAGATTGGCCTGTAGAGTGATTCTGGACCACAGACAAGTGCTGGCCTGGGGGAGGGCATTCAGCCCTGCATCTCTCTAGAATGGAATGAAAGACAATAGTTTATGATCAATAAAAGATTCACTGGCCCCTTTTGACTTTCTCATGACTACATGCCTACTGCCGAATTCTCATTAAGACTCCAGTGTTTTGGGTTTGTTCACTACAGATGATAGAAGAAGACCTATGGAAAAGTAGGAAATGAAGCAGGCAACCGTGAGACACACCTTCAAGTTCTAGACTCTTCTCCACTTATATTCAAGCCATAGAAGCTTTGGGTCTATACTGGTCCCAGGTCCCCAAAATTTAGAGGAAACCAGAAGAAAGTCTGAAATAGCCTCATACCAGGATAAGAGACACACAAGAAGAAATGGGATCCCAACTGCAATGAACCATTCTAAACTCTAAAACCACTCTGGATAAACCTCATCAAGAGACGGCTGGGCTCTTTGTAGCTCCCCACAGCTTAAGAGGAATGAAAAGGAAGAAAGAATAAACATCTCAGCCATCCCTTAGAAGCTCTTAACAAGACTGTCTTGGGTAGTCAGTAAAATGCAGTTGCCCAAACTGCCTCTTTCTTATCTTCTGCAGTCTGAAAACCTTGTAATAGAAAGCTACTGAATCCTTCTTGACTCTAGGTCTCAAAAAAGAAAAAACAAAAAAATTTATGGTTAGCTAGATACATCCTAAGAGCTGACCACCTTTCACTCCCCAACTCACGATCCTCAGGCTTCCTTTTTGCCCTATCTCTATGGAGGCTGTCTGCAGAACTCAAAGGACAGGCAGACTATGATATGATCATGGGTTGTATAGCAGTCAAACAACAACAACAAGAAAAATGGTCGCGGGGGTGAGCATGTTTCTCTCTCCCTGTATATGCATATATATTATGTGTGTTTGTATCAATATACAGACCATATTCTGATTTTCCCAACTGTCAGAAAAAATGCTCCTTCTAGCTTGTATCCGCTAATCCAGGATCTATTCAAGATCACTACTTAGCTACCTACTACTGTGTGTAGGATGGTGTGCCCTGAACGCTAATGCTTTTGTTTTGGAAAAGGTCCATGCCTAAGGATACCTCACTCAGGCCAGAGGTTCTTCCCTAAAATCCCTTTCTCCTCTTAATAAACCGTGCTGTAGAGGGGCAGAAGACAGGAAAGGGAAGAAAATATTCCATTAAAACCTCAGCACCCCCAGACTATACTGTCTTTTTATTTAGCTGGCTAGACCTCTAAGACGTGGTATTACATTGTCAGAGTGAGAATTCAGTGGCCCTGCTAAAGCCTACCTTAATGACTGGAGAGAGTAGAGAGCCAGCCAGCCCAGCACACCATACTCACCACGCCTCCCTTGTCCCCCTCCATGAACTGAATGATCTGGCAGGATGATTTCTCCCAGAGGAAGATGTGCCCGCAGTCACTACCGCTCACCACAAACTCACTCTTGGGGCCATAGAAATTGACGCCTTTTACTGAAATGACAAATGAAGGAATAAACCACATAAGAGTTGGCATCAGGCCGACATATATTTACCTCACAGGAAATTTAGTTATTCACAAATCTAAATCAGCTAAGAGCCAAAGAATTTCTTTCACTTTCACAAAACAAATCAAGGGATTATGCATGTATAATAGACAGAATAAAAATCACACCAGTTCCAGAGACTATTTATATTCTCCTAAAGAGGCCCATAGAGCTGAGGAGTTTGCAGTCCTTAGCAACAGCCTCAGTCTCAGTAGTTTGCACCCTACGGAGCAGCCATAGGCCTCACTAATGCCTCACCTGTCCCAACCTGAATGGCCCCAGCTCTGCCCACTCCTAGGCAGCACTGTCCTATGCCCTAGGATTATCCTTGGTATGTGTGCTTCACTGGTACCTTGTCAATGCTTCCTGGGTCATTAGGTGACCTAAGACTGATGAAGGTATATGCCACAACTGCCTATAAGAAGCACCTGAACTGTGCGTGTTACCAAGACTGAACAACAGGGTTCCCCCTGAAATTAGTAAGAGAAACCAGGAGTCCCAACTGCTACATCCAGTTCCATACCAATCATGAGACTGGAATACTTCCTTCTGTATGCCCAAGGACTAAGATCCAAGTACAGGTTTTTCCCTCTCCTCTCACCAGCTCAAGAGAAAAAAGGAAAACTAACTGCTCTCCCCAGTCAACATTATGACAGACATCTGACAGGAGCACTAATAACAACAAAGAGCAGTGATTCCAACTTTTCTGTACATTAGAATCAAAGGGAGCTTTTTAAAAATCCTAATCAATGTGCACCCCACACCAATTAAGTCAGAATGGATGGGTATGGAAGCCAGGCTTCAGTATCTTTAAAAGATTGTCAGGTGACTTCATTGTACATCAAAGTTTGGGAACCACAGACAGAACAAAAAGGGCCAATCGTCACTGCAAACTTGGGTGAGGTGCCATCACCATTTCTCCTCTTCTGCCTCATTCAAAAGAATTATTCCCTCCTCTTCCCTTTAAGTACAAGCTCACCCCCCTATTTTAGGCAATTCAGTACCACTAACTAAGGAGGGCTTTCCCAAACTCCCTAATAAGTCTTTTAATCCTGAAGCTACCTGAAATCATAAGAAAAATATAGTCAGTCGAGTCTCCTTACACCCAGACCCAGTAACATCCCTGTAGTGGTGAGAGATGCTCCCGAGCCCTCTCTCCTCTAGCACAGGAGGGCCTATGAAAACTCCAGCCCAATTAGGCTTGTTGTCACTTGGTGACAGATGGCCTACTCCTTTAGGTAGTTCTTATTTGCACAACCTGCATGAGATACTGTGGTTCTTCAAACCAACAGACTTGGGGTACAGAAACCTAGAAAGACAGTCTCACCTGTGGCGTTATTTCTGTGGCCCTTATATCTCTTAATATACTGGGCCCCATCACTGTGAGAGGAGTTGAAGAGGTAAATGTCTTCATCATTGTAACTGGCCAGGAGCTCTGCCAAGAACAAGCACACAGCAGTGAAGGCAAAGGCTGAAAAAAGCTAGGACCAGGAGTTGGGGGTTGGGGTGGGGCTTCTTGCCAGTAGTGCCCCCTCCTAATACCCAGGTATAGCACCCATCTTACTCAGTTGGAACAGCAGGCACTTCAGGTGTCTAGGGTAGACTAGGAACATGCTGCCAACCCAGGGGTAGCAGAATGCCCAGGAAGATCATACCCATTAATTCAGGAATGAGTCAAAGGCATAAGAACCTGCTCAACCAAATAGCCTGGGCTTTAGGACAAGCCCTGCCAAATATCATCTGCAGCATTCTGCAAGTGCCTGGCATCTTCAAGGGTCATCTGCTGCATCCTCCCGCTGTGTGCTCACCATCAGCAACTACTCCCCAGCTGCTCCACTCGGAGCTATAGCACAGTGGTGAGCACTGGAGGGCACATGCCTCACTGGCTCAGCAGCTCCCTAGACAGAGGGGGCATGCCAGCCTAGGAGCTGGGCCCTGCTCACGTACCTGTGCCGTCGTGGCTGTACACAAGACAGGTGATGTTTGCTTTGGACTCACTGTTCACCTGCAATAAGGAGCAGATACTGACTGATGCCCCACCCCCCCATTTGTTATACCACCTTCAGGAAACAGGTTTTCCTTCAAACTCCCCTGTATCCTCTCCCAGAGATAGACAGATAGAGATAGAGACAGAGAGAGAGAAAAAGAGAGAGACAGGGAGAGAGAGGAAGATAGACAGAGAGATAGAGACAGGAGTACAACTGATGAAACTTGACCACCTCGGGGGGAGAGGTCTTTCTACTGGTTGTCTTCTGTGTGCTAGCCATTTCATATATACATTATCTCATTAGGCCTTACCATCATGGTACAAGGCAGTTATCTGTATCTCTATTTTGTCAATAAGAAAACTGAGGCTAACAGAGGTAAGGTGACTGCCCAAGATCACAAAACTGGTAAGTGGTAGAGCCAGGATTCAAATCCAGGTGTCTGACTCCAAAGTCTAAGCTCTTCCCACCATACCAACAAGTTTGGGGGCAGGCTTGGGGTTGAGTCAGGGAAGCCTGGAGCCACTGGCCCTTCATGAATCTTACCAGGTGATGAGGGCAGAATTTCTTGAGTACTCCATTGTTTTCATTCTCATCAATTTTCCTCTGGTCATAAATCCTACGGTGGAAGAAGCAATGAAAATGTCAAAATTTACAAACATCCCTTGAAGAGTTGCAATTTGATGTAGTGGCAGGAACACTAGTCAGCTGGATGTCAGGACAGATAAAGGACATTCCCCAATTAGGCTTCTGGCTCAGGTTCTTCCTCAAAAATCTTCTCCCACCCCTCTTCCAAACCAAAACTCTTATCCAGGTACTTCTCATTTCAAGTAGTAATTCTAAATTATATTATTTTGAAGTGGCTTATCTCTTCTCTCAGCTTTTATATCATTTACTGTTTATCTGCACTGAAATAACATTATTATAGAAGAGGCTTTTGCATGCATGTTGCCTCCCCAATATGGTTTATTACTCTTGGGCAGAGACCATGCTTTATGTAAGTCAGTGGGTCTTGAATCCCTTTTTGAAATTTTATTTGGCTAGTTCTTCCCAAAACTATTACAAACCAACACCTATATCTCAAGACTCACTCTCTCCTTCCTTCATTCTCATCAAGCATCAAACTACCTTCACCTTCCTCATCTTTCCAATCCAAACTTTAATCATTTGTGCAACTATTTATGACACATGGATTAGGTGCCAAGTATTATGCCAGGTGCTAGAAATATAGTGAGGAACAAGACAGATCTAGTCTCTGTCTTCACCCATCAGTCTCCTCCAATCTCAGAGTCTCATCCCTCCACAGCTGCTCTTAATCTCATCCCTCCAAGGACCTTGTTTGATTTGATTAGTCCATTTCTCACTGATTAGTCCTCTTCCTCACCATTGTCCCATTTCTAAAAATCCTTCCACTGACCTCTCCTACTCTGGCTTTTCCTGTCCTTCCCCCCTGTAGTAGAATTACTGAAAAGAGCAATCTGCATTCAACATTTTCACTCCCTCACCTCCTATTCATTTCTCATTCCATTCTAATCTAGCTTTGGCCTTCAACTCACTACTGAAGCTTCTCTGGCTAAAGTCATCAGTAACCTAACTGCCAATACCAACAAGATACTTTTTTAGGTCTTTCTCTCTTGTCTTGACATTGTTCATTACTCCTTCCCTGAAACACTTTTTTCCCTTGATTTCCAACCACCCTTTAATGTTGTTCATAGGCTTGTCTTTTGTCTACCCCTTAAATGCTGATGTTCCTCAAAGGTCTGGTCTTAAGTACTCCTCTGATTCTACATAAGGAAATTTTAAAACCTAGAGTTCAAGTATATGTGAATGCCCAGAAACTGTGCTTATGTGTATTTTTCCTGGGAGAAGGGATCATGGTTCTCCTTATATTCTCAAAGAGGCCAGAGACTCAAAAGGGAGGAAGAATTCTGCTCTATACTTTCTTTTGGTAATCAAATTCCATTAACACTTTACCACCTATATGTGGATATGTCTCTTAAATCTGTGTCTCCAGCCCACACTTGTTCTGAGTGAGCTCTAGATTTATATCCACACGCCAAATGAATGTTGTAATGGAATGCCCAAAAGTAAAATCATTCTCCTTTGTAAGCTAAGATCATTCTAGACCTACCCTTTCCCCCAAATCTTTGTTAATGGCACCATCCTAAATTCAGGTGGCCAAACCAGAAATCAGGTCCTTTCTCGATGTATCTAGTTTCTTTCCTGTCGATTTGACTTCCTGGGTATATTTCTTGACTATATCTGCTTTCTCCACCCTTAGGCATTTTTTGCCTACATTATTTATAGTAACCTTCTGATTTCTTTGCTCATACTGTCACCAGAATTATGTCTAAAATGAAAAATTTAATGTAAATTCCCTGCTTAAATCTCTTCAGTGATTTTGTACTTTCTACTAAATAAAGTCCAGACTACTTAGTATGGCTGCCTATCACTTCTCCAAGATCCTATGCATTATACAGAAAACAGAAAAACTATGCTTCCTTGAACATACCATGTCACATCTTGTTATCCTAATTCTACACATATTGTTCCCTCTACCTGAAATACTTCCCATTTGCCTTTAATATTTCCTCTGTGAGAAAGAACAGCATAGTGAAATGGTTTCCACCATATTTAAGGCGTCTGAACTGAGTTCAGATACTATGCTACTTACTAGATGAGCAATACTGGGTAAGTTACTTAATATTTTTAATCCCTATATATATCTGCTTCTCCCGAATCCTCCTTGAAGGCAGAAACTATGTCTAGTCAAGTGTGTACCTAGCACACAACAGATGCTCAGTAAATGCTGGATGAATAAATGAACAAATTAAGTATTCTCCATAATCCATTAATATCTTGCATAAATAGACTATCCAGGAAATGTTTTTTAAATGAACCAATAAAAAAATAAGACAAACAGGAGACTGCTGTACTACCAATTACTACTCTTCAGCAAATATAGCAGCTGATAATCAGATTATTTTCCCTCTAAACTAAGTCTAAATCAACAGCTCTCAAATGTCACTAAGACATCATTATCTTCCCAAGTCATCAAATTAGTAAAAAATTTTAAATATTCAGTATCTTGTTGTATGGACCATTCCATGTTCCTCTGTATCCAATGCTCTTCTTTATGAGGAAATCTTTACCTACCCTCCTCCCCTTTCTTCCGTAAGTATTTATTAAGAACCTACTATATTCTAGATATGATGTTTGAGACTAGAGATTGGCAAACTTTTTTTAAAAATTTATTTATTTAATTTTTGGCCGCGTTGGGTCTTCGCTGCTGCGCATGGGCTTTCTCTAGTTGCGGCGAGTGGGGGCTACTCTTCGTTGCGGTGCGTGGGCTTCTCATTGTGGTGGCCTCTCTTGTTGGGGAGCATGGGCTCTAGGCACACAGGCTTCAGTAGTTGTGGTGCACAGGCTTAGCTGCTCTGTGCCATGTGGGATCTTCCTGGACTAGGGCTTGAACCCGTGTCCCCTGCAATGGCAGGTGGATTCTTAACCACTGTGCCACCAGGGAAGCCCCGAACTTTTTCTTAAATGGCAAAGCAGTAAATATTTTAAGCTGGCAGGCCATCCAGTCTCTGTCACAGTTTCCAAACTCTGCCACTGTAGCATGTCATGGATATATGTGAACAAATGGCTATGGCTGTGTTCTAATAAAACTTTATTTACAAACACAGTGTAGACTGCCAAGCCCTGTGCTAGACAGTGGTGATACAAATACAAAAACAATTCCCCTATTATCTGCGCATAGGACAGGACCTTGACATTAAAAAAAAAATTTTTTTTAACTTTTAAGACTATTTTCTTAAAGCAGTTTTAGGTTTACAACAAAACTGAGAGGGCAGTATAGAGGTTTTTCATATACTCCCTACCCCCACACATGTATAGCCCCTCCCATTAACAAAATCACTCATCAAAACGGTAGTTTTTTTTTTTTAAACCAAGGATGAACCTATACTGACATGATAATCACTCAAAGTCTATAGTTCACCTGAGGGTTCACTCGTGTACATTCTACGGGTTTGGACAAATGTATAATGACGTATATCCATCATTATAATATCATAGAGTACTTTCATTGCCCTAAAAATCCTCTGTCCTCTGCCTATTCATCTCTCTTGCCCCACCCCACCCCTGGCTACCACTGACCTTTTTCTTATTTCCACAGTTTTGCCTTTTCCAGAATGTCATACTGTTGGAATCATACAGTATGTAGCCTTTTCAGATTGGCTGATTGGCCTTTTTTTTCACTTAGTAATATGCATTTAAGGTTCCTCCATGTCTATTCATGACTTGATAGCTCTTTTCTTTTTAGTGCTGAATAATATTCCATTGTCTGGATATACCACCATTTATTTATCCATTCACATACTGAAGAACACCTTGGTTGCTTCCGAGTTGTGGCAGTTATGAATAAAGCTGCTATAAACATCCACGTACAGGTTTCTGTGTGGACATAACTTTTCAACTCCTTTGGGTAAATACCAAGGAGCCTGACTGCTGGATTGTATGGTACCAGTGTGTTTAGTTTTGGAGAAACCGTCAAACTGTCTTCTAAAGCGGCTGTATCACTTTGCACTCCCACTAGCAATGTATAAGAGTTCCTGTTGCTTCACAGCACTCACCAGCATTTCGTGCTGTCAGTGTCCTGGATTTTAGCCACTCTAATAGATGTGTAGTGGTATCTCACTGTTGTTTTAATATGCATTTTCCTGATGACATATAATGTGGATCATCTTTTCATACACTTGTCATCTGTGTATCTTCTTCAGTGAGGTGTCTGTTAAGGTCTTTGGCTCACTTTTTAATTGGGTTGTTTTCTTGTTGTTGAGTTTTAACAGTTCTTTGTATATTTTGCATAACAGTCCCTCATCAGATGTGCCTTTTGCAAGCATTTTCTCCCAGTCTGTGGCTTATCTTCTAATTCTCTTGAAAGACAGTGTCTTTCACAGAGCAGAAGTTTTTAATTTTAATGAAGTCTAACCTATCAATTACTTCTTTCATGGATGTCTTTGATGTTGTATCTAAAAAGGCATCACCGAGGGACTTTCCTCGTGGCCCAGGGGTTAAGAATCTGCCTGCCAATGCAGGGGACACGGGTTCAATCCCTGGTCCAGGAAGATCCCACATGCCATGGAGCAACTAAGCCCGTGTGCCCCAACTACTGAGCCTGTGCTCTAGAGCACACGAGCCACAACTACTGAGCCTGCATGCCACGACTACTGAAGCCCACACACCTAGAGCCCGTGCTCCACAACAAAAGAAGTCACTGCGATGAGAAGCCCATGCACCACAACGAAGACCCAACACAGCCAAAAATAAATAAATAAAATAAACTTTAAAAATAATAATAATAAAAAAATAAAAAGGCATCACCATACCCAAGGTCTTCTAGGTTTTCTCCGATGTTATCTTCCGGAGTTTTATAGTTTTGGGCTTTACTTTCAGGTCTATGATCCATTTTAAGTTAACTTTTGTGAACTATGTAAGGTCTATGTCTAGATTCAGTTTTTACATGTGGATGTCCAGTTCTTTCAGCACCATATATTGAAGAGACTATCTTTTCTCCATTTGTTGCCTTTGCTTCCTTGTCAAAGATAACTTGACTGTATTTATGGGGGTCTATTTCTGGGCTCTCTATTCTGTTCTTTTGATCTATTTGTCTATTTCACCAATACAATGCTGTCTGAATTACTGTAGCTTTAGAGTATTGATAGGTCTTGAAGTTGGGTAGTATCAGGCTTCCAGCTTTGTTCTTCTCTCTCAATACTGTGTTGGATATCCTGGATCTTCTGTCTCTCCACACAAACTTTAAGAAGCAGTTTGTCGATATCCATAGAGTAACTTGCTAGAATTTTGATTGGGATTGCACTGACTCAACAGATCAAGTTGGGAAGAACTGACATCTCCACATTATTGAGTCTTCCTATACCCTGGACATTTTAAATCAAATAAAGAATGGTTTCAGCACTGTCTGAACACCCTTACTGCATTCCTCTCCATAGGCCTCCAGGTGCCCACGAATTTGTTACCTTAAGCCTCTCTCTTCCCTCCTCACCTCCTCTTCCCCCAACTTGCTTTTAATCTAGTGTTCTCTCAATGTTGCTGATAAAGATAGGGGAGCAAACTGACTATTTATTGACTGTGTTTTATAAACCAGGGCCTATACCAAATCCTTTAGCAATAAATTTACATGTCAACCAATCACACTGCCAAATCTATCACAGGATTCATTCACCTGATACATTCTCCTTTTCTTCACTCCTGTAAATTCTTAAACTAACCTAAAAAGGATTTAGTGGCAGAAACTCAAATCTATACCACCCTCCACTTGCCTACCTTTTTTCTTTCTCCCTGCCCATTCCCCCTTTTTGGTCATATTCAAAAAAGCATGACTCTCTTAAATGCTCCTTCACAATCCTAAACTAAAATTCAGTATTTATGATGTGAAAGTCTTGAGGATGAGTAAGCTATTTCTCTGTATTCCCCTAAAGGAATTCCTTCAAGCTAGTGAAAGCTAATGGTGTTATGATATAAAATATTCAGCAAAAGTATTTTCAAATTTGTACTGGCAGGTGAGCCTAAAGTTCTTTCAAAGAAAGAAACAGAAAAGAGGAATTCCAAAACATTCAACTGGCTGAACTGAAGAGGTGCCAGAGAAATTGAGGATGATCAGAGAAGAGCTAGGGTGTGGAAGGGCCATCTGCTCATACGCGATCAGTGTGCCTCAAAATATACACATGATTTTGTCGTGTAAACAGCCTATTACGTGCTGAGAATTTGGCATGTACAAAGGGATAAAGGATATTGAGGCTGATAATAAATAGAAGATCTGAGTATTTCTCCTTGTGATGAAATGCTAAAACTAATTTCCAGCCCCACTCTCACCCTGAGAAAGTATTAGCTCTGGATAAAAGCATTATCAATTGCAGTTCTCAATACAGCCAATGCCTCCACTCTCCTCCAAACATCAAGGTCCTAGTGCTTGAATTATCTAGAGACACAGACTTTTCCATGAATCCAGAGCTCTAAGCAGGAAATGCAAATTTAAAAATTCAGTAAATGCTTGATTTGGAGGAGGTAGCACCTGAAAGTTCTGACAACTACTACCCCTTTTTAGATCAACAGCTTATCTTAAAAAAAAAACTACTGCTAAACATTTGCTATTGATCAATAGAGGAAAGGAATTTAGAAGGCAAGGGAAACAGGGGAAGAAGAAGAGAGCAACAAAGTTGCCCAGTTCTCTTGTGGCAGGATTCTTCAACAAGTTAAGATCATCTCTCAGGTATTTCTAAAAATTTAGTCCCATCCCTGTGATTATTAATAAAATTAATTACAGAATACAGTTATAAAAATATCCTCTTATTTAAAAAGGAAGATGGGACTTCCCTGGTGGCACAGTGGTTAAGAATCCGCCTGCCAATGCAGGGGACACGGGTTCGAGCCCTGGCCTGGGAAGATCCCACATGCTGCAGAGCAACTAAGCCCGTGCGCCACGACTACTGAACCTGTGCTCTAGAGCCCGCAAGCCACAACTACTGAAGCCTGCATGCCTAGAGCCTGTCCTCCCCAACAAGAGAAGCCACTGCAATGAGAAGCACACGCACCAAAACAAAGAGTAGCCCCTGCTCTCTGCAACTAGAGAAAGCCTGCGTGCAGCAACAAAGACCCAACACAACCAGAAATAAATAAATAAAATAAATAAATTTATAAATAAATAAATAAAAAGGAAGATAATGCTTTTCATCCACCACCAGGAAAGCATAAAGTCATTCATTCTTCTAGTGATGTTTTCCTTCCTCCCTTTCAAACTGATGATCTGTTGGCAACCAAAGAAAGATACTTAAAAATAGGCCAATTGCACCATCAAAAAATCTACAAACAATAAATGCTGGAGAGGGCATGGAGAAAAGGGAACCCTCTTGCACTGTTGGTGGGAATGTAAATTGATACAGCCACTATGGAGAACAGTATGGAGGTTCCTTAAAAAACTACAAATAGAACTACCATACGACCCAGCAATCCCACTACTGGGCATATACCCTGAGAAAACCATAATTCAAAAAGTCATGTACCACAGTGTTCACTGCAGCACTATTTACAATAGCCAGGACATGGAATCAACCTGTGTCCATCAACAGATTAATGGATAAAGAAGATGTGGCACATATATACAATGGAATATTTTTCAGCCATAAAAAGAAACGAAATTGAGTTATTTGTAGTGAGGTGGATGGACCTAGAGTCTGTCATACAGAGTGAAGTAAGTCAGGAAGAGAAAAACAAATACTGTATGCTTACACATACATATGGAATCTAAAAAAAAAAAAGTGGTTCTGATGAACCTAGGGGCAGGACAGGAATAAAGATGTAGACGTAGAGAATGGACTTGAGGACACCGGGAGGAGGGGGAAGGGTAAGCTGGGACGAAGTGAGAGAGTGGCACTGACATATACACACTACCAAATGTAAAACAGCTAGTGGGAAGCAGCCGCATAGCACAGGGAGATCAGCTCGGTGCTTTGTAACCACCTAGAGGGGTGGGATGGGGCAGGGGAGGGAGATGCAAGAGGGAGGGGATATGGGGATATATGTATGCATATAGCTGATTCACTTTGTTATACAGCAGAAACTAACACAACACTGTAAAGCAATTATACTCCAATAAAGATGTTAAAAAAAAAATAGCCCAATTGGATAGGGATGGGATATAATTGTGACAAAGGGCCAGAAGGAAACTAACTGAATCCATGAACTCTGTTTTCCTCAGGATATATCTCAATAGACAGTGTTACAAGAAATGTTCATAGTAACAAAGATATACTATGAACAAAGATGTTCATAGTAACAAATATATCACTAAAGATAAAGAAAAGTGGTTCAGGATACTGGGAGCCAAAAACCTGAAGTTCACAATGAGTACTCCCAAGTCAAATTATTTCTGTATCTGAAACCAGCATTCAAAATTTCTAGTACGTGTTAATTTACATATGAAAAATGGTGGAAAATATTTACTAAGAGAGCACTTGCTAGTAAACCTGGGTTTATGCCTAGCTGCTATGTGGAGAACTTGGTCAATTCATCAAACTTCTTTAGAACTTGATAATATCTATAACATGTTAAGCCATCCCTCAGAGATTGCTACATTAGGGAACAGAATATGTCAGAGGAAGTTTGAACTCTTTGGAAGATGGCAAAAAATTAAAGATGGTGGTTAATGAACTCCTAGGCAATTCATAGCTTTCCGTAAGGTAGTAGTACACAAGCTGGTAGTACACAATACATCACAGTCTCAAACTCTCAAAGACACAAAAGAGCCACAGACTCACCTTACAAACTGATCTCGTCCACCCACTGCAAACTGGTGGGTATTGGCAGGATTCACATAGATTGTATACAGCCCCACCTTCTTCTCCTTTTCTTTTGTCACCACCAGTTTCCTTCAAGAGTAGAAAAGTATAAAAGTTATATTCTCCAAAAGATCCAGATAGTCATGGCAAGTGAGAATAAAGACAGTAACACACACACAGCTAATAAGAAACCAAACAGATTCTCACTTGGAAAGAAAGAAAGAAGTGGTTTTCTTTGTTTGTACATTGGAACAAGAATAAAAAACAAAACCCACCACCATATATATTTACTAAATGCTACTTTGGAGATGGAAAAAACATGTAGTAATTTTCTGGTGTTCCTCAAGAAGTATAAATTAAAGGTGTATGTAAGTATTGCTCCTCATTAGCCTTAGCTTGAGTCTAATATGATGACAACCAATCATTAAAGAGACAATACTACCCACATCTTCCTATCCTTTACTTGTAAGTACATCTTCCCAATCATCTGGGAGCAGGGAGTGAGGGAAGGATGAATCACAGAAACAGTGGATAGAAAAGACCTTAAGGGGGACTTCCCTGGTAGTCCAGTGGGTAAAACTCTGTGCTCCCAATGCAGGGGACCTGGGTTCGATCCCTGGTCAGGGAACTAGATCCCGCAGGCATGCCACAACTAAGGAGTCAGCATGCCACAACTAAGGAGTCAGCATGCCACAACTAAAAAGTCCAAACGCTGCAACAAAGATCCCACGTGCTGCAACTAAGACCCCGCGCAGCCAAAATAAATAAAAATCAAACATTAAAAAAAAAAAGGAAAAGACCTTAAGGTCAGAATCTATCTCCCAGATTCCAGAGAAGTGTCATTTAAAACCCAGCTTTAAAAATGCACGATGAAAAACAACAAGCAACGGTTAATACAAAGGAAAACAGTATTAGTCTTCCCTTATTTGAAGCATATTAGGAGCAGAGGTTCTTGTCAAGACAGCTGTTTTTAATGCTGAAAAATTATTTCTAAAGTATTCTTCTGGTTGTACCACAAAAAAGGGTGATTCTTAGGAGGGCATGGGACCCCGAGGAAACCTTTAAAATTTCAGAGTTTTAGCCAGAAGATTTTGGCCAAAGAGCCATAGTTTTGTCCCACCTTAAGGGTGGCCCTATTAATACTCCTCCCAGATTGAAGCGTTCATCCTGTCAAATATGACATCATAAAGATTAGTAAATTTATAGAAAAAGGAAGACAGGAAAGGAAGGGACTGGGCTTTAGCTTGCTTGCTTTTTTTTTTTTTTTAACTGCTGAATAATATTCCATTATCTGGATATACCACAGTATATCCATTCAGCTACTGAAGTACATCTTGGTTGCTTCCAAGTTTTGGCGATTATGAATAACAGCTTTCATTTTTAATTCTAAGCTTTTGCTCATTTCTGGTGCTTACAGAAAATGAAAAGAACTATAACTATGACAATAAGTTTCTTTGTAAATGATGTTAGCATCCTCTCTGAATGGTCAAAGTCACTCCATCCTAGACTGCTCTAGGCAAAGGAGAAATTTAATTTTAAAATCTCTGCAGCCTTCCGTTAAAAGAATAGTGTACAAAGGTCATTAAAAATAAATGTCATTAGGGAAAACACAAATACACACATACCCAAAACACAAGGCAGAAAACAAGTCAAAAAAAAGTTTCAGGAACAAAACTAGCAATGGAGAAGAGGCAGCTCTAATTTGGGCTTTAGATATAGAAGAGGAATAGGAGCAGCTGCTGCTCTTTTTCAGAGAAACATCTCATTTCCTCAACAATTTGGATTTTTAGGAGAGGGTCAGACAAACATAACAGTTACCATGCAGAAGCAAAATGAAGAAAGTGAGGGGATAGATTATGAAGTACTGGCTCCACTGTCATCTAATCCTGACAAAGAACTCAATCTTCTATGCCTCCATTTATTCACCTAAAACAAACAATTCTCTCTCCTAATGCATAAATGCACAGAGCACCTTGAGCCCTATGGGGAAAATGCAGAGGTGCTATAAAAATGATTGATAGGGCTTCCCTGGTGGCACAGTGGTTGAGAGTCCGCCTGCTGATGCAGGGGACACGGGTACGTGCCCCGGTCCGGGAAGATCCCACATGCCGCAGAGCGGCTGGGCCCGTGAGCCATGGCCGCTGAGCCTGCGCGTCCGGAACCTGTGCCCTGCAACGGGAGAGGCCACAACAGTGAGAGGCCTGCGTACCACAAAAAAAAAAAAAAAAAGATTGATAATGGCAGCAGGAAAAAAAAAGTTTTGACACCAGAGCAAGGCAGCGCACAAAGCCATATGAAACAAATTTACCAAATTCTGCCTTAAAATTTGCAGTCTTTAGCGGGCTGGTATGTTCCAGGAAAAAGGGAAAAACAATTACAGATCAAACCAACGGATTCCTCTGAAGAATATCTCAAACTAGCTTCCGCTGGCTAAATGAATATCCCACCCACAGCTCCAAATCCAACTCCTCCTATGATGTTAGCCAATATCACCAGATTCCAGAATCTCAGCTATTATGTACATACAAAAGAAAAATTCCCCTATGCCAACTTCACACACAAAAGTGTCTCTGATATAAGCAGATGTTCAGGCACCAGCTTAACACATACGGATACACATTCTAGCCATGACCTTCACATTCAGTCCTCATTCTAGCCTTCCACTAATTCAACCCCTAAAGCAAAAACTTTCTTAAGGCCAGAATCTGGACCTCCTCCTACTCTAAGTTTCTCCTATGTTCCCCCTTTTAGTTTCTATCCCACCTATTACTGCTTGCACCTAGATCCACTGATCAACTCTCAGCCAGACTTTCTGCTTACACCTTTTCATTACACATTCAGTAATCTGCCAGTCATGTGTACTCTGCCCATTACTTGAACCAGATTCCCAATTTCTTGTGGCCTAACAGTAGTTTTCCTCTGAACCTGATCCATAGGATCTCATTCAGCTTCACAACACTGTACCAGAGCAGACCAAACAAACTCATATCATTTTTTCCATCTCAGCCCTTCCACTCCACTCTGGAAAACTTGCTGATGTTCCATTATCAGCACAGAATCATGGAACTTGAGAACTGAAAATAACAAACATCATTCAGTTTAAGAGATTAAATGATTTTCTCAAAGCTATATAACTGCAGGCTAGTACTAGAAGGCAGATCCCTTGTCACCCAGGCCTGTTCACTTTCCAGGAGAAATCCATTCATTATCTCTCAATCTTCATCCTCTTAAGTTTTATATAAATAACCAGTATATCCTTTCCACAAGCCAAAAACATTTGCATCCTTTAACCACTATTTTAAATTCTTCACTTTCTAGACAACTTTTTGCATACTTATCTCTCTAAAAATAAAAGTCTAATAATAATCAGCCTTAAGATTATATTCCCTATATCAACTTATATTTTACTTGTATGCTATGTAAATTAGGGACACCCCTTACTCAATATTGGTATTGACATGTAAGATTTAAGATAATTTTTAAGGGGGGAGAGTTCTGAAAAGTTGAAATCTTGAGTTCTTCCTCACTTTGTGATCCTAGAATAAACTTCCAGAATCGCATATTAAAAAAAAAAAAAGATAGTTTTTAAGACTAACAATACAATAAATAATATAGATAATCTATCAACTAGGCAGTCGTTAAACAAACTGTGGTACACCAATGCTATGACACAGATGTCATGGTTAAAATTGAGGTAGGCCATAGGGACTTCTCTGGCGGTCCATGGTTAATTAAGACTTTGCCTTCCAACGCAGGGGGCATGGGTTCAATCCCTGGTCAGGGAGCTAAGATCCCACATGCCTCTTGGCCAAAAAACCAAAACATAAAACAGAAGCAACACTGCAACAAATTCAATAAAGACTTTAAAAATGGTCCACATAAAAATAAATAAAATGTTTACAAAGAAAAAATTAGGTAGGCCTTTTTGGTCTGATGTAGAAAGCTCTCCAAAATACATCATAATGTGAAAAAAGTAAATTGCAGGAACATATGTGTATGTAAGTTTATATACACGTACAATTATCCCATGTTGGAGGGAAGAGTGTACATGTATATAGTAAGACACATAAATGTATACAAAAAGGATTGAAAAGGTATTCAAAATTTTTAACAATGGTTATCAATAGCTAGAAAAGTGGTGGGCAGGGGAGGTATACATGAGGGAGCATTTACATTTTGTCCATATACTTCATTATTTGAGTTTTTAAAACAAGATATATTTGTTTATTATAAGAGCAATAAAAATGAAAAAAGAAAACTGAAATAATTAGTAGCTACAATTCAATAAGTTCCAACCATGGTGCCAGACACTATGCTGAGGTATCAAACACATTTATCAATAATCCTCACAGAAACGAGAAAAAGAGAGAATAAGACTGACTGATTATACCCATAGTGAGGCTGAAGAAACTGAAGTTCAGAAAGGTTATATAGGTCATTACTAGTAGTGCCCAAGTTGAGATTTGATCTAGGTCTGCCTGGATCCAAATAAGATGCTATGCTCTTTCTATGATATCACATAGCTAAAAGGGGATATAATTTATCTATGAATCTCTGATTCAAGTAAAAATGAGCTGTGATATGATAGAGTTCTACTACAATTACCAATATTTTTGTTCAAGAATTATCATTTAATTTTTACATTTCTACACAAAATTCAAGTGAAAACTACATAGGAGCATATCTCTAAGTTGCTAGGAACATGCTTCTTGTGGGGAAGCTGAGTGGCACCCAAGTGAATGGAGAGTGGAAGATCATCCAGTTATTAAAGCCCACATATAATAAGATAACTGAACCCTGCTTTAGAAATGAAGACAGGCGAATAGTATTTTACTGCTGAGAAAGAGACAACAACAAAGAAATAAGGAATTGCCCTAAACTCATCTGTTTCTTATCATAAATACAAAGGAACCATTCTGATGGACCAGAGAGTTGAGCATTACCTAGGACACATGCAATATTTTCAAAGCCAAGAAATCCAGTTCTGTAAAAATACTATTGCTATACTTACGAAGCTGGCCGGTCTTGTCTGAGGTCAATGGTGAAGACAACTGCATCTTCACCTGCAGATAGGAACGTACAGGGAGAGTCTGGTTCCAGGGCCAACTGAAGGAGAAAAAAGGGAAAGCATGAGGTTTCTAAAGATTAAAATTAGAGGTTGTCTAACTCATTCCTTTATCTTTACAAAGGGCTGCATTTAAAATGTCTCAGCAAGAGAAACATCTGCCCTTTTTGTTGTAAAATCCCAGGAAAGAAGATAATTTAATAAGCCCATTCTCTCTTGCTCTGTGTGAATTATTCACAGCTTGTTTATTCTATACAAGTCAAAAGGACAGGTGATTTGCTATTTTAATTAAGTCTCCAAGGGATCTGAACAGTGATACCAAAGGAAAACACCGCCATTAGGGCTCATCCTCAAAATCAATTCCACACTCTCAGGTGGGGAGAGAAATGGCACCCAAGTTTCATTCCCTACAGCTTAGTTCTAAAAGTTAGTTATCTAGTGGGTTGGGGGTAGTCTTAAGAATCAAAGAAATAGTAATTTTCATATTTCTTGAGCCATGGGGGAGGAAAGCATACTCCAGGTCCACCTACATATTTGCTTAGGGTTTGTAAAAAAAAAAAAAAAAAAAAAGAGGACCATCCTCCTTCCACGGCATGGAAGAAAACAGTGCCTACTCTGAGACTAGGCAGTTCTTGGCTCCTCACTGGCTGCCATCATGATTATTTGGCCTATATTCCCAGCTCTAAATAGGGCTTCCAGAAATAGTACTGTTTATGCACTGAGAGTTGTGAGCAGAAAAGCTGGAGCTCTCACATATGAGAAGCCAACAGCTAGCACCTTAGAGCTGTTAAAATGTTCTAAATACAATAGGAGTAAATTTTAAAGGTTTGGAAGGCACAGGAGACCTCAAGGATCTCCAAACCAACCATGGCTCAGCTTAGGAGTTAAGTATTATCAGGTGAATGTTGCATGTGCAAGATCTAGAGATCTCTCAAATACTTGCCTTCTGAGAAGTTTAGTGTGGCTGCTTTTTCTCCCATCTTACCTACAAATCCTAGGACTGAAAGAAGTGATGGAGGTGACCACAACAAAGGGGACACAATGGACAGAGATACTGGAGGGCTTTGGCTGAGATCCACAGAGGAGCTGAACTGCACAACCTTTGGGGCAAGGGCTTACTTACCTTGTGGGATGCTCCCTTGTGCTGGGCCACACGCTTTGTATTCTTGCAGCACTGTGTAGCAGACAACTCTGCTACCCGAACCTGCCCATCACGGGCACACATGGCCAGGGTGGAATCGCCACTGTTAGGAAGGAACTTGGCCTGGGATGTTAAGAATAAAAAAAAGGGACAAGAGAAATTGAAGAGGTGAATTTGAGAGGGAAAAACATGATGACAACCCCAAATCATCCACTTTTGCTACACAACAGCTGGAAACTTAGACCTCCTGCTCTTATACAGTTGGCTCAAGTCCAATTTCTTCCAAGGGTTAAAGGAGAGGAAAAGAAAAAATTTCTGATATGAGAGGATTTCTGTTGCTTCTAGAAGGCTGAACTGGTATGAGTGCTAAGGTGAACTAGGACTATACCCAGTAAGAAAGAAAGGTAAGGGAAAAAGGAGAAAATCTTCCTTGACTCAGGAAGTAAACATAAACTTGCTACAAAGAAAAAGGAAACTAGAGGGGATATTGGGGAAGGAAAGAGAACATGCTTAGGGATAAATGGCTAGTACCATATGATGGATGGGGCTGGTAAGTAAAACTTCCAGAGAATAACAATATTAACAATATTTATCAAACGTTTATTAAGTACCAGGCACGGTTCTAACTGCTTAGCTTCTACTGTTATTTAATCCTCATAATCCTGTATGTTATTAGCCCTATACTATAGGTAAATAAACTGAAGACAGAGGTTAAATAAGCTTGCCCAAGATCACACAGCTAGTTAAGGGGTTGGACCAAGATTTAAACTCAACTAGATTGGTTCAAGAGCCTCTGCTCTTGTATTATAACGCCTCCTAGCACGGCACTTAGTGCCTTCCTGATGATTTCCAAGCACCCTTTCTATTATAATGAGGCTTCTAACAGTCTCTGTGCTCAAGGAAACAAAAGGGTGCCGTGAGTCTTTCAGTGTATTTAACTCCTCTAAGTCATTATGGGAGCCAAGGAAGGACCGAGTCCTGATATCTAAATCCTACCACAACTCACTATCACTCCTACTCCAGGCAGCAGCTCAGGTTTGTCTAACTCGTGCCTGATTTTCTCAGTTGCCAATCTGCTCCCTTGCCTCACCTGGAAGACATTGCTTTTGTGGCCGCTCTCAAAGTCCAATACTGGCTGTCGCCGTACCCAGTCCCAAACCACCACTTTCAGGTCATCGCTGCCACTGGCCAGCCAGGTGCCGCGCTGGTTAAAGTGCAGGGTATTAACACAACCAGTATGGCCCTCAAGCCCGTGCTGCAGGCGGAAACGCTGCACAAAGACTCTTGCCCCACAAGCCTCATACACAAAGCGGGCACTTGAACCCAGCTCCCGCTCCCGAAGGGCAGGAAGGGCTTGCCAGCGAGGTCGGGGCAGGACTGAGGTCTCCGAGGACACCCAGTCCTCCAGGGCCCGCTCATCATCTGATGAGTCCTGGTCACGGTTTGCCCGCTTGCGCTGTACACGACGACGAGGATGCTCTTCTTCCTCCTCTTCTTCATCCTCTTCTTCCTCTGAGCGGTCATGGACTTGGTTTTCATCATTGATGGAGTAATGGCCAGTGTCCTCCATGCTGTCAGAGTCCTTGTCTTCACCTGAGCTCTCTGTATCTGTGCCTCGACTTTCTGTGCTGGTGCGGTTGGGGCCACCATCATCCCCGGTCAAGCTCAAGCTCAGGTCTGAGGCCTCCACTTCAATGCCTGAGGATGTCTCCCTCCCCTCCTCAGCACCAGACATCTCCTCTGGACTGCTAGACAGGCTTCCTGCATGTTAGTGAGGAATGGGTAGGTGAGGGGGAAAAATAAGGAAATAAGATAGTGACCAGAAGGATTCCCACTCCTTAGTCTAAAAAATCATCACACCAAAAGACCCAGAAACCAACTTTGGTCAAAATGTTTTCATTACATATGCTTATAAACAGTACCTTCTGAGAGGGAATCTTGAAAAGATTAAAACCAAAGTCACACACAAATAAAGAACTGCAGGACAACCAAAGATTATAATAAATTCTCAAGAAGCAAAGCACTGGCAGATTTTATAAAAGTATGCCTGATACAACTACCTTAGGCTCTATTTTGCTAGATGGGCATCCATTAGTTATAGCACATAATTAAGCTGAACATAAGAAAAAAGAACAGCCATCCCTGAGCTTCCCTGGTGGCACAGTGGTTAAGAATCCGCTTGCGAATGCAGGGGACACGGGTTCAAGCCCTGGTCCAGGAAGATCCCACATGCCGCGTAGCAACTAAGCCCTTGTGCCGCAACTACTGAGCCTGCACTCCAGAGCCCGCGAGCCACAACTACCTAAGCCCGCACACCGCAACTACTGAAGCCCGTGCGCCTAGAGCCCATGCTCCGCAACAAGAGAAGCCACCCAATGAGAAGCCCGTGTGCCGCAACGAACAGCAGCCCCTGCTCGCCACACCTGGAGAAAAGCCCGCACGCAGCAACAAATACCCAACGCAGCCATAAATAAAAATAAATAAATTAAAAAAGAACAGCCATCCCCAGCAAGAGTTGGACTATTTACCACTTCGAGAAAGCACCACTACCTCCCACCTCTTAAACCCTACAGTTTCTTCCCCCAAGGATCCAGAAGGAAGTGCAAGGGACAAGTGGAAATTGTGACCATTTGAGTGGCTTCTTGCTCTCTTTTTTGCTGATAAATGTATTCTGCCTTACTTCCATTAATTTAATAATCGTATTACTAGTTTTAGATATAGGAATTCTAGTGAGACAAAGTTTTATCAGGAAGCATAAATAAAATTGATAAAAAGCAGGGCTACTACAGCAGGACCTGAAAAGAAAAGTTCATATTCTAGGTCTGCCATATTGGTAGTTATAAAATAACTGGGTCACTTTGAGCAATATAATCCCCAAAATTAGATACCGAATTCTCCTATCTAACAGCCAAATCATATTCTAGTGAGCACTTTGGCAATTATCTAGGGCCAAAAGGACCACAACTTCCAAACTAAGGTCAAGATGTAAAGAAAGGAAGGAGGTGAATGAGGATTTTAAACCTGCTCATGGCCTCCTTTCCTCAGATGACAATAAATTTTATCTTGCCAGAAGTAAAGGCTATTAGGTAGGAAAGGCTGACCAGCTATGTGTGACTGGTATAAGCTATTCAACTCCAATACCACATTGATGTTTAAGGATTCAAAATGGGAATATCTTCTTGCTTAGTCATCTGGATTAGAGCAGTAATTTCTGAAGATCTTTGAAGCAATGGAACCTCTTTTCAATGAACTCTTAGGCAAAGCCCAATAAAGAAAACAGATAAACAATACACACACTTTTTGGTTCAAGTAGTGACAGAAGGTTGGGAGACACACACAAACAGCTCTTTTCAAATAGCACCTCAACTAAGAGCACAGTGTGAAAACGACTAGGAACTGGAAGAAAAAGGGGAAAAGTGCAGCAATTTGCTCCCAGGAACTACATTTGCTGAGGCTGCTGTATATGCTGAGAAAGATTAATAATTGTGGTTTTTGAAATGAAATTGAGTTTGAGATTGGGAGTGGTGAGAAGGGATAAAATATCACACCCATCACTTCTGTGAAGAAGAAAAAAAAATGAAACATCAAAACTCCTAGCATTTATTGTTAAAATTAAGATGACTTTGGGGGCCCTACCACATTAAGATAAGGGCCAGAGCGTATCACAAACTCAGCAAGAGGACACTAACAGTCAATGACCAAGATAATAGCTAGGGGTTGGCAAATTTTTTCTGTAAAGGGCCAGATAACAAAAAGTTTAGGCCTCTAAACTTTGGACCATATGGATGTATGGCACAACTACTCAACTCTACTGCTGTAGCACAAAAGTAACCATAAATACTATGTAAATAAATGCAGCATGACTGAGTTCCAGTAAACTACAAAAACAGCAGCCTGCAGGCCTGTGGATTTAGCCTGCAGGCCATAATTTGCCAATCCCTGATCTAGCTAATGGCCAAACTCCAAATCAATTGTATACCTCCAACCCCTCTAGAATCCTGTGCCTTTCAACTAAGCCTAGTGAAAAATCTGAATCACTCTCCTTTAGAGAAGATAAATGAACACCAGTGGTAAGAAAAGAACAAAGGGGCAGTAAAACATCATGCTGAAAATCTCCCTTTCCCTTACTCACTTCATTGCTCTACCAAACACGTCAACTAGAATTTAGACGATAATCTTAAAACTACAAGGTGCTGAGGAATGCTGAACACTATACTGCCCAACTATATCCATTTGAAGGACCTTCTCTAGTTTGGAAGTTGGCTCAGAGTGGATGCACTGGTCAAATAACCCAGGTAGTAGCTATACTTTACCAGAATCATGATATTCTGCCTTCAAATCTGCAGTAGACCCAGTGATTTAATACTTGGTAGCACTGGTGGAAGGAAGGAAAGGAAGCAGGGAGGGAGGGAGGGAAGGAGGAAGGGAGGGAAGGAGGGAGGGAAAGAAAGAAAGGAAGGAAGGAAAGGAAAAAAAGGAAGAAAGAGAAGAAAAGAAAAAGAAAGAAAAAAGCCCCAACTGCAGCTATTTATAACTTCATCTCTTATCTAATTATCTCTACTGAACTATGATCTACTGTGAAAAGAGACCTCTCCTTATAACTGGGGAGCCTTGCCTTCCCAACAACTCCCTTGGTTCCACCACCAACTGGATCTTCTTTTTCTCCTTTATTAAGAGCATCTCCTAGGTTTTGTCCACCCTTACAAAATTCCAAACCACTTGACCTCTTAGAGGGACAACTCTATTATTGATCTTCTGAAAACAATCAGATAAAAGCTGAAGGAGCAAAAGTACCAGGTAGTCCAAGGTGTTTCCTGTGTAGTTTCCTACACTCAAAACAACACAGGAAGAGTTCATTCTTTTTTTTTTTTTTTTTTACATCTTTATTGGAGTATAATTGCTTTACAATGGTGTGTTAGTTTCTGCTTTATAACAAAGTGAATCAGTTATACATATACGTATGTTCCCATATCTCTTCCCTCTTGCGTCTCCCTCCAAGAGTTCATTCTTAGGAAAGATTTCCTTCCCTCTGCTAAAATCCAAGTCTCCACTCTCTTTGCAGGAGGAGGAGAACCTCAGTCGATAGCAAAAATAGCTTCACCTTCATTATGGCCCCTTACCATTAGCTAAGTCTGTTTTGCCATCTGTGCTGCTCCCTTTGCTGGACATCTTGAATGATGTTTACTGCAGCCAGCCTGGATCGAGAAGAGTAAGAAAATGAAACAATTAGGAAACAATCTGGGAAAGATGATAAAAGGCACCAGGAGATTTAACAATGTACAGCCTTTGTCATTTTTACAAAATTGATTTTTTTGTGTGTTCTCAGCAGGGCTTCTCAGCTGCTGAAAATTATGCCAGATATTATCCCCCCATGTCTAAATTCCATAAAGAGACATATCTTTGGGAGGCTAACTGCCATTTCTTCTCACTGAGTAACTGGCAGTGATTTTTCAGATGGGAAAGAAGGAACTGAAATAAATCCTGGAACAGCAGGTCTATATCAAGTGACATGTATTGCAAGCAAGCAGAGTCTTAATTCAAAAAGCTAGCTTCAGCACTACCCTCTAAGGCAAAAACTTTCTGTTGTAAATAATCATCGTATGTATCCACAAACTCTATGAAACACTTGCCTTCACAACATGAAGAGGAAGGTCAGACTCTGAATATCATTTCACACACAGAACAGCAGAGATAGAAGAAATTGAGCTCTTGGGATAACAGCCTGAGCTTTATGGTCATTCAGATGCCCAGCTTCAAACATACAGGCACAGATATTAACTAAGGATTATAAGAAGCAGAGTCAAATTAGAACTCAGGAGTATCCTACCCCCTAAAAAAGAACCTAAAAGGTTTTTTCTTCCCTTTTATGACTAGTAAGTCAGTCACCAAGTGCAAAGCTGGAAAAGAAAGTGCAACATTTCCATTAAAACCATCTCAGTCCATTTCATACAATGGCAAGCACTATTTCACCTAGTTCCACCAACTTTCACCAGGTTTGTCTGTTTAGCAAAGCCCTAACTAGGAGTTGGGGTACCTAGCTTTATTCCTTTTATACCACTATAATACAGTCATTATTTTTTCAGGGCCTCACTCCCACCTCAAGCAAAGTCCAAAGAGCAAAGAATAATATTATTCAGACCAGAATTTTGTTAAGCCCTTTCAGTGCCTTGGACAAAAGGCACTGAAAAGACAAAGTATGATTATGACTCCAGTCCTTGTACCCAGGCACACTGGCCTCTAATCTTTCAACAGTCCTTTCATTCCCATAACAATTATCCCAGAAGCAGCCCCATCCTTATCTTTACCCGCTTCTCTCCTCTACAAAAATCCAAGTTGCTTCAAAAAATTTTTTTAAAGTGTCCTCTGCCAAGAGACAGCTGCCCAAAGCTTGCTCACATTAGGCCAGGGTGGGGGAGTAGAAATAATGCAAGAGCAGGACTGAGGCTGAATTTGAGGGAGGGACACCTGGAAGGGTGATGATGAAAGACAATGCCAACAAAAAACAGATTTGTGAAGCCACATAAAGAAAAACAGTGAAGAGCTGTTTGCAGAGCAGGCTGTTTTCCTCCTCCTACTTCAATGATGTATTTTTGTACAGCACTGCTCACACAACACTTGTTTTTTTCCTCTCAGTAGTCCCTGTTTATATTCTTCAGTAGCTCAGCAATATCTTCTTCCTCACCTAGGGTTTAAATTAATTACATTAATTGCAAAAGTTCTATGAAGCAGGGAAAACAACTGTACTACTTTAAGATTTAAAACTAAGGTCATAGGCATACCTTATGGTCAACTGAGAAGAGAACTGATGCCTTCTCACCTCCACAATCAAGACCGTCAACCACACCATACTTCCCATCTCACTGTTATCCACTCCTAGAGAAGAAGTATTGAGCAGCTCCAGAGACCGTTTCTCAAAACTGAATCTCATCAACTTCTACAGAAGCCCAGACTGCCTGAACTTTAGACTCATAGTGGCTCTAGAAAACACATTTGCTAGGCAGGAGGTGCCAAATGCCTAATGCTTACCTAGCTCTGAGAACCACTTCTCAGAAAAGGAGAGCCATGAGGTTGAACCTATACCCAGAGGTTGTAAAGCTCATCTTCTGGGACACTGGTTTAAGGTTCTTGCAAGAAGCGATCTTTTCTTTGAGGAAAAAAGTTCACAGAATTTATTCCTAAATTCAGAAACAGAACAAAACCTATGAATGCTTATGTCAACTCTGTTTAATCACCAAGCTGATAGGCAGAGAGCTTCTAAAAGTCACATTTTAGGGGCCACAGAGTTTAGTATAAGTAGTCCTAGGCTGAAAATTTGAAGTCCAGGGTTCTAGTACTAGCTTAAGTTATTAACAAACTTTGTGATGTGACCTTGGATGTGCTGCTTAATCTTCTCTGGGCTTCATTTTCTTCTTTTGTAAAACAGTATTAGTAATTCCAGAGATGGTACAGTTAAACAAAATTATATGTTAAAACTTCTGCAGAAGGACACTCAGAGCAGTGATCTCAAAACTGATTATGAACTTCTATCAGTGAAAACTCTGAGCATGAATCCACATTTAATCAATTCACATTAAATATTAAGCTTGATTTTTCTAGAAAAAGCTTAAAATTTCAACATTCCCTCCCTATAAACCACTGGATCATCTTCCATATCCCTTGGAGTACATACATTCCCATTTTCGGGGATCACGTCTCTAAAAAGCCAAGAAACTTCGATGACACTGATAAAATACAATTACTTTGGGGATGAGTTGTTATCATATAAATGTCTGTCAAAATGAAGAAACTTAAAACCATCTCAATTCTGGGGTAGAAGTTAGAGTAAGTGCCCAAATTAAAGCAGGCTAAGGTGCTATGACTGTGCCCTAGGTCTTAAGTACAGGAGTCACTCTAGAATTTCTTCCATCACCAAAGAATACAACCTTATAAATCTGAGGTAGGGACCATATCTGATCCCAAACTTAAATTACCTTCTTCACTCTTTAATGCACTCCATTCCCAACAAATCCACTGTTTTTACCTTGATCAATTTCCATGTAAAATCCAGTCCAGAGCAAACCAATCTGAGCTTGGAAGAGCTGATGAGCTCACTGCCCCAGGTAGCTGGGGGAGTTTAATTAGATTAGCTCTACTGCCTGTACTCTAAAAATAACCATAACCCCTGCCAAAGTGAAGGTTAAAGAGTAAACTATTGGAGGATGGGGAAAAAAGACCCAGGTGTCATTTTAATTTCTACCTAAGAAATTCCAGTGACCTAGATTCCTCCTGTCTTAATAAGAAAAAGG
This sequence comes from Leucopleurus acutus, assembly GCF_964270905.1. Taxonomy (NCBI): domain Eukaryota; kingdom Metazoa; phylum Chordata; class Mammalia; order Artiodactyla; family Delphinidae; genus Leucopleurus; species Leucopleurus acutus. The sequence goes on along the minus strand of NC_139143.1, from coordinate 77,200,747 downwards.
CCTTAAATTTTAAACCAAATACATGACAAAATATTAACTAAAAATCAAGCAGAGGGGGAGTTAAAACAGGATGTAAGAGTACTTTGTGGAAGAGGCACCAAACATCTCTTGTTTAAAACCAATGGGGCTGCTTTCTTATCCTAATATTGATGAAAGATTTATACAAGAAACCGGGTATACTAGAACAACAGGACATCCAAATTTAAAAAAAAGAAACTCGACTTGGACATTGTACAATATACAAAAAGTAACTAACTCAAAATGGATCACAGACCTAAATGTAAAAGCTAAAATAATACAACTTCCAGAAGAAAAACAAAATAGATAATCTTTGTGACATCAGGTTAGGCAAATATTTCTTTTTTTTTGGCCACACCGTGAGGAATGTGGGAGCTTAAGTCTCCTGACCAGGAAACGAACACGCGCCCCCTGCATTGGAAGTACAGAGTCTTAACCACTGGATCGCCAGGGAAGTCCCCTAGGAAAATATTTCTTAAGATAGAATGCAAAAAAGCACAAACCATGAAAGAAACAATTAATTAACTGGACATATCAAAATTAAAAATCTAGTCTTCAAGAGACACATAAAAAAACGAAAAGACAAGCAATGAACTAGAAGAAAATATCTGCAAAAGACATATTTGAGGGCTTCCCTGGTGGTGCAGTGGTTGAGAGTCCGCCTGCCGATGCAGGGGACGTGGGTTCGTGCCCTGGTCCGGGAAGATCCCACACGCCGCGGAGCGGCTGGGCCCGTGAGCCATGGCCGCTGAGCCTGCGCGTCCGGAGCCTGTGCTCCGCAACGGGAGAGGCCACAACAGTGAGAGGCCCGCGTACCGCAAAAAAAAAAAAGACATATTTGACAGCAATCGGAATATATTTAATTTCTCTCACAACTAAATAACAATCACTTGAAAAAGATGATCAACATTATTAGTCATTAGGAAAATACAAATTAAAACCACAATGAGAATCCTCTACACACCTATTAGAAGTTAAACATTTTTAAATAATAATAATGAAAGTTTACTTTATCAAGTGCTTACAAGGAGTAGAGCAACTAATGTCTCACACACTGCTCAGAGAAAGGTAAAATGGTAGGTAGTCACTTTGGAAAACCGTTCGGCAGTTTTTTTTTTAATAAAGTTAAACATACACTTACCATACAACCCAGGAATCCTACCCAGGTATGTACTCAAGAAAAATGAAACTACATATCCACCTAAAAATCTAAATGTAAGTGTTTTAGTGGCTTTACTTAGATGCATCAAAAACTAGAAGCAAGTGGTTTTCAGCCAGGTCATGGATAAAAATTGTGGTCCATCACACAATGAACTACTGACATATACAGCAACATGAATGGATCTCAAATGTGTTATGCTAAGTGAAAGAAGCAAGACTCTAACAGCTACATAACATGACTCCATTTGTAGAATGTTCCAGAAAAGATAAACTATAGGGACAGAGAGCAAATCAGTCCTTTCTGGGATTTGGGGGAAAGGAACTAACTACAAACAGTCATGAGAAAACCTGCTGGAATGATTAAAATGTTCTATGCCTCCATCACGGTGGTGTTACATGACTATGCATTTGTTAGAATCCAAAGAATGGGTCAGTGAAACAAAAGGTAAATTTTACTGTATGTAAATTATCAATCAATCAATCAATCTGGCCAGAAAAGAGAATGAGAGAGTGGGGGGAGGGGGGGAGAGAATCATGCAAAGTGTTAAATGACAGATACAACCCAACAATTAAAAATACTAGATTCTCAAGCCTGTGACTATTAATAGAAGTTAGCTAACACTGGTCAATAGGCCACAATAAAAGAGAGCAAAATGTCTGGTCTTCTTGCTTGAAAATTAAAATGTGGAATAATTTTTGCTGCAAACAAAGCTGCCTTATCAGAACCACATTAAAGGCAAGATGAATCCTGAACTCATAAAAAGTCTTCAACCCTACTGTCTAGGTGACAACTAAGAATATCAGAAGCTTAAAGTAGTCCAAAGTAGTTCTAACGGTTGTACTATTAATTTGTATACATACGCTTTTTATTTTTATTTTTTAAATTTCTCTCAAGTTCACTTTAACTCCTTTGGACTCTAGGGTCTATGGAAACTGGTCTGATAACTCTACCTTACCTCAGGTTCAATGGAAACATCAACTTGTAAATAATATTTCTGTCCTTGATCCCTTTACTAAGACCTGAACTCATGCTCAGTGAGTTCCCTTGAGTTACATAATCTCAGCATTCTCTTGGGTCAGTCCAGCTGGGTCAGTCCAGCTGCCTCGTTTGGCATGTCTCATTCTGCAACTGAAGTGCCCAACTCTCTTACACAGACACCCATGTTTAAATGAGACAAGGTTTCAGAATTTCCTCTTAAAGTGAAAGGTGATGGTAGAAACTACTTCAATTATTAGTAAGATATATCTGAGAGCCACACAATCCCTGGTTCCTCTTGGGAGGATAGATGTCCCACACCACTCGTGACTGAACAGCTGTTCAGGGTTGATCTCCATCCAAAGTACAAATTTGCTTTTCAGTCTTAGGTCCCACAGTCCATCTGGAATCAACCAGTCCTATTTTCTCCATCCCCAGTTTTTGCTTTTAAGCTGAAATGGCTCAATTTAAATTCATTCTGCTTACCTTACTGTTTTTCTACTTCACAATAAACACTTCTCCAAGCCAACTTGCCCAACTCCTGCTGCCAGCCCCACTCTAATAGTACAGTGTTTATTAATCAGAGAACTTCAGACACTGAATTCGAAGGATGACCCCAAGGAAGCTGAAACTCATACTGTATAAACATGTTTACAGGGGGGCAGGCCTTTAGTTCTGGGCTACTCTCTATTAAAGTACTCGGAGGAGTTAAATATACTACACTGTCTCCTCTGGTAAACGGGACAGAGGAGCAGAGACTATAAACGTTTCTGGATCAGGGAAATTAATCTCTATTCCTATCTTGCAGAAGATGTAACAGCACTGGGTAGCCCAACTGTATAGCAGCTCCAGCCTCCCTTTTTTCTCTAAATTATAGGCCTCTGGCACCACCCAGTGGCCCATTTGTACAGAGACATGCTAGTAATGCAACAATGTACAAGGCAATACAGGATCTACAAATATAAATAAGGCAGTCATAATACCTTTTGTAGCCAATAAGCAATTAGGAAAACAGGTATACAACTATGATACAAGAGACACAAGTGTCAGTACCATCTTAAAAAAAAAAAAGGAATCTCCTAGCAGTCCAGTGGTTAGGACTCAGCTCTTTCACTCCCATGGCCCGGGTTCAATCCCTAGTCAGGGAGCTAAGATATTGCAAGCCGAGTGGCATAGCCAAAAAAGGAAAAAAAAAAAAGAAAATATAAACAGAATGTTGTTGTAGTTCAACAGAGTAAAGGATTATGTTTAGTCAGGGAGAAAGGAAAAGCTTCTATGGAGAAATTAGCTTCTAAACTGGACTTTGAAGGAAGGAGAGGATTTCAATGGGTAGAACTGAGGAAGCTATCCCATCAGGACCACCATGAGAAAAGACATGGAAGATGAAAAACCTGATTATGTTCAACAAAATACATGGGTAGTCTGGCTTGGCTAGATGCTGGGGTACAGTTCATTAGTTAAGAAGTACAGTAGAAGGGGTGTGTGTGTGTGTGTGTGTGTGTGAAGTATAGTAGAAGGGGTGTGTGTGTGTGTGTGTGTGTGTGTGTGTGTCATCAGGAAGATTTTGTTAAGGATAATAAGATGGACTGAAATGTACAGTTGCCAAAGTTAAGAAGCAATGAGATCCTGTCTTAGGCTGATGGCAGAGGAAATTAAAAGAATGGGGTCAACGTGTGAAACACTGTAGAGGCAGAATTGATAGAATTTGGCTCAATAAGCAGTAACAAAGCTCAAAAAATAAAAAAGACAAGTTTGAGTCTGGGTGCACAGAGGAAATCTAGTGCCATAAACGAGAGACTGGCATGTGGGGGAAGAGAGGAATTTGATTTTGATTACGTTTAAAATCCAAGTTGACATGTCAGGAAAGTAAGTGGAAAATCAATGTATGTCTGAAATCTGAGAAATAAATTAGGGCCAGAGATACAGGCTTGAGAATTATTTGTACAGATAAGCTTCAAAATCAAATCCCTTGTAAATTATACCTCACTAAAAAGCAAAAATAAATTAAGGACTCAAGAAAGGAAAAAAATCTTGGGAAATACCTATCCTTCAAAAAAAGAAAGAGGGAGAGAAATGCTCAGGGAAGTTGAAAGAGTAACAGTTTTAAATGACTTGGAAGTCAAGAGAGGAAAAGGTTTCAAGAAAGTGGGGATGGTTCTTGTTTCAAATGCTACAGAGTACAGAAAGGTGCAAACTGAGAAAAGGCTGTAAGACTCAGAACTGCTTTTCCATGGAATTACCTCAGGAATGGATGCTGGTTTTCTCCCTATTCAAGTATCATAAAATAAAAGGATTCAGCTATCTCTTCAGTTAAGTCCATTAAAATTATTTCCATAAAAAACTTATTAGGCTACCAATTAATCATAACCTGAGACCCATGTTTAAACAATTCAAAAATGTGTTCATTCATATTGTCATTTGGACAGACCTTTTATACTTTAAATACACTTTTATAAGAAGTACTGATGGACTTCCCTGGTGGCACAGTGGTTAAGAATCCGCCTGCCAATGCAGGGAACACGGGTTTGAGCCCCGGTCCGGGAAGATCCCACATGCCGCAACTAAGCCCGTGCGCCACAACTACTGAGCCCGTATGCCACAACTACTGAAGCCTGCGTGCCTAAAGCCCACGCTCTGCAACAAGAGAAGCCACTGCAATGAGAAGCCTGTGCACCGCAACGAAGAGTAGCCCCTGCTCGCCGCAACTAGAGAAAGCCCATGCGCAGCAACGAACATCCAACACAGCCAAAAATAAACAATAAATTAATTAAAATAAAAGTACTGATCTACCTTTCAGCTCAATTTGCTTCATCACTTGGCACTGAAGAGCCCTGGTTTTTTTTTTTTTTTTTTTTGGCGGTACGTGATCCTCTCACTGCTGTGGCCTCTCCCGTTGTGGAGCACAGGCTCTGGACACGCAGGCTCAGCGGCCATGGCTCACGGGCCCAGCCGCCCCGCGGCTTGTGGGATCCTCCCAGACCGGGGCACGAACCCGCGTCCCCTGCATCGGCAGGCAGACTCTCAACCACTGCGCCACCAGGGAAGCCCTAGCCCTGGTTTTTAAAGACAGCATATGGTATAATGGAAAAAAAAGAGCTTTGGTGTCCGTCAGACCTCAGTTTGAATTCTACTTCAACCATCTACCCTTGAGTTTGTTTCTTCTTTTGTAAAATGGGACAATATCATTACCCTGAAGGAGCTGGTTTAGAGGATTAAACACAACATTTGCAACTGGCTGTCTGTACGCGGTAGGCATCTATATTATTTTTCTAGCTTCTCATCTCTGATTTCAGACTGCATTTCCTAGAGAAGCCTGGGCTTCTTCACCACTCAACAATGATTCTCCAAACATTGTACACAAATCAACACACAGCTCCAAGTCTATAAAATCTGCTTACCTACTCTCACTGGCCTTTTAAAGAATTCAGAGAACTCCGTTAATACCTTCTTTTGAGCACATTCATGTTCTATGAACTGGGGTAAAGCAATATACACAGGAGCCCACAGCATAAGTCTCTTTAAGTCTTCTCCCTTTCTAAGGTTCAGAAGATAGCCAAGATGAGAACTTCAAAGCAATCATCACAAATGATGATAAGGAAGGTAAGAATTTCTACATCAACTATACTACAAGCAAGGAGCTCTGTTCCTCCATTGGATGAATGCCTTCTCTCCCTGTCGGTAACACCAAATGCCCTGTGTTTATAGTTTATTGGCTTTAATTCTACTAACAGTATTTCAGAGTATGTTAGGAATGCACTAAGTGCTATCTCTAGCAACAGAGCTAAGGAATGTTTTATAATAACATTTAAGCACATTCATCTCAATTTAAATCATTTTAAGGAAAACCCACTTCTTAGGAAATTTCATTGTGTTTCCACTATGAAATGATTTATATTTACATCAGAATCCAGTCCCCATTACCAGTTTTTGCCATTCACATTTCAAATTTTTCTTAAATTGTCTGAAAGGACACTACAGAGATGAAAGGGTACACTTATGATAAAACAATAAAGAAAGAGAGGCTAAAAACATCAAGAAGTGCCCTCCTATCTGCACGAGACTAGAGAACAGAGTATAATGTGGGTCCTAAGTAAGGTTAAAAACATACCTGATAATGTGGCAATGCTTAAAGTGCACCAGAGGAATATAGCCTCTTGGCTACCACTAGAGGTAAATCCTATAATAGCTTTCAAGATGGCTAACAAAAAAAAAAAAAAAAAAAAAAAGATGTGAGGCAAGCATGGATGCTTCACATTAGAACTTGCCCAGACCTCCTTAAATAGTATCCTCAGAGGATAAGAGCAAATATCTAACCTCTCAGATACAATGAAGAAAATTTTTGCAATAACCCAATCCATTTAGACACACTACGATTCACTAATAAGATGCCATCTTTGTCAAATTAATCATTCACCATGCCCTGTTTGCAAACTCAGGGCAGCCTTAATTCATTAGTTTATCTTTGGCATACACATTCCTTGGGTTAAGGCAGTACTTGAGAAACTGGGCTTCTGGCCCAGAAACTACGTCCTGTAGAGGTAGAGATAAAGACTGCTATAAAGAAGTGACCAATTCATAAAATGTATCACACTCTAATTTTTAAAGACCTTTCAAGGACTTTCTTCTCACTCCAAGAATAACTGAATCAGTAAACAAGAACAGGTAGCCCCTTTTTCTGACCAATTTTAACAGTGATGAAGTTTCTTGGATATACTCACAAAAATGAAAGATGAAAAGCTTTCAATATTACTGTAAAGCTAATCTAAAATCACCAGCATTTGGCTCTGAAACTAAGATATACATAGTCACTACTTCCATGACTGTTGCTGATTCAATTCTTTCAGTTGCCTGGGTTCCAAATGGCTGAGGGTAAATAACAGATTACCTTGGCTCACTGATAATCTGCTTTAAAACAAAAAAACTAATTCAATCTTAAAAACTAACACCAATGTGATGCAATAAAAAGCTGTCTGGATAACTCTGTATTTTATAATCTGGACACTTCCTAGACATGTTTAGAATAACTTTTCTACAGTAGAAATAAACCAGAAATAAATCTATCTACTGAAAACAAAGGTCAACCCGTCACTTCATGATTTTTAAAGCCTGTAACTCACCTGATAGAATACAGGACCTAGACCATGAAACTCTGAAGATCTCAGTCTCCCACAACAGGGCATACTTCTATAGAACGTCTTCTATTGGAGTCCGTTTGCTTTTGAAATGCCAGTATTGTTTTAAACTGGCAACAAAAAGACATTTCTTTTAGCTTTCTCTGAAGACAAGCTTCTGTCTTAGGTTGATCCTAGTCAAAACTAAGGATCATAGCACTGAGGCTGATTCTTATACATTTAACAGGCTGCTGAATAAAATGCCCTGTCAGGTTGGTGGTGGGAACTAAGGTCATAAGCATACCTAGCCTCCCACTGCAGCCACGGTAGGAAATACTTCTTAGCAAGGTGCAACAATTCTTATGCAACACCCTGAAATATAAAATATCTTCAGAAATATAAGAATTTTACAGTTGTGGTCTAAAGACTAAAAATATTGATTCACTGTATACACAGGTGTCACCTGGAGCATAAAATGTGAAGCCCTTCTTGGGAGTGGTGATGGTGGGAGTGGGTTCTTACCCAGCACATACAGTAATAAGGAACAGTCAAAATTATGCCTCTTTCAACATACTGCCTTTTCTCCTCCCACACCCACTCTCGCCCTGCTGAACACAGAACTCTAGACCTCATAAATAACACAAATAATAAAATGCACCTCACTACCCTCCACCCCAAGAGTCTTTACCTTTGAACAGAGAGAATTTAGACCCTAGATGGTGGTAATGAAAGTTGGTCAACTCTAAGTTGATCACTGGCCTGAATGAACACAGTTGCTTTCATAGCAATGTTATTATCAACAACTTTCTTAATTTTCATGTGCCCTTACCTCCCTCAAAAAGATGTGAAAGAAAAACCAACAAGAGGTTAAAAACTTTTTATCTGTGCTGTCATATTATTAAGATGGTCCAGCTGGGGAGATGAAATAAAAAACTCTGCATTCCTAACTCCCTAGCCCAGATTTATTTCAGAAAGAAAGGAGACCTTTTCATGGTCTAGTTCTTTGATTAGCTATTGATGAGGACCACTGCAGAGCCCAACAGCTTGGAAAAAAAATGTATTCCTTCTATGGCAAAAAGGAAAAGGCATAAGAAGTAGCTGGAGCTGAGGTGGTGAACAACACTGAAGCTGGAAGGAAAGGAATTACAATACTTAGGTCAACTCTGATTAGGTGAGCTAAAAGAGAGACCAAGAGGCAGGAGCAAAGAACAAAGGAAACTTATTGATGTTTAATTTAAGAATGCAGTTAGAAATATACATACATCAACATCTAATATTCCTGTCCTCTGGTCTTGAACTCCCACCAGACTAAACTGAATCATGTTCAGAAGACAACCCTAGGTGGGCACCTACAAAGAACACATCTAAGCTGACCAATTAAAAATGAATCTGAAGGGCTTCCCTGGTGGCGCAGTGGTTAAGAAGATCCCTGGTCCGGGAAGATCCCAAATCCCGCGGAGCAACTAAGCCCGTGTGCCACAACTACTGAAGCCAGCGCACCTAGAGCCCATGCTCCGCAACAAGAGAAGCCACTGCAATGAGAAGCCCGTGCACCACAACAAAGAGTAGCCCCCGCTCGCCACAACTAAAGAAAGCCCACACACAGCGACAAAGACCCAACGCAGCCAAAAATAAAAATCAATTAATTTAAAAAAAATGAATCTGAAAAATTAACCAGAAAAACGTGTTCAAAAGCAAAATGCAAAGAAGTGTAAACTAACGTATAACTTATTCAAAGCTATATCAATGATGTGCAAAGAAAAGAGAAAGTATTTTTTTTAGTGTCCATCTTGGGCTAGGCATAATTTAAGACCTTTATATAAGCTTCCTCATACAATACTGACAATGACACTAGGACATAAGCAGTATTATCCCACTTTTACAGATGTGGAAATTAAGACTCAGAAAAGTTTAAGTAACTTGCCCAAGGTCACATGGCTAATAAATCTTAGTACAGTATTTAAACCCAGACCTACCCAGTTCTAAAGACTGGATTTTCCCCTTTTTATCTTATTGATACACACACATACTGCCAATAATAATCTTATTCTAGTTCATAATGAGCAATTTCTAGTCAGAACACTGTGTGGAATAAAACTCACCAATGTCACACTCAAACTCTTCCTACTACAAATCATAAAGATATTAAGAATCAGCCAGGCCTACCTCCCAGAGCCACTCAGCTCTCCCGTCACAGCCTATGAAACTCAACCACAGCACTATTCTCTGCTACCAGAAATCCAACACCCTTACAAAAATTACGTTTACAAGTATGTCCTAACTCCCTCTGTGGCACTGGCCCATGCTGCTGAATGCACAGGATGATTCCTCTGCTAACCAAGAATTCTTCAGACCAGATATAAAAGAGCACCACTACTTCTTTTTTTTTTACCCAAAATTTATCACTGTGTCCTGAAAAGTTGGAATTCTGAGGTAGATTGGACACAGTCACCAACTAAAGGCAGCACCACTCATCACTCACTAGTTTTTAGTTAAAAGCAGCTAAATATTCTCCATAGCAAGAAATGACAATCTAAAGTCCTGAGAGGCAAAGAGACTTGATTTGACAAAAAGCTAAACAGAACTCAGGCAAACTAGTTCCCAGCTTTTAACAGTGTAAGAAACACGATCCGCACAAAGGCAAAACACAAGGCAAATGAATAAAGAAAGAGGGAGATACATTCACTTCTAGGCTTAACTGTAGTCATGTGAAGATATACAGCAATAGTTTAGGACAGAAAGTCAAGAGGCGCAGAGCCAATTAAACTTGTAAAAGTAATTTAACCAGAGCTGGAACAAAGCCAAGAACAATACCCGACTCTTTGGGAAACTGTGGTAGGAATTTTATGACTAGTGGTCAGCACTTGAGCACCAGGGTAGGGTCTGTCTTGCACTCAGGAATTTAAATGCCTTCAACTCCTACTCACCTTTCCTCCTTTATCACTGAAGTAGGGCCAGGCTGAGCTCCTGAGAAAATAGGTCTGTAGATTCACTGAAGGACTGAGAAAAGTTAAAGTTTAAATGGCAAAGGTGTCTCTTCTACTAAACATAATAAAAAATATGTATGAATACGTGTTAGTATTTTTTAGACCTCCTCAGAACTATTCAGAACCACCGTAATTTATCTAATTCTGACTACTGTACAAATAACTTACACTGTTACAGAAATTAAAGGAACCAGGCAAGTAATCTCCCAGCTCCACTAAAACGTATAAGTCATTTAAAAGGAAAACCTGAATCTTTTCAACGCTAACCCCTAACCAAACCTCTCAACAAGAAGCCACAGAGCAGGGGGGAAATCCCGGAGAGAACGTGATAGCGCTAACGCCGGTTTGTTTACAGAGACTCCAGCAACAATCATATGAGTCAGAAACTCAAGCCACCAGATGCTTTCCAACTAACAGGGACCAAATGGGACCGTTCTACGGTGTCCTGAAAGATTTAGGGGTGAGGGGAAGCAGGCTACGAGAATTACATTACAAAAGGTACAGGAACAGACAGCAACAACTGACTGCGGGGTAATCTTGGACCTCGGCCTTCCGTACAAGGTGCTGGGCCCGAGAACTCGGGATGGGGGAGGGGGCACACTGCGCGGTGGTCCTGAGGTGACGGGGAAACGCAGGGGAAGCCGCGTCCCCCAATCTAAAGGGGAGAAAAGCGCACACAAATGGGTCACCCGACGAGGCAAGACGTCCCTGTAGATTGCGGGGCAGGCTCCTGAGGTCAACCCTGGGGCTGACCTGAGGGAAAGGCAGCCAATCCTCCCGGCGGTGACTCAGGTCAGGGGAAGAAGCCCTGAGCCCTGGGAGCTTGGGAAAGGAGTCAAACCTATCTTGAAGAGGAGTGGGCCAGGGGAGAGGGGGGCAGGCCAAGCCGGAACGAGACACGGACCGGGTAGGTCAAAGGGGGGGTGTCCGGCTGGGGCAGTTACAAGCACGGAAGCCGGCGAGGCTCAGCAGCCTGCTTCCTGTCTTGGGTCATCCTTCTGCCAGAGGCTGCTCCGACTCTTCCACGCCCAGCCGCCCCGTCCACTGCCGCCACCACCGCCGCCGCCATCTTACACTGGCCAGCGGCCGCCACCACCACCGCCTCCGCTCTCTGCGCTTGCGCCTGCGCCGCCACGCTTTCCGGCCCCGTTTGCGACGATGTGCTGGAGAAGACTGGGGGAAGAGCGGTCGCGCGAGCTCTCCGCTCCCAACCCTCCTCGAAGGACGCACAGGGGGCGGGGCTTAAGACCAATGGAAAACGGAGCGAGGGGCGCGTGCGCAATACTGAGGAGGCAAAGAAGTTGTTTTCGCAGTGTTTCGGGCGGCTGACTTTGATGCTGAAAAGAAATACGAATTAGACGTCTCCCGGAATTGTGGTGGAAATCAGCTTCATTTCTAACAGGCTGGCAGGCAACCTCCTGGGCGACCTCCATTTTTGCCCTGTTTTTTTATACTGAGAACAAGCAGTTCTCTCCAGAAGATTTCTTCTGAAAACCCCATTTCCTTTGGGGTTGACCTTGTTAAGTGGTTTCTATGCCCACGAGAACCATTTACCCCCGAGACCTCCATTTTCCTTTTTTTTTTTTTTGCGGTACGCGGGCCTCACTGTTGTGGCCTCTCCCGTTGCGGAGCACAGTCTCCGGACGCGCAGGCTCAGCGGCCATGGCTCACGGGCCCAGCGGCATGTGGGATCTTCCCGGACCGGGGCCCGAACCCGAGTTCTCTGCATCGGCAGGGAGATTCTCAACCACTGCGCCACCAGAGAAGCCCATTTTCCCATTTTTTAATAAGGGATTCAGAAGCCTGAGGTGTAGCTGAGCTGTTCAGGAGGTTCTTTCCTCTGAAGGGGGGTAGTGTGTTGAAGTTGCCCAGAAATTGGACGGGGTATGTACACTCTGCCTCGTTCTGACACCTGAAGGAAGAGTGCAGAAGGCCCCTGAAAAGGTTACTCCCAGCTGCCAGGCCAGGGGGTTTCTAACCAGTAGCCCAGGGTGAAAGGCTCCTTGTCACCTCTTCTACCGCTACCCTCCTATTATAAGTCATTATATATTACCTAGACTGTTGCAATAGACGCCTAGCTGGTTTGTGTACTTCCATTATTGCCCTGCTAGTTAAATAAAGGCAGCCAGAGTGATCTTTTAAAATGTAAGCCAGGTCATATTATTGCCCGCTCAAAACCTCCAAAAGCTTCCCATCACACAGTAAAAATCAAAATGATCAAAAGGGCCTCCAAGGAAGGCCCTACATGATGTGGCACCTATTTCTCTGATTTTATTTTCTCCCATACTACCTAGCTCTGCTCTAGCCCTTTTGGCCTTCTTGTTGTCACTCCAACCAAAGCATGGACAGCCCCAGGGCTTTTGCACTTGTTCCCTCTTCTTAAAATGTTCATCTGCCATATCTTTACTAGACTTGTTCTGTCCACTTAATCAGATATCTACCCAAATGCTACTTCCTCAGAGACACAGCTCTTAACTATTCCAACTAAAATTGTACACTACCATCTTCCTCTGTTCTCTCACTCTGCATTTTTTCATACCATTTTTTACCTATAACACTTAACCTATAATATATTTGTAATCTGACAATACTATTAGAATATAAGCTCTATAAGGGCAGGGGCTATGTCTTTTTTCATCTTTTTAACCCCAGCACCTAGGAGGGCTAGGACACAAACTATCTATTGCCCTACCATTCTATTCATTCTTTCATTTACTCCATCAACAACTATTGGATTCCTGCTACGTGTAAGGCCCTCTTCTAGGTACTGAGGCTGCAGCAGTGAACAAAACAAACCAAGATTCCTGCATTCATGGAACTTATTTATTTGCACAAGGGTTGGGAGTGTAGGGGGAGGAGAGGGGCACACAGACAATATTAAATTACGAAGAGTACTGTAAAGGAAAATAAAGCAGGGTAAAAGTGGGTAACCTGAGTAGGTGTGCTCTTTTACATACGGGGTTCAGGGAAGGCCCCTCTGCTGAGGTGACATTTAAATAGCGATTTGAAGTGAGAGAATAAGTCATACACACTAGGGAAAGAATCTTCCAGGTAGAGGAAACAGTAAGGTAAAAAGACTTGAAGCTTGAGTGTATGGTGTATTCAAAGAACAGCAAGAAAGCTAATGTGGCAAAAGAGCAGGTAGGAAATTAGTTTGGAGAAACACAATGGGAGCCAGATCACTTACGGAGTTATAGGCCGAGAAGGGGACTTTGGATTTTATCCTAAGAGTACTAGAAAGCCATGGAGGGTTTTGAGTAAGAGTGACATGATCTGATTTATAAATGAAGAGATTCATTCTGGTTGATTCTTTGAGAACTACCGGCAGGGAGGCAAAATAGAAGCTGAAAGACCAGTTAGGAAGCTATTGCAGAAGACCTGCAAGACTACTGCTGCAGTTGAAGTGGTAGGAAGTGGTTGGATTCAGGATGTACTTTGAAGGTGGCAGAGGTGATCTGCTAATAGATTGAATATGGGGTACAAGAGAAAGAGTCGAGATATCTCAGGTTTTTTGACTTAAGCAACAGGACAAATAGTAATGCCATTTACTGACATAGAGCTCAGGGTGGGGGTGGGGGTTCAGAAGGAGAGTTTTTTGGGGAAAATGTCCAGTTCTATCTTAAACTGGTTAAACTGGAGATGCCTATTAGATTTCCAAATGGAGCTACTGAGTAAACAATTGAAATATGAATCTGAAGCTCATAGGAAAAGAGACAATTGGTGGTATAAATTGGGGAGCTATTAAGGTATAAATGGCATAGATAAGCACTAGATGGGGAACATTCACTTAGTTAATGTGGAAGAAAAGAGAAGCAGTCTATAGACTAAGCCCTCTAATCCTGAGGCACTCCAACTAGTAGGGGTCAGACAGAAAACCCAGCAAAATTTATTTAAAAGGAGCAGCAAGGAAATAGAATTTAAAAACCAAGAGAACAAGGGATCTTAGAAAACAAAATTTTTAAATGTTTCAAGAAGGGCACTATAAACTGTCATTCCTGTTTGAGAGTTTGAGGCTAAGATGACTGAAAATCGACCGCTGGATTTGGAAACATGGAGATTATTTAAGAGGGACTAAAGTGGAGCTGTGGAGATAAAAGACTCCCCCTCTGTGGTGTGCTTTCTGCGCTCGCTGCTTTGATAGGCACCATTGCTATTACCATTAAATCAATTGCTATTACCAACTCTTCTTTTTCTTATTTTGGGCTTTCCTATTGCGTTTGAGGTTGTGATAATCATTACCCCTTCTAGATATTCAATCCCACTGATTTCTGTGACACTACATTCCATACTTCTATTTATATCTCTCTGACCATTTATTTCATGAGATTCTCTTCCTCTTCATTCTACATTTTTTTCCAAAGTGATCTTATCCATTCTTACAGTCCAAACTACTATCCACATAATGATGACTCCTACGCCTTTATTTCCAAATCAGGATTCTCCTTCAAGCTTTAGACTGGCATACCTGATAGCCAATGGCACTTTCTAAAAAACAGCTTTGGGGGACTTCCCTGGTGGCGCAGTGGTTAAGAATCCGCCTGCCGGGCTTCCCTGGTGGCGCAGTGGTTGAGAGTCCACCTGCCGATGCAGGGGACACGGATTCTTGCCCCGGTCCGGGAAGATCCCACATGCCGTGGAGCGGCTGGGCCCGTGAGCCATGGCCGCTGAGCCTGCGCGTCCGGAGCCTGTGCTCCGCAACGGGAGAGGCCACAACAGTGAGAGGCCCGCATAACGCAAAAAAAAAAAAAAAAAAAAAGAATCCGCCTGCCAATGCAGGGGACACGGGTTTGATTCCTGGCCCAGGAAGATCCCACATGCTGCGGAGCAACTAAGCCCGTGCGCCACAACTACCGAGCCTGCGCTCTAGAGCCCAAGAGCCACAACTACTGAGCCTGCGTGCCACAACTACTGAAGCCCGCACGCCTAGAGCCTGTACTCTGCAACGAGAGAAGCCACCGCAATATGCAATGAGAAACGTGCACCGCAAGGAAGAGTAGCCCCCACTCGCCACAACTAGAGAAAGCCAGTGCGCAGCAACGAAGACCCAACGCAGCCGAAAATAAATAAAATAAAATAAATAAAAAACAGCTTTGTTGAGATGAAATTCACATACCATACAATTCATCCATTTAAAGTGTACAATTGAATGGCTTTTGGTACATTCACAGATATGTGCAACCATCACCACAGTCAATTTTCAATCATTTTCATCTCCTCAAAAAGAAACCCAGTCCCCTTTAGGTATCACCCCCCCCCCCCATTTTCCCATCCCCCACCAGCCCTAAGAAACTAGTAATCTACTTTGTCTCTATGGATCTCCTTATTCTGGACTTTCATATGAATGGAATCATATAGTATGTGGCCTTTTGTGATGGGCTTATTTCACTTAGCGTGCTTTCGAAGTTCATCCATTTTGCAGCATGTATCAGTACTTCATTCTTTTTCAGAGCCAAATATTATTCCATTGTATGTGTTCATCCGTTTATCTGTTGATGGACCTTAGGGTTGTTTCTGCCTTTCGGCTATTATGAAAAATGCTGCTGTAAACGTTTATGTATACGTTTCTGTGTGGACATAAGTTTCATTTCATTTCTCTTGGGTATATACTTAGGAATGAAATTGCTGGGTCATATGGTTAACTCTACGTTTAATCACCTGAGGAACTGACAGACTGCTTTTCAAAGCAGTTTTACCATTTTACATTCACACCAGCAGTGTATAAAGGTTCCAGTTTCTCCCCATCTTTGCCAATGTTTTTTAAGTTTTTGACTCTAGACATCCTAATGGGTGTGAAGCGGTATCTCACTGTGGTTTTGATTTGCACTTTCCTGATGACTACCAATGTCAAGCATCTTTTCATGTGTTTATTGGACGTTTCTGTCTTCTTTGGAGAAATGTCTATTCAAATCCTTTACTCATTTTTAAATTGGGTTGTCTTTTTATTATGGAGTTATAAGAGTATATATTCTAGATACAAATCCTTTATCAGTTACATGATTTGCAAATATTTTGTCCCATTCTGTGGGTTGTCTTTGCAATTTTTTGATGGTGTCCTTTGAAGCACAAACTTTTTAATTTCGATGGGGTCCAATTTATTTATTTTTTTCTTTTGTTGCTCATGCTTTCGGTGTCCTATCTAATAATTCTTAGCCAAATCCAGAATTATGAAGGCTTTATCCCTATGTGTTATTCTAAGATCTTTATGGTTTTAGTTATTACTTTTAGGTGTTTAAATTATTTTGAGTTAATTTTTGCCTATGGTGTGAAGTAAGGATTGAACTCATTCTTTTCCATGTGGTTACCTAGCTGTCCCAGCACAATTGTTGAAAAGAATATTCTTTCCTCATTGGATGGTTTTGGCACCTTTGTGAAAACTCAGTTGACCATAGATGTATGGGTTTATTTCTGGACTCTGAATTATACTCCACTGGTATCTATGTCTATTCTAGCTATGTGCCATCACCACATTGTTTTGATTACCATTGCTTTTTTCAGGATTATTTTCTTATCCTGAGTCCACTGTGATTCCATATGAATTTTAGGATTAGCTAGTCAATTTCCACAAAGGATTCAGCTGGGGTTCTGATAAGGGTTGCATTGAGTATGGAGATAGGGAGTACAGACAGTCCCCAACTGACAATGGTTTGACTTACAATCTTTTTACTTTATGGTGGTGTGTAAGTGTTAAACATTCAGTAAAAACTGTATTTTGACTTTTGATCTTTTCCTGGGTTAGCAGTATGATCCTCTCTCATGACGCAGGGCAGCAGCAGTGGGCCACAGCTCCCAGTCAGCCACGCGATCACGAGGGTAAACAACCAATACACTTGCAACCATTCTTTTTCACTTTCAGTACAGTATTCAATAAATTACATGAGATATTCAGCACCTTATTATAAAACAGGCTTTGTGTTAGCTGGTTTTGCCCAACTGCAGGCTAATGTAAGTATTCTTAGCATGTTTAAAGTAGACTAGGCTAAGCTATAATGTTTGGTAGGTTAAGAGTATTAAATGTATTGGCTTAAGATATTTTCAATTTATGATGGGTTTATCAGGACGTAATCCCATTATAAGTCGAGGAAGACCTGTATGGACATTTTAACAATGGCAAGTCTTGTGCTCCATGAACATGGGGTGTTTTTCCATTTATTTACATCTTCCTTCTTCCAACAATGTTTTGTAGTTTTAACAGTATAGTTTTGCACTTCTTTTGTTAAATGTATTCCTATTCTCCCCCTCTCCCAAGTATTCCATTTTTTAAAAAAAATTAATAAATTAGTTTATTTTGGCTGCGCCGGGTCTTAGTTGCGGCACGTGGGATCTTCCTTGTGGCATGCGGGATTATTAGTTGTGGCACGTGAACTCTTTGTTACAGCATGCAAACGTTTTGTTGCAGCACGCGTATGGGATCTAGTTCCCTGACCAGGGATTGAACCAGGGCCCCCTGCATTGGGAGCGTGGAGTCTTACCCACTGGATCACCAGGGAAGTCCCCTCCCCCAAGTACTCTTTTTGATGCTTTTGTGAATGGATGTTTTCTTAATCTCACTTTTGGATTGTTCACTGCAAATGCATAGGAATATAATTAATTTCTGTATATTGAACTTAAGTCCTGCAACCTCGCTGAACTCATTAGTTCTAATAGCTTTTTAGTGGCTTCCTTAGGATTTCCTATATCATGACATCTGCAAATATAGTTTCATTTTTTTTCCCCTTTCCAATCGCCATGTCTTTTATTTCTTTTTCTTGCCTAATTGTCCTGGCCAAAACCTCTGGCATAATGTTCACTAGAAGAGCTGATATCCTTGTATTGTTCCTGATCTTTAAGTATGATGTTAGCTGTAGATCTTTTGTGGTTGCACTTTATCAGGCTGAGGATATTCCCTTCTGTTCCAGCCAATGGCACCTTAACATTCCTAAATTGAACTCACCTTTGCTCTTTGCTCTACCTTCTGTCAAACTCAAATCTCTTAGTTGCCGCCACTATTCTCCTGTCTTGGGCTGGATTCCCTAGAAGCAGAGTCCAAGAAAGGAATTCTGTGGTCTGAAGTGGTCTATTGAGGGAGTGCTCTCAAGTAAAAGCTGGAATAAAGTGAGTGAAGCAAGATAGGAGAGGGGGCAAGTTAGGCAAAGATATGGGTTCAGCAGATAAGTTTAGCCTCCACTGGGAACTCTTTGCACATAAATGGCACATTTGTCCCACCCTGAGGAAAGCAAGAAGGAATTCTGTACCCCAGTATCATTTGCTGATAACACAATTACTGATTACATATCATCACTGATAATGCAATCCCTATCAGAATCCCATCTGACTTCTTTGCAGAAACTGACATCATTCCATTGGCTGTGGTGTTATCCCTGGGAAGGCACAACCTTCCAGGAGTTTCCAGAAGTTGGTCCTGTTGGCAGAGGGTGATTCTAAAGAAAATGCAGCAGTGAGCTATTAGCAGCTGACACTCACTTCCTGGTAAAGGGGATCTGGACAGGGTACCAACAATGTCTACTACAGTTCACCTCTAGCACCGCTCAGATCCATTTGCTTTGTACATTAAGTTCACTCTCTCTACGCAGTTTCTCCAGCAATCAAGTTAGTCACAATTTCTGGAAACACAAGACGAGTTGCTGCAGTTGGTCCAGAAACTGCAAATGATATTCACCATCTCCCTTCTATGCCACCCATTCCAGATTCATCTCCCTCTTGACTACAACTTCTGTTAGTCTAGATGGCTTACCTAATGGGGTGATCCAGACCTTCATCCCTGAGGGTTCTGAGCCCCTGGAGATCATGCCCTATCAGGCCATAATTGTTTACTTATTCGCAGTTAAAACTGAGTATAGTAGGACCAAAAGACAACCCAGGGATCACATGTGCATCAAACACTTTCCTCCTTGCATTCATAATGTAGCAGCAATCCTACCTCCTCATAACAGAGTTAATTATCCCAGACAGTATGGCAACTTCTTTCTTTGCCTGATAGTTTGCTGACATTAGGAGCCCAGAGTGACCAGATGACAGCCATACCTTTAAGTTTATTGAGATTCTTATGCGGTGCCTGGTAGAAGCATCCCCACTCTGAGAAACAGGACCTCCAGACCCACAGAATTTAAAGTTGCAGGGACTCCTAGGAAGTACAAATTCCTCAAGTGGATCACTGGAAGTGATGTTGAATAGGGTCACTCCTATTTCCACCCCTTGGTTGCAGAGCCCATGAATTCTACCTCTTGGGGATAAAGCACCCTATTATGGTCATATAGGTTTATACTGTATTGTGAAGGACAGCACTCCATCCCTGCTGGCACCACAAATGCACCTTCAAAAGGCCATCTCACTACTGTACCAGGTCAGAGGCTTCTGGGTGATAAGGTATTTGGTAGGAACAGTGGATCCCACTGTCATGTGCCTGTTGCTGTACCTGCTTTGCCATTAAGTGGGTACCTTGTTCCAAGGCATTATTATGTAGGACCCAGTGCTGGTAAATCAAACATCTCTGAGTCCTTGGATGGTAGTACTGGCTCAGGCACTTATAAGCAAAGCAAAATATATATCAGTCCTGATCAGAATACACTGTTGTCTTTTCCAGAATGGAAAAGGTTTGATGTAACCAACTTGCCACCAAATGGCAGGCTGTTCTCCTTGAGTAGTGGTACTTAACGAGGGGATCAGCATTGTTCTTTGATGCTGACAAGATGGACATTTAGAAATAGCAGAGCTAAGTCAGCCTCGGCTAAGAGAAGAGTCCATGTTAATAGGCCAAAAAACAGCCTCCACCTCTGCCACCGTGGTGATTCTATTTATAAACACACTGTGCAAGAACTGGGATAGCTGAAATTTTCCTAACTAAATTATCCTATCCATAGTTATAATTTAGCACCCTTCTGGTGAATACTTTCATAAGTCCCCCTCTCATAAATCCACCCAAAGGCTCTTCACCAGACCCCATTTTCCTATCTTGCTCCTTCTGGGCCTCTGACCAACCAGCCCACTGACTGTGAGTTCATGTATATACTTGCCTCCAGCCACTACTCTCTCCAAAGCAGATGGTCAAGTAAATTGCCTAAAGCCCTACTCATTGAGAGAATTTCCCCTCATCACTGTCTTTCAGGACCACTCAGGAAGAGGCGGTTGAGAAGCAGTAGTCCATACTTGGCTTGCCCTAACATGATCAAGACAAAGCATCCACAAACCAGACCTGGATTTTTTCCTCCTCTGTCAAATGGTTGAAGGAATTCTTATGTTGCCATAGGCATGAGCTAAGAGAAAGGTATTAGTGCAACAGATGCAGGTAATATGGAGGCCCGGGGCCCTTTGTTCAATTTAACTTACTTGTGCCAAATTTGCTTGGGCTTCTTCCAAACTGTACAATTTCCATTTTAATATGTATTGCTATTGTATCCACCCAATCTTATGATTTGAAACATCTGACAATAACAGGCTGTTTATATGGGCAACTGGTCACATAGTCACTTGATATTTCGTGGTTAGGCACTGAATCTCTATCAGGACCTAACAGTATGCCAGGAGATGCTTTGCAATGGTAAAACTTTCTCTACTGCAGGAAGCATCACCTTACTCCAGAACCCAAGAGGTCTGTGCTGGAACTCTCCTACTGTGGATTGCCAGAGAATCCACACACATATTTTCCTACCACAGATACCTCTAGTACCATGGAATTTTCTGGGTCTTATGGCCCAAGCAGCAGGACTGCTTGCATCATAGGCTGGACCTGCTGTAGAGGCCTTTCTTGCATTCCCAAGTTCAAAAATCTGCTGCCTCCAAAACTGGAATATGCCTACCAAGGTATTTTGCTACTTTCTTATGGTAAAAGACACAAGATACAATAACTTACCTTTACTAGAGAGGATGTCCCAGAATGCTCCAGATCACTGGACACCTGAAAACCTAACCAACATGGCAGGGCCCTGCATCTTTTGAAGAATTTCTCTCTCACCCTCTGGAGTGTATGTGTCTTACCAAGGAATCCAGAATACTTGACACTGCTTGTTCCTCAGATCTGATTAGCATATCCTTAATACCTGAGTAGCATAAGCTTAATAAAGCAAACAAATGTGATATTCTACAGAATATCCAGGTCCTTTTGGACTATACTGTGAAAGAGAGAAAAATTAACATAGCTCTAGATCAAAACCATGAACATAGGGACTTCCCTGGTGGCACAGTGGTTAAGACTCCGAGCTCCCAATGCAGGGGGCCCGGGTTTGATCCCTGGTCGGGGAACTAGATCCCGCATGCATGCCGCAACTAAGGAGCTGGCAAGCCACAACTAAGGAGCCCGCCTGCCACAACTAAGACCTAGCACAACCAAATAAATAAATAAAATATTTTTAAAAAAAGAACTGTGAACATATACTGTTGCCCATCACTTGCGATTCCAACTGCTTCTGATTCTTCCTTATTAGTATTGAAAGAATATATTCACTAGATCAGGAAACTTGCTGTAAAAAAGGCCAGATGGTACATATTAATAGCCACATAATATATCAGAGGCTGCGTCACTCTCCAGTAAAGAAAATACATCTGGCCTCTTGCCTTCTGAGATGGCCCACACTCTTGTCTGTGAAGTGTGTTTCTCTAAATATATCCACTTTTTACCTATCACTTTCTCTCACTGAATTCTTTCTGTGATGAGACATCAAGAACTTGAGCTTCCTTAAGTCCTGACACCAGGAAAGAGAGCTGATGTTTTCTCAGACTGAGTGTGGACTCAACATGTGTTTGCAGGTGAAGTGTCTCGTTAACTACACAGGCCAGAGATGAAGCTTGTCTGATGTAAAATTGGTTGTGTTCAACAGAAAAATATCAAGACCTACTTGTAAGGGCCAGAACAGCTCCTGCTTGCCAGTGGCTGCTTTTCTATTCTATTTCTCAGAATAAATGTATAAAATCATATTATGAAGTTACAATGCAAAAAAAAAAAAGTAAGAAAAAAAGAAAATACATCCATCACAGTACTACAATCAGGACTACTAACTGCTTAAGTTTACAGCAGTCCATTGTAGTCCATTACATCCCACCCAATGTTTGCAAGGACCAGAATGGTGAAACTAAATGAGGATATGATGGGGACCAACATCCCTGCACCCTTTTAAGTTTTTAAGAGTGTAACGAATTGCTGCCATTTCCCCCAGAATGCAATATTACTTTTTATTTACTATTTTGGCAGAGGTGCGGGTGCAGTTTCAGGGACTTCTACTTGGGCTCTCTGCCAACTACCAAATATGTCCATTCTGATTATCTAGGGAAACTGGAAAAATGACCATAAAGTGGATTTTGGGACCCACTGTGAGACAGACCTAGGCAAGCACTCCATTTATTATCTGACCCTATATTTTCCTACTGTAATTGGGGTGAGGTGGGGCAGGGGGAATGCAGGAATGGGAGGTACTGTGATGGTGCTCTGGGTCCCTGGTATCAGTGTAACGCAGACCCCGTATCCCTGGTTTTCCAACTCAAAAATTTTGGGTAGTCTTCTTTCCCTAGTGTATGATTAACTAAGTAAATTGTGCATTCAATTGATAGATTGAGTCCGACAACTGTCTCAGGCCTATAAACTAGGCAAGGAATTGTGACTTTTCATTGAAGTTACTGACCTCAGCCTTCTGTTCAACCATTCTTGGTCACTCTTAATTATATGTAAATCAATACCCTACTTGACTGTCCATCTATATGGTCCCTAAGACCACCCACGTTCCATTAGCCACCTCCACCTTGACCGTGCTGCCCTTATGGAAATTCACCCACCCTGCTTCTGAGAGTTAAGTGTTGCCATTTGGCCTCTGCTATCAGGGCCCAATGCTAGGATCCTATTAGCCCCACCACTACCAAGGAAACCAGTTCTTAAACATCCTCTTCCATCAGCCTCCACCCACAGAGACAACCACTTCTTAACTTCTCAAACATGCTGGTGACCCCTTCATTAGTGCCTTTCTTTTATACAAAATTTTCCTGAGGCCTTCCTGAGAAACATAGTCAGCAGGTGGGTTTTCCAGTGAAATATACATTCATTCTTTCATGCACACTTCCTCTAAGCCTTTTGATCATTTTTCATATGGTCTGTCATCTCTACTTCATTTACTGTGGGCCATCGTTTCTCCCAAGCTCCCAAAAAGCCATCTCAACAGCACATTATAAGCACCTCATGGGGCCCCTGCCAGGATGTTCCAGAATCATAGGAACATGATTATCACAGTACTAACTTGATTCTTAATTAAACCATCCAAACAATTACAAATTTGTTTTCTAATGTACAGAATTTTGGAACAAAGGGGCACTTCCTTTAAAGTTTGAGAGCAGCATAAACACTCTACAGCTTAAACCTAAGCTTTGTGATGGTTATTTTAAGCAGCAAAGGAAGGCTAGAAAAATACTAGAAACGTCCTTATAGCGACACATTCTTGCTGAAGAAAAGGTTCAGTAGAAGCAACCCTCACATGGAACAAGTATAGAAATGTATCCCTTTGGCTGATGCAACTGTGGAGAGACTGAGGAGGGCCCTAGAGCAGTGTTACTCAGGTGGTTGGAAATTTGTGCTGGTCTGTGAACAGTTTTTCACCAGTCTGCGACAAGAATGAGTTAGAAATTAAATGTGTTCAGAAACCTTTTAGCATTTTGTTTTTTATTTTTATTTATTTATTTATTTATTTGGCCGCGTCATGGGGCATGCGGGATCTTAGTTCCCCAACCAGGGATTGAACCCATCCATGACCCCTGCAGTGGAAGCTCAGAGTCCTAACCACTGGATTGCCAGGGAAGTCCCTAGCATTTTGACTGCTATAATATCCAAATGCATCATCAGTGGCCTTATCCTGCGGAAGAGGTCTGTCAGTTTGGTGTTGTCAAACTTGTGTGGTGGGTAGCCCACAGTGTGAACTGCACATATGGAACACATATTGGTGGACAAAGGACAGGATACTTATAAAACAAAAAACCTGGTCCTTTACCACAGTTTGAGAAGGACCGCTCCATCTTTCCACAAGTCCTAGAATAATTCAAATAGTATTTTTGGAACAGAGAGTAACCTGAGGTCAATTTGTTCATGTTCAATCAAAATCAAAATGAAAATGAATGGCCTGGGAACAAAACTAAGGTGGCATCTGTTTAGGTTCCTGGCGTAAGCCCTGGCCAGGCCAGCAGAAGTGAGAATGTGTAAAGGAAAACTGGCACATAGCTCAAGGTGCAAGGCCCTTTCGTTCTTCCCTCCTTTTTCTCTTTCCTCATCCAGTTTTTGCTAGTTATAAGGAGAGAATTTTGGCCATTCACGTCCTGTGACCATCATCACAACTCTGCCTGCACTTTCCCATCTCTTGCAGAGGAGAGGAGTCTCAGATTCAGACCCGGGCTCTTCTGTACTTTAAGGTACAGTAGCTGGACCTTCCCAAACAACCTCAGGCCTTAAGAACATTTCCTTCCTCGCCAATACCACAGAATGTGTGGGATATTAAGGGGTGAAAAGTCTTAATCCAAGGGAAAGTGACATGTCAGGAGCTCAAAGTGCCACAAATGGTAAGTACAAATTTGCTCTGGAAGTTATTTTCTCAGTGCTGAACCAGGACAGCCAGCTGGTCTGATCAGAGTATCCACCAATATGTGGCAGCCAAGGTCTACAGATTCACTGGTTCCCACAGAGAAAAGCAAGGTCAGCTCAAAGAAAAATAATTTAGTAAACATGTTAACAATGTATTACTAACATTAATAATAATACTGTGAAATGTTAAAATACAATACCAATCGAAGGGCTTCCCAAATTGAAATATTCAGAGAAAATGAGGAAATATGGCCATTCAGTCTCCTTTGCCAACTGAGGTGCAGACTGAGCTGGGGAAGGGAAGTGGTGGTAGAACCCAGTAATGCAATGGTATGCTAACATTCCTCACACGGCAGCTTAGAGAAGCTGAGGAAGATTAGGAAAAGACTTGGATGAAAAACAGGCTCAATCCCTCACTCAGAATATTTATTAGTCAGGAAAAAGGACCCAGGCTGCATCCCACCCCCCCTTTCCCAAGCTACCTCCCTGAATCAATGAACAGGATTCAAAGGAATCAGATGTCTCAAATAAGCCAAAATGTATCTGGGGAAGAACAGTAATTCATTTCCTAGACCTGACACTATAATTATATACATTTGCCAGGGAGACAGGGGGGCCAGTGAGGGTGGTGGATAGACTAGATGAGGGGAAACAGGATGGGCCCTTCTTTGTCACAGTTTGGGCTCAGAGAAGGGTTGGAATAAAGAGGTATTTAAAATAGAGAGATGAGAGGAGAGGCAGGGGGTAAAGGAAGGTCAAGGGCTGAGTTCACCCAGATCACATAGCATTATAGAAAGAACAGGGCAGCTACTTGAGTTCTCAGGCTGGAACAGGCAATTGAGGACTCTGTACCTGGAGAGAGGAGAATCCCAGGGCTTCTCTTTCAACCTACTGTGAAAGAGTAGCACTTTTAGATGCAAAAGCCCCCCCACTTACTTTCCCTTCAGAGAATTCAGGACAGTCTGAAGGCAAGAGGGTGTGGTGACAGACCTAAACCCCCAGCCTAGGCTAAGTTTCTCCCCATTCATTCCCACAGGTGCTGCCCAAGAGAACTATAGAAATATAGAGTCCTAGGACTCTGTCCCTGCTCCCCAGGTCCAAGACAGGGAGTAGACACAAGGCACGAAGACCCTGGGTACAAAAGTAACTCAGTGTGGCCCTGTATAACATTATTTTGGGAGAGGAAAGAAGGTGCATGCCCCAAAAGGGACACCTTCCTTCACCTGGTAGGTAGCTGGGCCTTTGCTAGCAGCAGAAACCACAATGGAAAGGGTTCACAGAAATGATCTGCAGAACAGGCCTTATTCCTAGAAAGACAGAGAAAAAGCCTCCGCTGGTATGGCACAATCTTGGGTGGGATGACAGATGGCAGTGGGCAGACCACTCCTGTAGACGACACTCCTGCCTCAGCTCCCAGTGGTTCTGCTGACTCCAGACGTTCCCCCACGGCTGGGAATCAGGGAAGAAAGCATGTTGTGTTTCACATGATCAGACACTGTTCGCCATTGGCACCTGGTGGGCCCGAGAGATTGAGGGCATCCAGGTCAAAGTTGAGGCCAGGAGGCTGGAGAAGAGATGAAGGGACTCAAATAACTCCTCCTATTTCAGAAAGTTAGAGCTTTTGAAGGTCCATCCCCAGCAGCCACAATTATCACCTTAGGTGAAATCATTAAAGGTTACAAAATACTGGAAACCGGGGCTAAGATTAAAGTATATGAGAAGGTATACTCACCATCTCCCCAGCAAGCTCTTTTGGAGGATGGCCCAAATCCTGTAGCTGGAAAATAAGGAAAGAGGAACAAGAGATAAGACCATGCTATGTGGCCTCTCCTGTGTTCCCTCCTCCACCTTGGCTGGGCAGGGAGGCATCCTTCCAGGACACCTCCTCCACTGAACACGCAAGCAGATAGCAGCAGCGGGCAGACGGCAAGAGGAGGCCTTACCTGCTGCATGAGATCCAGCACCACCTCAAAACGAGCCTTTTGAGTGGCCTCACTATCTGTGGGGGTTTCTGCCTCAAACTGCTCACATATTTTGCCCATGACACTGTGTTGTTCCTGATATTTTTCAAACTGCTCTGGAGGTAGAGATTCTCGGTGAGTCTGCAACCATTCTGGATACTAAGCAAAGAGAGAATGGGTGGGGAGGAAGTAAGTGAACAATGAATAAGTAAGGGCAATAAAATATGAGGAAGAGTAAAACATGAAGGGGACAGGAACATAGGAGAAGGAAAAGCTAAATCAGCGAGTTCAGCATGAGAAGTAGCACTCACTTCAATCAGATCACCTGGCTGTGCTAGCATTTACGGTCACCAGAGGACAGTAAACATTTCTGTGAAGAGCCAGATAGTAAATATTTGAGGCTTTAAGGGCCACATATGATCTCTGTCACATATCCCTTCTTTTTTGTTTGTTTTAACAACCTTTAAAAATCTCTTCAGTGACACTATAAGCTCTGTGATGGCAGAGACCATCATTTAAACTACTCTTAAAAATTGTTAACAGCATAAAGCCAGTAAATCCTCAGTGAAACCTTATTGGAGAAATTAATGAAGTTGGAAATGCAAGAAAGGTTTATCAGACAACAACAGAGACTTAGACCAATTTACAGAAAACTAGAGCTGAAGGATTTCCCCTTTTCCTTAAACATCCTCAGTATGGTAGCTTTATTCTCTTGGAGATGCAACTCCTCCCTAACTCTCCCCCTCCAAATAAATAAAGGAGAAAAAAATAGATGAACCTGTACACTAGAGTTACTCTATCTCTGCAGGCTCTAAATAGACAAAGCAGCTCACAGGAGCTGATACAATGGGGAACAAAGAGGAAAAGCATAAATAGAAGTTCACAAACCTTTTCTGTGATCTCCTTCAGTGACGGGTACAGCACATCCTTGGACAGGAGGTTCTGCATGATACTCTGCATGATGGGGAGGATGGTCCCTTCCCCATCTCCTTCGTCCATGCCCAGCCCTTCCATGGCCTTGGTCAGCTCCTCTTCTGACATGCCAGAGTTCTAGAAAGGACAGGAGGGAGGTGAGCAAGTATACTACCTTCTTGGGATGCTCACCAACCTTTCAGGTGGGAAAGAACTATTTAAACTTGCCTGTAGCAAAGTAGTCAGGCAGGGACAGACTTGAGATGATACCCAAGAGTCTGCCTTTTGAGACTCTGCTGGTCAAGTGTCTAGGAGTGGGCCCCCTGTGGTTCCCTATCTCTTCCCCCTCACCTGAAGGTCAGTGGCATTCTTGGCTAGTCCACTTAATGTCTCCTTTAGGCAAGAAGTGAATTCTTGTTGGGAAGTCGCATCACTGCCTAGGAGAGATGAAAAGAGCCAAGGTCATTTAGGATTTTAACTGTTTGCTTGCCTAGACTGACCTGGTTACCAGCTTGGATATGGAGCATTTATTAGGGAATCACTAGCACTCCACATCTTTGAATACTCTATGGTTATCTTCATAGTTATTTTCATAAAACTACATGAACTGTGTGTCAGTTTGTTCTCCACAATGACACCCACATTAACACTGTGACCTTTAAAATGGTCACTTTTTAATAATCTTTTCTGTTACTTTCCAACTTATCTCATGCTTTTCATTAAACAGGGTCTCATGCCTCCTCCCATCTCCTCCCCCATCCCATGGCAGTGGTATCATAATTGCTGTCAACTTTACAAAGTTTGGTGTCCTCAAGCAACAATGACCTAGGAGGTTTGCGCAGACATTTTCAGTTGTCTGGGGTCCCCTCCTCACCTACTCTCCCAGCAGCCTCTGAGAGCTTTTGGAACTGCTCTACCAGGTGGGGCTCTTCCTCAGCCAACTCCTTCATTGCTTTCTCGAACTCTGCAGTGGCTTGGGAAGCCAGCTCGCTGTCAAACAGTTCCTGGAAAAACTTCTCTTGGGAGGCGAAGAGGGCATCCTGCAGAGGAGAACGTGGCCTAAGTGCATCTCTTACTTGGCACTCCACTGCACATGGCCTCTGACAAAAGTCACAGGCAGTGGCTCTGGGAAATGCAGTGCTTCCCTCCTACCCACCTCCACTGGACATTCTGACTACCTCTCTTACTAAGAGCAGCAAAAAGGTATCTGGCCACTGAGGGAACGGTATGGAGTGTCACTCCCAATCCAACCATTTAAATCTGCTCTTTTCTTAAAGAACTTCCTTGAGATCCCTCTACTCAATCTGAAGTCCCTGTTTCACAAGGACTAAGGCCTGCAAGAGCACTCAGCAATGTGAGGCCAAGGCACCTCCCCCCAACTCCCCTCTGGCCTACAGGGGCCTGCCCAACCTCTGCTCAGAGCTGCATGCCCATTGCCCGCCCCCCCATCCCTTAAGTGGGTGGAACGTATACTTTGGCAGTGTCTCCCGGCGATCTCTTCTGGGACCCCGAAGCATCAGGGGCTGTGGCGGTAGGAGGGGGTGCTGGAGAGGGTTTGGCCTTATCAAAATCATCAAGAGCACCTTCAGAAACAAGAAACACGGCGTGTATTCGGGGATTGATGAGGATGCAAGGCTGGGGAGTTTCTGGGCAAAGCATTAAGAGGACAATCTTTCAAACTGTCAACTTTCCTAAATTTTCTCCTTTTTTTGAGTCTCCCTTTCCTGACCCACCCCTCAATAAGCCTCCCACTTCCCACCCCATTACCTAATTTATTGTCATCAAAGGGGAAGAAATCTCTTAAGGTGGAACAAGCATCTCTCTCAGAGCTGGGAGAAGAGAGTTAAAACTTCTGCAGAGACATCTCCATCTATACAGTGCCTTCCTTGCCATTCTTTAATGACTCCTAGAAATCCCGTACAGATATCCAAGGGGAGCAGAGAACACAGATGTCCTTAACCCCCTGAATTCATTCTGGAGCCCTAAAGGGAATAATCTTTGGCAAGAAAGCTGAAGCCACAAGATGTTTCACCTAGCTCCCCATGGGTCCTGGTACTAGTATGAACTGAGGGACTCCATATTACACTCCATAGGAGTGCACTGAACTCCCTTATCTTCCAGTTTCACTCTCCCTCCCCAAAGCTCTTAGAGCTCCCTCTGGCCTCCTCTCTGCAGACTCACACAGTCACTTAGCACTTCTCACAATTTCTGTTCATCTTTCCGCCTGCCCACTCTGTCTGTGACTGAGCAAGAAACAAAAAAATATTCACCTCTTGCCTGAAAAGCCTCTGTCCTCACCACCATTCTGCTGGCCAGACTCTAAGTGTCAGGGGAGGGCAGCGGCCCCACTCTGGGCAAGAAACAGGGCTACGGAGGAAAAGTACAGCCACCCTCCTTTAAGAGGGTGAATTGTCTTCCCCAGAGGCCGTCTCACCCTGTTTTTCAAAATAATGGGAAGGGAGTGTGTTTGAGCTCTGACATGATGAAAGAACTGGAAAGGGGCCTGGTGAGAGAAAGGTGAAAGGACTGGGAGAAGGAAAGGCGTGTCTTCTGTGTTAAGGAGAACAGGACAGTGCACAGAAGGACGCACTTCGGGCTCGCTAAGAGTTAATGGAAGCGATCCGTGGATGTCCGGTTCGCGGCCCACCGAGGACCGAAGGCTGCTGCCGGCGGGGAGAAAGTCAGACTTTAAGAACTTGCTAATCTAAAAAGTAAGGGGAGTTTGGAGTGGGATCGTGAAACATCGTCCTCTGGGTTAGTTTCCCCTCCAGCAAGGAGATCAACGGTCCGGGCCGCTCAGGGACCCAAAGCGAGCTCCTCAGCTCCCGCCGCGAAGGAGAGGGTGACCCAGAGATTATCTCGGGGGTCGCAGACTCTCCGCCGCCGACCAACCTTTGGAGAACCTCTCCTGCTCCGCCCCAAATACCTCAGGTTCACCTAACCCCCTGAAGGGATCCTTACGCCCGCCCCCTTCGGGCCTTTCCCATTACGGGTTCTTACTTTCCAGAAGCTCTTCCAATTCCCGGTCGGCTTCAGCCGCAACACCACCGTCCTCCTCGGCCGCGGCCATCTTGCCACCTCCGCCGTGCCGTAGGAGGCAGGACTCTGCGCCCCACCCCCCGCGCCCTCCCCCTCTGCCTCGTGCAGCCAATGGCATTGTTGGCCCGTGCCGGGCCGCCATTTTTAAAGGGACAGGAAGCTTCGATTCTTTTTCTTTTTTTTTTTTTTCTTCCACTCTTTCTCTAGGAACGTAGAACCAACAGAGGGGAATTTACTGTTACCTTCTGCCAGGTTTCTTACTGGCTTGGCTTCCTTTCTTTCAACTGCCCGCATTACCTGGCTTATTATTCCTTCCTGAACTGTGGGTAGGCCAAATTGGGACAAACTGCCTATGAACAACCAGAAGCTGTGCGTGTGTAATCAATAACGATAGTTAACGGCATACCCAACATGCTAGTTTCCTCTCACTTCCCTCAGTATTTTACTCAAACGTCATCTTCTCTGAAATGCCTTATTTGGCCTCACTAAATACAATTGCAACCCCTCCCACACACACATATACACTTCCTATCCACTTTTCCTCTTTATTTTTCTCAACACTTACCACTATCTGACATACTATATATTTTATTTATTTATCGTTATCTCCTCTCAAGCCCCTTGGAATTTAAGCACCATGATAGCAAGGATTTTCATCTGTCGTGTTCACTGCTGCATCCCCAGCTCCTAGGCTAGGGACTAAAACTTGGGCACTCATTGGCTGCTCTTTGCTCTCCCAGGCCCTGATGAGGCATGTTTCTCTGCAGAATCTAGTGGATATCTCTGATTTCCCTGCACCCCATTAAAACGGTCACAGTGCCAATAACTTAGAACTCAATGTTGGTTAATTAAATCAGGCCGAAAAAGCGACTCTTGGACCTTGGACTAAGCAAGGAGGCAATTGGAATGTAGTGGTAATAGACCTGCCTTCCCTGACCTATCTCCTTTTCTCTTCGCAGAACTCAGTCGAGTGTAGTTGGAGGACACTCAGATAGACAACTCCAGACATCCCTTCCCTCCTCTGGAATTGTGCTATTCAGATCTGTGAGAATGCATCAACTGCCTGACAAACCTATCTCAGCCCTTGGAAGGCATCTGCTGTTGTTTAATATCCTATGCTGGGCACAGTGGAGGGCAGAGAGAGAAATCAGGACCAGCCCTTGCTGTAAGGTAGTTGACTGGGGATTAGGCTGGAGGTAGGATTAGACATACACACAGTAAGTATGGCACAAGGTTAAGTGTCTTATAAGAAGTAAGGATAAAGTACCATAAAGTTTAAAAGGGAGAAATCACACTAAATGAAAAAAGTTACATCATGACTTTCATCCTTAGCTTCCAAAACACACACTTGAGTACTTGTGTCAAGCACCAGTTTAGGTACTTACTCTTTCCTTGACATACAGGGCACAGACTTTTAAAATCATACCTGTGCAAAACCTACTGTGTTCTTCCAGGCACAAGTACTGTGATTTGGGAGAAAACACTCTGGAGTCAGAAGACCTAAATTCCAGTCCCAACTCTTAAATTGCTTTGTTCAAAACCCTTCACCACTCTAGGATTCATATTACAAATATGTAACATTACATTTGGGACTCTAAGGTCCTTCCCTGATTAATCTCTTTCTCCCAAACATCTGTAACATCTATTCCAGGTTAACTTTCTCATTCAACTCCAAACTGCTTACATGTGTAATCTCTAATATGACTATATCAAGCACACATTACAGGTATTTATATTGGCTTTACATTAATATGGTAATATCAGTATGTTAATAAGGAAAACATCAGATGGTAAATAAAAGAATTAAGATGGAGTTGAAAATAAGCACGATTCTTCCTTTGCACTATTTCTTAAACTTCCTTTACTGTTGATAAGCCTAACACCTCATCTCAGTATTTACTCACCTCCCACCTTTCATGTATAGTGAACACTGTTGCAAAACAGTATTTTACAATATTTTCTTTATATCACTCTCTCAAGTAAGGACTTAATGGCTCTCCACTGTTTATTAACCAACTTCAAATTCTTTCCTGGTATTTAATTATTTCACATGTATCCATTTTGTTTCCCCAATTACATAAGCTTCATGAGGACTGTCCACTTTTTTCATATCCCTCAGTTCAGAATGTTTATGTTGGTATGCAAAATTAATTTTATAATTTATTTTAAATTTACAGAAAATTTTGCCAAATTTTTCATCAACTTGCCTATGGTTACAGAAAGAATGTTTATAACTTGAGAAAGTGTTATGAAAATAGTGTGCAAATTTTTGAGAGGGCAGGCTTAATTTGGGGATTCTGTTTAAGAAAGTATCTTTTAAAGCTAAAAAGATACAAAGCCCTGCCCTCTTTGACAGCAGGAATTACACTTATAGTTTATCCTCAGATTCACTTTCCACAGCTGTCCAATGTATGTTCAAGTTGCTCACTGCAGCACTGTATATAATATCCAAAGAATGGAAATAACTCACATATCCATGAATAACAAGGCAACTTAAAATCATTAGTATGCTTCCATTTAGGTATAACAGGGGGATAGGGAAGAACATATTCATAACTGCTTGTTTATACATCAAAAAATCTCTGGCAGGATATAAGGAAGTTAACAATGGCAGTTACCTGTTTTGGGGAAAGCGATAGGAACTAGGTGGCTGACGAAAGAGGTGGGAGGAAGATGTTACAGAATAGCTTTTTACATTTACTGATTTCTGAACTATATGAATGTATTGTTTATTGAAAACATGAATTTAAAATGAAAAAAAGTATATATTTTAATCAAAGGCACAGTACATCACTCTATGGAATTAATCTTAGTACATGACAAGCAAAATTCTGTATTGCCATTGTAATTGCTGTACTATATACAATGTATTACTAATTAATCACATATATATCACATAAAACATCTAGAACAGTACCAAGTACATGGCAGGTGCTCAATGAATACACTCTATAATTAGCAATAAATGGAAGGTTGCAGTCAATAATGGAATAGGGGAACTACTTGCTTTCTACCATTCTCACAGCAATTCACTATATCCTATGAAAAATATGTACTTTAAAAAACATATAGGTATTTATTACCTTTGTAATTAAAAATAATTTTTGAAGGAAAGGTATCTGCTTTGATGGGGCAGCTACATGGAGTAAGTAGGAATATGACAGTATCCAGGAAACAAATGGCAAGCCACAAAACTCTCGTAGAAATTTATTTATTTAGTGTGAGAAACAAAATACAAGAACAATCTTTGTAAAGAACAAGTCAACAAAAAGTGATGTCCATTTCTGGAAAATCAAATAGTTTCTTCTCAGACTTTAAGTTTCTGGCCACACAGAAGATATCTGCCTCGGAGTTTAAATGCCCAAGGAAAACGGGGATGGCTGACAGCTTGTTATGACTGAGTAAAAGATGCTATCTTATTTATTACATCTCATTCCTTTCTAACAAAAAGTACACAAAGGTGGTGGGGAGGGAAGGAATAAATATAGCAGGAATTTATTTCACAAATGTTCATCACAAATGTTCTTTGAAAGATCTAAGCTGGGAAGGCAAGGCCAGTCATGACCACAAGTGTAGTTACCTTGAGATGAGAGGTCCTCAGAGGCAAAAAAAAAAAAAGTCAGGTTTAGACATTTTGATTAGCCATAGAAGAAGAGAAAAGGACATTAGGTTTTAGGGTAGAGAGAGCTAAACATCAATAATATGAAGGGTAGTTGAGGAAGAAGGAGTTAGAAGGATATAAAGACTAACTGCGGGAAACCACGGTGCTTAACCCTACACACATGAAGCAGGCCTTAGCGAAACTGCAGAGGGCTGATCCTTAAACCAATCACATCTTTGCCAATCTCTGTCACCTATGGAAGAAGAAATAGAAGAAAGTTAGGGATTTGTGAGGGTGAGAAGCCTAGAAAGCCTACTCCCTCCACACCTCAATGAGCACAGTAGAGTGGTTTGTTATTGTTACTGACTGGAAGGAGCAGTGGGAAGTTCTACCCTCCTCCAGTGTCACTGCCTCAAGGTGTGAGGGGGAAATACAGGAGACAAAAAGGACCAACATGCTAGTTGGTCCTTCCCTCAAGACAGAATTCTAGATGTATTTCTCAAGGACAGTACTTACTGTAGTGACCCTGCAGATCTGACCCTTAAACTCAGGCGAATAGCAGGCCCCACTGAGTGGACATTTCTCCACTGGCTTTCCACGGTAGATGGGCCGATAAGATGCAGCACAGATGTCAAAAGGGTTGTGCATGTCATAATTGAGCTGGTAGGCATCTGTGGGGTTCTTCTCACAGGCAGACAGGATTTTGCGGGTCTAAAAGAGTGAAGGAATATTTTATTTACAAGGACTGATAGCTGCACACCACAACTCAAATGATCTCATCACCATGGTTTAGTAGTTTCTTTGACGTAGATGCAATTGTACTGAATGAATACAGAATACGTCCTCTGTATAGGTCATATGTGAAGGGGTAACAGTTGCCATTCCTGTTGTATCAGGCTTTCTCCTTCTCTATCCCAAAGTGGCTCCATGGATCTAGACCCATACTCCTCCACTAAGTCTGAGAATTCTCAGGGTTAGCCCTGAAAGGGTTAAAACTGGCTTTCACTGCACAAATAGAAAACTTTTGGAAAACACAAGTAATGGGACATGTATATGGAGGCTAGTGGTGGTGGTGAGGGGAAATCTAGAACTTAAGGACAGGACTGGGTTGATTTTCAGGTACAGAGGACCTGTTCCATATTGCAGGTCACACTCTCACAGTGGTACCATGTCTGAGTAAGATATTAGTTCAGTTTCCAGGAACAAAAGGAGGTCCCCATGCCATTAAGTAGAGGATGGTATTTTGTT
This sequence comes from Leucopleurus acutus, assembly GCF_964270905.1. Taxonomy (NCBI): domain Eukaryota; kingdom Metazoa; phylum Chordata; class Mammalia; order Artiodactyla; family Delphinidae; genus Leucopleurus; species Leucopleurus acutus. The sequence goes on along the minus strand of NC_139143.1, from coordinate 77,165,191 downwards.
GGCTCTTTTTGTTGAATGCTGTTATACAGCACTTTGTTTCAGAGACAAGGACCTTGGTCTTCGACTCCCTCCATGTAAGAGCAGATCTAGTTCCCCTACGCTCACTAAAGGAGTTCCCATATACCTGTTGAGCCACCTCTGGTTTGGGCCCAAGTTCCAACAGGCGCCGAGCAAAGGTGGCAGCAGTCTTAAAGTTCTTGAGCTTGAAGAAGAGGTTGAGGGCTGTACGCAGCACCAGGATCATGTGCACTGGCTGCAGGTTTGAGTGGGTGAAATAGGCTGCCATCTGGTGGACAGAAGGAGGAACACATGCCATGCTGATGCTAAAGCTGGGATAGGTCATTTATAAGGGGTCACATATGCATTAGAAACACGGCAAAACAACCAAATAAAAACAGGACTGGCTATACAGCAGAGAAATCTTCTGCCTCCTAGTTATGGAGGACTGATGAGATGAGGAAGACAGGTGGAGAAATATATCCTTTCCTCACAGAAATGGGCCCAAATTTCTCTTACTCCCCATATTGAGACCTAAAGAATTCAGACCTAATAGTGGGTAAAAGGGAAGACGCCTCTGTACTGCTTAGAGGCCCAGAGGTCTTACCTCACAGATGCGCTTCTGCTGTTCTAGAGACTCTTTGGGCAGCTTCTTCCTTTCTATCTCCATGGACAAACCCACAATGTACTCACGGCAAATGGTGATGAGCTGCTGAGCCTGGAGAGGGGGCAAAAGAAGGTCATGGTACAGAGGCAAGAAGGTGGGGGTGCCCAGCACTATGACAAGTGTGACTATGACACTATGACTGCTCTTACCTCTGCAGTCTCCTGTTTATTGTCCACAACAAGAAGTGGCACACTGAGTAAAATGGAACGGAATTTTTCCACAGCCTCCTCAAACTTGCCCACTGTGGTGAGCTGGTAGCACAGTTGCAACCGTTGGATGAGGTCATTAAGCTTCAGGCCCACAGCTGGTACACCATTCTTCAGCCCTGCATCCTTCCTGAAAGGGAAAGAAGACAGGATAATCAGGAGCCCACTAGGACTTAACCTCTTCTTCTGGCAACATGATCACAACACCCTACTGTGAAAGAAGCTAGGGAAATGGATGCAGCAGGTGTAAACCAAACCTGACAGAGTGCCAAGCCAAAGATCTTTTCCTACTAGGAAACCTCAGCTCTGGGACAATTCTGTCTCTGAGGTTACCATCTGAAATATCTACCCTAAGTTGGAACAGAGAGAAGCCAGCAGCAAGGGACCTTACCAATTGCGATTAGGGTAGCCATACATGGAGGGCAGGCAGGGCAGAGCCTGATAGGTGGTACGGCCTCGGACATAGGTCTGCAGGAACAGTTGCTTGTAGGGGCCAAACTGGGTTACCCCTACTTGGTCATGAAGGAGCTGGAATACAAGAGGAAAGAAACATAAGATTTGGGCTCTGCTACTTAAAAACTAGTTGACAGTGGGCAAGGTACTTAACTTCTCTGTACTTGTTTCCTCATCAGTAAATTATATTTAATTATAGGATCTACCTCATTTAATAATACCCATAAAGCATTTATGATAATGCCCGGCACACAGTCAACACTGAATGTTAGTGGCTGTTGCAGTTGTGGTTGTTTTTGTTATTGCTACGATAGCAGATGGCTTAGTGTTCAAAAACTACACCTGTTCATTAAGGGGTGCTCACTTCACTGATATGAGCCAGAAAGCACGCTATAAATGGGTGGAAGATGGCTGGAAGAATCCACCTTACGAGATTACTAAGTCAGACTGAAAGCATGTAAGAGGAAGGCCTTATGAGGCAAGTTTCCTTAGGCAAGACCAAAGACTTCCACGTTAAATATACACCTCTGCCCTTGTGGGTATAATAATTTCCATTTGGTTAAGATGAATCAATCATCCCCCTGGGACCCTAGGCAAGGCACACTCAACAAAAGCCAAGGTAGCTTTAAGACTTACCCGCATGGCTGTTTCAAAAGAGCCTGCCAGGATGTGATCAACTGGAAGCTGAGAGTTATTGCACCAGATCTAACAAGAAACAGAAAACCCAAGATAAGTGAAATTTTGGTCTTTCTCTTCCCAACAGTCCTACTCTATATCTGTAATAGAAGAGTGTCGATATTCTTTACACATTAATCAAGTATAGCCAGCTCAGAAACACTTATCCCTACAGGACTGTTTCCCTGCTTACCTGAGTTGGGCTGGTTCCCTTAGTGGGGGGCACAAAGAACCCATCCTCAGCCCCACCAGCTACACCAGGGGGTATATCCTAGGGGAAAAACAAAGAGTGAGTCATTTTTTAAGCCATTCAAGCAATTTGCCCTGATAAATCTGAACACAACTCTACCTTATTCCCAGCCTCTGTTGGGGAGGAGGGGTGGTGGTTGTGGAAGATGACTCTCAAAATAGGAGAAGCTTTCCCAGTAACAAAACGATACACCAAAAGCCCCAATCAGGCAAAAAAGCTTGCTGCCTTTTCATCAGATGACACTGGCACAACCCTAGTTAATCTTATTATTCTTTCTTTCAAATGGGAGTTAAGCATCAGACTAGGAGGATCCAGACCCCCTCCCGTTCAGGGACCTCAGGACAGGTTTTGGGGGGGGTGATAAGGCCACCGGCCTCCACAGGGAGAAATGGAGAGAACCTTACAAGGGTGAAAACGCCACATACCAGCTCAGGAGGAAGCTCCAGATCTTCTTCCACGTCCCAGCCACCTCCTTCTTCCTGTCCTTTGCCAAGAGCATCATCCCCCAAACCTTCTGTAGCCTCCACAAACCCATCTGTAAGGAAAATCCAGGCTCAACATAGATTCTCAAAGTGACACAATTTTAGCCAAAGGAAAGAAAAACACTGGGATCCTTGTTGGTCCTATGGTCCAGCACCCTGCAGAACTGCCCCACAACCCAGTCCCACTCCAGGGAGCCCATCTGCCCAGAACACTCCTAGAAGAACATGCATACCTTCGTCCAGCTGCAGCTCCGCATCCTCTCCCCAGCCCTCAGTACCAACGGTGTCAATGTCAATGTCAGCAGCCAGTGCTCCTCCCTTCCCTACAGAGGGAAGGAACAGAAAGGAAGAGCTGGTTACAGCCAGCTAAGTCTAAGATATGGCCTCCTCTGCTGGCAAATTGTTGCATCCTTACAGAAGCAGGTGCCAATGTTGTGTCCACTTACTGTTTTTGTTTATTTTTGTGATATCTATATTATGCTAACCTGGTTAGCATAGGTTTCACAGAGAGAGGGAATAGAAGAGAGATGAAAACAACTGGCCTTCCTGCTACCAAAAACTGCCTCAGACAATTTCTTACTAACCAGCCTTTGGTGCCAACTCTTGGCATTTCTTGCTGAGATCTTTGCTAAGTTACCACCACTACAGTGTGTACAGGGCATGAGGACAAAGGCTAGATGAGAGGATATGGAAGAAAGAGCAGGACTGGGCACGAAATGCCCAAGGGTCTATTTAGGCTCTCAGCTGGGAGAAACAAACTAGTAGACATAGCCGAGAAAACAGGAGTGTAAGGGTGGGAGTGGTAGTGGGTATACCCACGTGACAGAATTGAGGTAGCTGAGTTAGTACCTTAAGATTGTATGTCATGAATGATAAAACACAGAACGGAAAGTATGACTACATATATGGTAAAATCTAAGAAAATACACCAAAATGTTAACAGTGGTTGTTAGACCCATGGACTAAGAAACATCTCTCTTTTTCCCTCCTATCTTCCAAATTTTAATGATGCCATAATGCTTTTATTTAGTTTTTAAAAGACTTTAACTTTAATTGGCATCTCAGTGTTGCATGAGGCATCACACAGAAAAAAGGATAGAGGAAAAGGATAGAATAGTTAATGGTACTCTCTAGGACAGCTTTTCAGAAAACAAGCACACAACAAAAATGCTATGGAAGAAGTGGGCACTTACCCTTGCTGGCAATGGAGCCTTCAAAGAACCCTTTAGATACAGTCAATAAGGGCCAATTGGTATCCAATGGCATGATAGGTGCAGGTGGCTGAAGCAGCTTGGCATTAGGGTCAATGTCTGGGATCTGAAAGATAGAAGGTTAAAAGCAAACAGCTCTCAGGAACCATCTAGGGAAGGTTATGGAGCCTCCTTTGATCTCATTTGTTTCTCTGCCTCTCCTGGTAACCAGGTGCGGAGTAACATTTGTAGGTTTAAATAGTCCCAAGATCTCAGAGTTAATCCTGTAATCAGAGATACTTATGTAAATAAAGACTCACTGCCTCCTTCTCTGGGTCAAATGTCTCCTTCAGGCTCTCAGCTTCTTCATCTAAACCATGGGTAGCAGCTGTGAGATAGGCCAGTGACTCTGTTAAGAAAACAGACTTTATGGTATAGGTACATTTCCAAGTGAATACTGGTGTCCTGATGTCTGCCTCCTGGTCAAGTCCCTGCATAAGTCCTTCCCTTCAGTGTGGGCTGGATCTATTGACTCGCTTCTAATGAACAGTATGTGGGAGAAATGATGGGATGTCACTTCTGAGATTAGGATACAAAGACTATGGCTTCCATCTTGGGTGCCCTCATTTGCTCTAAGGGAAACCAACTGCCATACTGTGAACTGCCCTATGGAAAAGACTACAGAGCAGAAAACTGAGGTCTCCCAGCCAATAGCCAGTGAGGACCTGAGGACTGCCCACAGCCACAGAGCGAATGTGGGAGTGGATCCTCCCCTACTTGAGCCTTGAAATGTCTGCAGCCTTGGCCAACACCTTGACTGCAGCCTCATGAGAGACACTGAGCCAGAGGCACCCAGCTAAGTCATGCTGCAAACCGAGATAATCAGCATTTGTTGTTTTAAACTACTAAGTTTTGGGTAATTTGTTATATAGCAATAAATAACTAAAACAGTTGCTTATCCTTAAGATCTATCATCAGTGTTAACAAGAACCTTGGACTCATCCCAGTCTGCTCTCTCTCACATCCCCCCAACCAGTCCCCTTCGACAAATCATGTTGGTTCTACCTTTAAAATATATGCCGAATCTGACCATTGCTCACCCATTCACAGCTAGCACCTTGGTCCACACCACATCTTTCACCTTTCTTATTCCCTAAGGTATCTCAAGTGCTAGTATAATGCTTGGTATACAGTGGGTTCTCAAAACATACCCCTTAAATATAAAATGAATAAATAAATGGGTGAAACTTCCAGATTTGAAGTAAAACGATAAAACTCTAATGGCATTCAACCAACCACATTTACTACGGTATCTGCTCCAGGACCTTTTAAAACCCATTTCCCCCAAGATATTAACTATTTTCCTAAGAGTGCCTAGCCAAACTATATTTTCTGGCTGTCCCTCCATTTGGCTTTGAAGAAAGTCTCTGAGCATGGTAGGAGCATGCAGTCTCTTTTGAAAAAATGTGCAATGAAGGGAAATCCCTCACTACTACATATGAATAACTCACCATAAAGAGAAAATACTTCCTAAGGCCCCAAAGGAAGTGAGTCCTGGATACTTACTTTGCCCACAGTTCTTCAGGATCCGTACCCGCTCTGACACATCTCCCAGGTAGAGGGCATTCTGATAATGGCCACTCATGTCCTTTCGGATCTCAGCTGCACCAAGTCAATAAGAGACACCAAGTTAGGTCTTCTCTCTCAAGTTCTCTCTTGCCTCTATTTGCCTTCTTCCTTCCCCCAAGGACCCCTTTTCCCATCCTTAGTTTCTGGGGTCTCACCAATTTTCATCATCTTGCGAAGTTTCTCTAGATTGCCAGTGATAAGGTACAAGAAGGAAAGTTTGTCAAAGTTTTTGGTGCGCTGATAACACATTTCCACAATCTGGTGGTTCCCCTGTAGTAAGGCCACTTCTCCCAGCTTTTCCCAGCAATTCTTGTCATCCAGTGCTTTGGCTGCTTCCAGAGCAATCTAAAGAATCCCCAGAATTAGAGTTAACAGGTTGGAGGTTATTGTGACTCAAAACCAGGGACTACAGTCAAAACGTCTGTCTCTAAGTAAATCTCCCAAGGAACTCTTTACACTTTCAATCCTCCTAGCTTTGTTTTCAATCTAATAGTACTGAAAATTCAATCAACAAATAAGATCCCTTAGGATCCATGGATAGAAGAATCACATCACATTATCCTCCTCCTCAGAAATTTACTTTTACAACAAAATCATCTTCTAGCAGTTGCTGATTCCATAAGGCCAATTTTTGCTTAGCTATCATATTTCCCATTTGCCAGGTTTGAAGATCCACAGGGGCTCCTCAGAAGAAATAAGAAGGAAGTTCAGAAGTAAGAAAGTCAATTTTCCTTAGGCTTCTCTCCATTTAAAAATAATGCCTATAGACTCTAGGCCTCAACATTTAATAAGTACTCCTTCATCTAAGCCGCCAGTTAGCAAGTCAAATGTCAAGGAAATAATGAAATTTTCCAAATTCTATGCTATCTTGGTTCTGTTCTAAAAGTTACTGAATTCAGACTAACTCAGAGCGACAACAACAATAGAAATGCTGGGGCAGAAGCAAAGATGGGCAAACAGCAACAGGAAGATAGCTCAATCTAACAACTAAAAAAATTCTAAATTCCATTATATTGGCTGAAGAAGCAAGCCCAGAATAATGTCTTCCCAATGCCACCCTAACCCTCTCACCTCCTCTACAACAATATGGGGCTTATAACCATACTTCTCTCACCTCAATGTTTCCACACTCCAGTGCAAGACTAAAGCGAGTTTTCTCATCTTTGACGAAATGCAGTGCCACTTCAGGATATCCCTTCTTCTGGAGATACGCAATGATAGACTGGCCTACAAGTTTGGCGTTCCTTACCATGTGTAGTACCTAGACATTTGGGGAGGGTTAGGGCAGGAAATAGAGATCACTTATAGGAAAAAAGGAGTGCTCCCCTTCTCAATACTCCTAATATGCTTCCTCATTTCATACCTCATCGTATTTTCTGTTGATCAGGGCCAGCTTGAACTTGAACTCAGTTGGATCAATGGTGAGCACCCGAGGACGACACTCTCTGTCTAGGCAATATACATTGTTGCCCTTCACCCGTGTGACATAGATAGGTAAATCCAGAGTTCGGATGATCCCATAGTCCCTAAGAATAAGAGTTAGAGAGCACAGCTTTAAGTCGGTGTAAGAGTAAATCCAGCCTGTAAAGAAATAAAACAAGCCTAGGACCCAGCCTTTTATCTTCTCATTACCCTTTTGTCAAGTGCCATTTAAACAATAGTGTAGATAGGAAGTGATTCAAAAAAGAGCAGAACCAAATTAATTTATTTTATTCTCTTGTATGAAGTGGGAAAAGATGGGGCAGATGGTATGATTTCTCTTTATAAGCTAGTACTCTAGGATCTAACAGACACAGGTATCGGAACCAGACCTAAAAGTTAAATCTTAAGTTCTGATATATAATCACTAGGCCACTATGAACAGTTAAATCCTTCCTTATAAGTTATAAGTGAAAGTGGAAGAGAGGTAGATGTGAAGACTTCTGATGTACAAAGAAATGATGCAAAGAACATAATATATATATATTTTTTTTGCGGTACGCGGGCCTCTTACCGCTGTGTTCCCTCCCGCTGCAGAGCACAGGCTCCAGATGCGCAGGCCCAGTGGCCATGGCTCACGGGCCCAGCCACTCCGCGGCACATGGGATCCCCCCGGACCAGGGCACACACCCGTGTCCCCTGCATCGGCAGGCGGACTCCCAATCACTGTGCCACCAGGGAAGCCCAGCACATAATATTTTAAACTGAATAAAAATTAAAAGTTTACAGATTAAAACTTGTGGCTATAGCTAACACAATACTTGATGGACAATTTATAGTGTTAAGTGCATATACTATATTAGAAGAAAGACTGAAAATTAATGAGGTCTACATGCTTAATATTTGGAGAAAGACTAAAAATTAGTAAGCATCCAACTCAAAAATTGTATGGTTCTTTTTTTTTTTTTTTTTTTGTGGTACGTGGGCCTCTCACTGTTGTGGAGCACAGGCTCCGGACGCGCAGGCTCGGCGGCCATGGCTCACAGGCCCAGCCGCTCTGCAGCACATGGGATCTTCCCGGACCAGTGCACAAACCCGTGTCCCCTGCATTGGCAGGCAGACTCTCAACCACTGCGCCACCAGGGAAGCCCTTACGGTTCTTTTTAAAGTTAAAACAAAGAGTGTACTTAGAAGGAAAAAATAAAGTCAATAGTAGAAATTAAGAAATAGAAAACAAAAGTACAATAGAGAAGTTCAATAAAGGCAAAAGCTGGGTAAAACTGATAAACCTCTCATGAAGCTAATTAAGAAAAAAAGGATGGGAACTTCCCTGGTGGTAGAGTGGTTAAGAATCCGCCTGCCAATGCAGGGGACACGGGTTTGAGCCCTGGTCCAGGAAGATCCCACATGCTGCGGAGCAACTAAGCCCGTGTACCACGACTACTGAGTCTGTGCTCTAGAGTCCGCGAGCCACAACTACTGAGTCCACACACTGCAACTACTGAAGCCCGTGTGCCTAGAGCCCGTGTTCTGCAACAAGAGAAGCTACTGCAATGAGAAGCCCATGCACTGCAACAAAGAGTAGCCCCCGCTTGCTGCAACTAGAGAAAGCCTGCGTGCAGCAACGAAGACCCAACACAGCCAAAAGTAAATAAACAAAATAAATTTCTTTAAAAAAAAAAAGAAAAAAAGGATGAAATGGCAATAATAGGGATGCAAAAAGGGATATCACTATAAATCTTGCAGAATGAGGATATGCATAAATGTTTTTAAATGATCAAATTCCCAGAAGAGTAAAATTTACCAAAATTGACTAAAAAGAAACAGAAAACTCCTACAGTCCTATAATTATTACATAAAATTAATTGAATCATATTTTTAAATCCTCCTATAAGTACCAGGCCTGAATGACTACACTGGCAAATTCTACCTACCATTCAAGGAAGAATTAATTCCAATCTTATACAAACTCAATGAGAGAACAGATGAATAGAGTATATTATTTTGCCTATTTTATGAAATTAGCACTACCTCAATACCAAAGCCTGACAAGGACAGAAAGGAAAAGGGAAATCACAGGGCAATCTCACACACATATATATACAAAGATGCAAAATCCTAAACAAAATATTAGCAGACTGAAACAAGCAATATTTGAAGAGGGTAAAACATCATGACCAAGTTAGATTTGTATAAGGAATACAATGTTGGTCTAACATTTAAAAAAAAATCAATTTAATTCACTACATTAATCAACAAAAGGAGAAAAACTGCATGACTACCTCAATATATGCAGAAAAGGGGTTTAAAAAAATTCAATACTCATTTGAGATATAGCGAAGAAATTCCTCAGTAGATAAAAAGTATCTATAAAAAAATCTACAGTAAGCTTACATAATGCCAATACACTGAAAAGTGACACTGTAAATTGGGAACAAGACAAGAAAGTTTGCTATCACCGTGTTTATTCAGCACTGTGCTGGAGATCTTGGTCAGTGCTGTAAGACAAGAAAAAAACATAAAAGAATAAGCGCTAAAAAAAAAAAAGAATAAGTGCTGGAAAGAAGAAACAAAAGTGTCATTACCTACAGATGCTATGAGTATTTGAAAAGAAAATATAAATGAATTAATAGAATTAATAAGAGTCTAGCAAGGTCTCTGAAATAAAATTAATTTAAAACTTAGTTATGGGGCTTCCCTGGTGGCGCAGTGGTTGAGAGTCCGCCTGCCAATGCAGGAGACATGGGTTCATGCCCCGGTTCGGGAGGATCCCACATGCCGCGGAGCGGCTAGGTCCGTGGGCCATGGCCACTGAGCCTGCGCGTCCAGAGCCTGTGCTCCGCAACGGGAGAGGCCACAGCAGTGAGAGGCCTGTGTACCGCAAAAAACAAAACAAAACAAAACAAAACAAAAAACCCCCAAAACAACTTCGTTGTATTTCTAAATATCAGGAAAAATTATAAAATTGAATTTTTAAATGGATACTATACATTTATAAATAGCATTAAAAACTATCAAGTGCCTAAGAATAAATCTAACCAAAGAAAATGCAACATCTCTATGGATAAAATTATAAAGCTTTATTTAAAGATGTTTCAGAAGCCCTAAATAAATGAAGAGCTACTATATCATGTTCACAAATTAGGAAACTTAATATTGTAAAGATAACAATTACACCCAAAATCCCCAAATCACATACAGATTCACAATCCCAACTGAAATCACAATAGGGTTTTTTGCTTTCTGTTTTTTTGGGTTTTTTTTTGCCATGCCATGAGGCTTGCAAGATCTTAGCTCCCGGGGCTTCGCTCGTGGTGCAGTGGTTAAGAATCCCCCTGCCAATGAAGGGGACACAGGTTCGAGCCCTGGTCTGGGAAGATCCCACGTGCCATGGAGCAACTAAGCCCGTGCGCCACAACTACTGAGCCTGTGTGCCACAACTAGTGAAGCCCGTGCGCCTAGAGCCCATGTTCCTCAACAAGAGAAGCCACTGCAATGAGAAGCCCATGCACTGCAATGAAGAGTAGTGCCCCCCTCACTGCAATTAGAGAAAGCCTGCATGCAGCAACGAAGCCCCAACGCAGCCAAAAATAAATTAATTAATTAAAAACAAAAGAGAGAGAGAAAAATCAACTTTCTAAAAAAAAAAAAAAAAAAAAAAAAGATCTTAGTTCCCCGACCAGGGCCCAGGAACTCTCGTTTGTCTTTTTTTTTTTTTGGCATGGAATTTCACAAGCTAATCTAAAATTTATACTTTTTCAAGACAAAAAATTACTTGAAAATATGCTTTTTCAAGGCAAAACTAATTTGAAATAGCCTAATAACTTAAAAAAAAGTAAAACAAAGTGGGTAAGATTTGTGGAACTGCTTTACCAGTTGTAAAGACTTACAAGACTATCATACTTAAGACAGTGTAGAATTCAATCAGAGACAGACCACAAAAAACAGATCCTTGGGACTTCACTGGTGGCACAGTAGTTAAGAATCCGCCTGCCAATGCAGGGGACACGGGTTCAATCCCTGGTCCAGGAAGATCCCACATGCTGCAGAGCAACTAAGCCCATGTGCCACAACTACTGAGCCTGCACTCTAGAGCCCACGTGCCACAACAACTGAAGCCCGCATGCCTAGAGCCTGTGCTCCGCAACAAGAGAAGCCACTGCAATGAGAAGCCCGCGCACTGCAACGAAGAGTAGCCCCCACTCACTGCAACTAGAGAAAGCCCACGTGCAGCAACAAAGACCCAATGCAGCCAAAAATAAAAAAACAAAACCAAAAAACAGATCCTTACATTTTTTTAAAAGGGATTCATATATCACAAAGATGGCTCTGCAGAACTATGGGGAAAGGCTGGTTTTTTCGATACATGATGTTGGTACAAAACTGAGTGTCCTTATGGAAAAAGTAAAGCTGAGCTCACGACACCTCACACCATACAAAAAAATCAACTTCAGGTAGATTATAGACCTAGATATAAAAGGTAAAACTATAAAGTTTTCATAAGAAAATATAAAAGAATGCCTTTATTATCTTGGAGTCAACAAAGATTTCTTAAATAGGACACAAAACCTGATATCCATAAAGAATAAGATTCATAAACTCAACTACATTAAACTAAGAACTTCTGTTCATTAACGGATATCAAAAGAGAATCAAAAGACATACTATAGAATGGGAGGAGATATTAATATTTGCAACACATAGCCCTGATAAAGGACTGATATTCAAATATATAAAGAACTCCTATAACAAAAGAACAAGAATAACTCATTTAAATAAAGGATAAAAGACTTGAACAGAATTCATAGAAGAGGAAATCCTGATGGATGGCTAAATAAAAAGTTGTCCAATCTCCTGGGGAATCAGAGAATAGCAAAGTAAAATTACAAGATACATTGCACATCCACCAGACAAAAATGAGTCTGACAAAGGTCAAGTACTGACTAGTGTGACAAGCAAAGAAACTTTTATACAACACTGGTGGGCATGCAAATTGGTAAAACCACTCTTTCACATTACCTAGCAAATGTGAAGATAAGCACGCTCTATGACCTAGCAATTCTGCTCTAGAGAGAAATGTACGTGCATATGAACAAGAATTCATGGAAGAATGTTTAAAAGAACATCATTTATAATAGACAAAACCTAGAAATCACCCAACTATCCCTCTAGAATAGAACTGATAAACTGTAGCATATTTATATAATAGAATATTATACAACAGCAAAAACAAATAATCTAGAGCTACAACATGGATGAATCTTACAAACAATATATTGAGCAAAATAAGCAAAATATGAAATAATACATTCAGCATGATTTAATTTACATGAAGTTCAAAACCAGGCAAAATTAAACCATTATTTTAAGACACACACTGGGTGGTAAAATTGCAAAGAAAAGCAAGAAAGAAATTATCATAAAAGTCAGAATGTTATCTTTGAGGAAGAGAGAGGGATGTGATCAATAGGGACCACATGGCAAAGGGCTTCTGGGGTGTCAGAAATGTTCTATTTCTTGACTTGGGTGGCAGTTACACAGATGTTCATTATGTAACTATTTGCTATTTCATATATTTATAACCTATGTAATTTTCTATATTTGTGTCATATTTCACAATTTTAAAAGAGTTGAAAAAAGAATGTTTTGATGCTCCTAGCACATATATGCCAGACAAAGCTTTTCCATGAAGACAGTTCAAGGAGGACTTCAGTATGTCTCCTGAGACACGACAGTGATTTTAAGAAGCCACTTTCTCCCATTCTGTATCTCAGAGAATCAACTTACCCAGTGGTGACAGCATATTTGATGTGGTTGCTTGTGGTATAGATAAATACCCCACTCTCATCCCAGGCCCCACTCTTGACACGAATGTTCTCATGAATGTTACATAGAGCCTCCAGTTTGCGGTTACAGATCACAATGGCTGTAAGAGGCAAAGGACATGAGTGCTCTGCTGGACAGGGTGAGTGAAGTAGACTGGCAGGGATGGGGAGGGAGGGACTGGTCTCTAAATCAGGGTGGACATAATGAAGACTTACCATGTTTGGCCAGTAGTGCTACATGGGACATGTCTGCTGACCAGATAACATATTTCACCTTGGAAATCTTCACAGATGCCAGAGTCCTGGGATAGAGAGAGAAGGGCAAATATGAGTGGACCTGATTCCCTTATTCCAGGTTATGACCTAAACTCCTTTTCATCTCCTTTTCATCTCCAAATTAATGTAAACCGAAATTTCTTAAAATAATACCAAATAAACATTTTCTGTATTACAGTTCAGTGACTTAAACATTTGGCTCACATTGTATACTTCCCTCTTCCTCAACTCCCTGCCCCTCATTCCCATGTATTATTAGGGACTTGTGTATGTCTGTTTTCACCAATGGACTGTAAGCTCCTTTAAGTACAGGAACTATGTTATTCATTTCTGTGTCCCTATTATTCTAAGTCCCAAGAGCATTCTTTTTTCAGATAAATGCTCTGAAAACAAATAAGCCCCTTGTTGTAATGCTAGTGTGTATGTACAGGATGGAGAGTGATCACAGAGGAAAAAAAGTGGTTAGAAAGAGTCTTGGAGTTACAGCACAAGAAGTGGCTAAGCCACAGGTCAAACTCACTTGGGGGAAGAAAAGCTCCCACTAAAGATTTCCACTCTCCCCCACAATATGCCTATCTGCTTAGGGGCATCTGACATGTTACCGCTTCTGCTGTACGTCAAAGAGCGTGATGGATTCTGCATCTCGAAGCAGGAGGTTGCCTGTGCCAGCGTAAAAAATCTCATCACAGTTGGGCACCTGTACCTTTTTGGTGATCTCATTCTTCAGATTCTTGATCAGAAGCTGAAATGAGTACATAAGGTGGGGTTAAGAGAAATACATGTAAGATGATGCCAGCTGACAATGTCCCTCAGCAATTATTCCTTAGCTTCAATAAACAAAGTATTTTTTTTTCTGTCTGTCCAGTTCAATCACCACTCTACGTAGACCACTCCAACTAAGATCCTCTCCAAGGGTCTTGATAGCTTTTTTTTTTTTCAATTGAAATATCCTGAGAAGTCCAACTAAAATCTAAATTCCTCAACCAACCAGGGACAGAATACAGCACTTCTGAGGCTTAAATTTTTGTTAAATATTTTCTTGAGACAGCTTTGCTTAACTTTTTTAGGACCCATTACATTTTAAGTACCATCAGAGGTAGTAGGATAAGAGGATCTACTCCTTATCTAGCTCACCTATTTCATTTTTTTGGTGTTGAGGGGGTGGGGACTTGCCACGTGGCTTGCAGGATCTTAGTTCCCAGACCAGGGATCGAACCCGGGCCCCAGCAGTGAAAGTGCCAAGTCCTAACCACTGGACCGTCAGGGACTTCCCAGCTCATCTATTTCAAATTTGATGTTTTTTGGCTCCTGTGTTATCAAGAGTGACTTTAGCTTGGTTCTTAAGCCCAGAGCCACAGTGACAATCCACCCAATCAAATCAATTTTAAGGCCTTTTTTTTCCCAAGGGGTTTGGGGTAGAGTTAAGGAGAAAGCAGCCAACACACGAGGACCACAGCTGCCCAGGGCAGAGTAAGGGGAAAAAAAATGCAATTTATTCTGCCATACACAGGCCACTGCCACCACACTCTCCAAATTAATTTCCCTTTTTAGTCTTAACTCACCGAATGCATCCGATCTAGGACAGCAAACCGATTGCGAGCAACCCAAACAGCTGTCAGGCCTGAGGATCGTTTCCCTTCAGGAGCTGAGAAGAGCAAAACCAAAGGGCAGGAACATGTAGTAAGCTACTGCCAGGTGACAGAGTCAGGTGCCATGAAGCTGCCAGTCTTGCTGGCTGCCATGTTGGCTTTGCCAGTTCAGCTGCTTCCTAACTTATTCAGCCATAACCTGAGGCTATTGTCAGTGACTTTTCCCCACCAGTTCCCTCCAAACTCCAACCTCCACCCCTGCCAAGCCTCTCTTCTCTAGGCCAAGTGACTGCATTTCAGCCAACACCATATACTGGCAGAAGGACCACCCCCATCTTGGGAGACAGCACATTCCATCAAGCTAACGAGCAGGGCCTCGCTGGCCAAGCTGCGGCACAAAGCAAGCAGCCTGTGAGTGTCTTGGACCTCCTATCTCAACAAGCTGGAGTAGAGACAGAGCCCCCTCTCCAGGACGCAGCTGCTCTGCTGCTTTTAACATGCAAATGCAGACCTCCTAGCAGAGTAGGATGGGGCAGAGTGCTCCTAACTAAATCCAGGCAGCTCTATGCTGGGCAGTATTTAGCACCAAGCTGATGCTCCATAAATGTCAATCAATCACTCAACAAAGTTACAACATGTTTCTCAGTTTCCAAACATTTCACTGGATGATTAGAATTCCGAATGGGTACTCCACACTCTGGGAAACTTCAAAGGAGATACACAGAAGGATGCGTGGAAATACTATTTTACCTATTAGTATCAGCAGGAAACTGGACAATACGTGCTGGCCAGCCTTGCCAGGCCACCCCTTGACAACCAGGGGTGTCAGGCAATTTACAAAATTAATTATTATCATAACCAACACTCCCATTTTCCAGGGGCCGAAGAACCACACTATTCAAGCCTTTCCTCTTTCTCTTCCTCTGTGCTGTACCTTTATTCCTTTAATAATTATTATCTCCCTCAAAAAAATGGAGAAGATAAAATAAAAGTGGTTATAAGACAAAACAAAAATATTTTAGACTATTAATTGTAAACAGATGGGGAAAAGAAGGGGATGGGTAAGCAGGACCAAACAAAAAAAAAATGGTCAGAAATGGCTTGACTGATTAATTTATAGGGGAGACTTTGATTTATGGATATCAAAGACATACAGGTTTTCTCTCTTTTCACCATGACCACACTTATAGGAGAGTGATGATATTAGCAGCAATAATGACACGGTGGCACCCACAATAGGACAGAGCTAGCAAAATATTTCTCAGAATCTGTTGATTCGATCTAAAATATCATGGAAGTATGGTACTAAAAGTGGGGACCTGAGGAACAAACCTCTGACCTACAAACCAACTAGAGGGAGTACACTAAAAGGAGCATAAGTGAGACTCAAATCTATTCTGAGAATGTTTTGTCAGCAAGTTCTAGCAGAAAGGACTAAAGACGGATGGTGGTGATGGAAGAGGCAGGCACGGATCTCAGCTGGATCCGGGATCCCTGGTGCGGTGAGGGGCTGTTAACAGCCTCATCTTTCTGACATGCAAAAGGAAGCAAATCGGATCTGGATATGGATGGGAGAGCATAAATCCCTAGTCCCAGGATGAGACGCTGCAAGATTGGAACCATGTTTTTAAATAAATGAAACTACCAGGGTGAAAGTCACATCAGCTGACAATAAACTAGGATAACATGCTGTGCTGAAAGAGAAAATGGAGAGTTTCTAATAACCAAATTATAAAATATATATATCTAGCTGGAGTAATAAAATGGAGGAGGAACATGAATATTTCACACCACAGTTGCCTCTGATGCAACTGTCAGCAGCACCTGCCAACAGACATGAGTGATGTGGCCATGGCCTGGGGACAGAATGTGAAAAACTTGAAGAGGAGTGATGATATGGGTGAGGAAAGCTAAGAGCAGAGTCGGGTATACAAAGAGAATGCCTACCATCAGGATTCTGGGAGTCGGCATCCTTGGGGATGGTGTACAAGTCATAGGTACTATTCTCTAAATTACTGGCTCTCTGTAGAGGAAAGGGAGGAATTGTTAGTAAGAGAGCACCCAAGATACCAGTTTACTCTGACATAGAAAACAGCACCATTATACAGACAGCAACCTGAAACTATACTTTTCACACCTTTCCCTCAGAAGGCATTTGAACGTTTCTACAGCTAAAAATTATAGGGCTCGTTGCCAAAGAATTCAGCATTCATGTCACCTTATTTTTCTTTTATCTTCCAAAGATGTAGATATCTTTTGAATGAAAGCAAGGACTGCTCTCTATTCCACAAATTAACAGATTAAGACTCCAATATTCCAGTGCCCCACCTGAGTTTATTCATCAACTTAAAAGTCTGTTTGAAGGTAAAAAAAAGACATCAAAGAAAAAACATTAAAGAAAAGTGCCAGGAGGAAAATATGGGGCTGTTAGATATTGAAGAAGAACTGGGATCAGACACTAGACGTCATATCGGGAAAGACAGGTTTTCATTCTTCTGACTTGGCAATGAAGGCACTAAAATTAGAATGCCATTTCTTTCTTTTTTTTTTTAATTGTATGGCAAGAAATGTGGAGGGCTACTTGATGACCCCCAAAGGTAACACCACTGAAAGGAACTCTTCTCAAAATCAGCTCTACTATTTTCACCCAAATGGAGGGAATCAAGATAAGCATCTCCTTTGAATAGGATATAGTCCCAAACATTCTTTCAAATTACTTTCAGTGATTTGGGTGATTCATCCCAACGCTCCATTAAGTTTAGAAGTTGTTAGCCATATGAAAGATGTAAGTACACAAACCCTTAACATGTTTATGACAGCTGAAGCCTACCTGGTTTGAGCCTCTGTTTACTGTTTCAGCTCTCTCAAAATGACCATTAAATGGTTTCAAAGAAGCCATTAAAGATCCTCTAAGGGCATGAGAAAGAGACCTATGGGAAATGAGGAGATCCTAGGAGGTTTACTTACTGTACACAGTAGGACTGCATTTTCTGCTGGATTGTACGACATGTTGAACACTGGAAACTTGGAACCACTAGAGATATATATACAAAAAACAGAGAAATTAGTAAAAAGACATAATGACAATAGGAAAAAAGGAATTACTCCTACTTACCTCATCTTTACAGATATACTTATCATTTTTATAATCAGAAATAAAAATAAATGAATGTTGCATCTATTTCTTCCTTCCTTTAAGGCTTAGGGACTCCCCTATTTCAGCTTTGAGCATAGAGTTTTAAAAAAGCACACCTAGTACAAGTCTACTTATTCAACAGAAGGTATGGCTAGCACTCACTGTAGTGAGTGGGATTGATTCTTCTTGGGTACAAATTCCTACACATAATTGCAGTGGATACCACAGAGTAACATGATGTGATTTGTCTCTGGCTAGTTTCTCCTGTCCCTTGGAGTGATAACACAAACCGATTTTTTTTATTGTAGTAACGCTGGAGGGTGGTTATCAAACCCTTATGCCAAAGTCTGCCACCATGAATGTTTCAGCATGCTGATACATCTGGCTTTCCAAGAGGATAGTTCCTTTTGCCAGGCACCCTAGATATTATCATATCTTCAGAGTTAAGAGTTCCCAGAGACATATATTCTGGTTTAGAGTTGCATGCATTTTGCTGAAAAGCAAAGGGAGAGGTATAGAAAAAAAGTGCTAAATAAAGGCAAAGAGGCCTGTCACCAAGTTGGGCTACTCTCAACCAGGAAACTTTCCCTGGTTTTCAAGACACCTGGCAAACTTGGCAATATGATTTCCTTTCCACAGGGTCTCTAGCATTGTCAACAGGGAAGCCCCCATTGGCCTCATGGCCACCACCATGCTCCTGGGGATTCTATCTGTGACAGGAGATGAGATCCAAAACGTTGTTAAAAGAACAGACTCCAGTTTGTGAGTATTGTTTCATGGTAACAGATGAGACACTTTGGAGGGAAGAAACAAGTCTGATTTACCTCCGCAACTGCATCACAGCTACATCTTTGGAGCTGTTGAAATCCAACTGACGTAAGAATCGGTCCTTGACATAATGAAGCATATTGCCATGAACAGCATAGGCTGGCCGTTCCCGTTCCAGTTTAAATACAATCATGCCACCATCATGGCCTGGGCCACAGGGAAAAGGGAGGAAGAATTAGCTGTAGGCAAGAAAGAAAACTGGAAACAGGAGATACACAAAGATGACGACTGTATCTGTATGCTAAAAACAAAGTTAAGACACCTAAATGCATTCTTTATTTGCCTAAATTCTCACAATTCTTGGAATCTTTATTCAAGTAAACACCTGTAAATCATTTACCAATACTCACTCTATCATACTGCCACATTAGACAAACCCTCCTCTGTGTTCTCCTAACTGCTTTGTACAAACCTCCGTCACAGCACGTACCATTCTGCACTGTAATTGTTTAGGTATATCATCCCCAGTATACACTGAGCTCCCTGAAAACAGAAATTACAATAATTTCCATCCTTTCCCAGTCACTATCAAATAACAAACATAAAAAGTAAGTGCTGAACAAATGGATGCTAGTTTAAAAAGACTTTCTGGTTCTGTTTTTTAAAAATGTTTTGCTTTTCCCTACTAACATTATCCATCACTCAGAAAAACCTTCAGTCTTTGTCCTCCTAGTATACACTCCACACATAAATCAGATCATGTCACTTCCCTACCCAACACCTTCCAATGGCTTTCCATTCTTTCAGAATAAAGTCTTAAATTCTAATGGTCTACAAGGCAATGCCCAATCTGGCTTGGTCTTACCTCCTATTACTTAGCCCCTTACTGTGCTCCAGCTGGCCACTCTGATGTTCCTCAAACATGTTAAACATTTCTCATATCACGGTCTTTGCATTTGCTGTTCCCACTGTCAATGTATTTGTCATTCTCCTTCACTTTCCTGAACACCCAATATAAAGCAGCAGTCCCTACACTCTTCCCTCTCTATCCCACTTACTTTTGCTTAACTTTCTTTTAAAGCAGTTTTCACCATACATTGTTTTATATATTTATTGTTTTATGGGTCTACCTCCCTTCACTACAAATAAAAGTTCCATGGCCTCAGGTGCAGTGCTTTCCAGGGACTGCCCCACGCCCACTCCAGCTCCAGGCACTCCACCAAGAGACCACACTCCCCAGGGACTATGCCTGCCCAGATGCACTCCAGCCCCAGCAAGCCTGCCAAAGCTGCCAGGTGCAAACAATCTACACAGGAATGCTTTCACCCTTTAAGGCCACTCCTTAAAAGACCAGGAGAGGTAGCTGTTTTGCTTAAATTCATAGAAACAAAAACAAAAAGTCAAACAAAAGGGAGACAGAGGAATATGTTCCAAAAGAAACAACAAAATAAACCCCCAGAAAAAAACCCTACTGAAACAGAGATAAGTAATTTATCTGATAAAGAGTTCAAAGAAAGAGTCATAAGGATGCTAACCAAACTTGGTTGAAGAATGGAAGAATTCAGTGAGAACTTCAACAAAGACTTAGAAAATATAAGAAAGAACCAATCAAAAGTGAAGAATACAAAAACAGAAAAAATATGCTAGAGGGAATCAACAGCAGATTAGATTATATGGAAGAACAG
This sequence comes from Leucopleurus acutus, assembly GCF_964270905.1. Lineage (NCBI taxonomy): Eukaryota > Metazoa > Chordata > Mammalia > Artiodactyla > Delphinidae > Leucopleurus > Leucopleurus acutus. Next base: position 77,144,944 of record NC_139143.1, on the reverse strand, counting down.
ATGAGCAATCTGTAAGACAGAATAGTGGAAATCACCCAACTGTAACAGCAAAAAGAAGAAAGAATTTTTTTTTTAAATGAGCAGAGTTAAGGGACTTCTGGGACAACATCAAGCATACTAACTTTCACATTATAGGATTCCCAAAGGAGAAGAGAGAAAGGGACAGAAACCGTATTTGAATAAATAATGGCTGAAAAGTTTCCTAACCTGAGGAAGGAAGTAGATATCCAGGTCCAAGAAGCACAGAGATTCCCAAATAAGATGAACCCAAAGAGATACTCACCGTGACATATTATAATTAAAATGGCAAGAGTTAAAGATAAGGAGAGAATCTTAACCCATTATTGGCCGGGGGATTTTTGCAGAAACTGGTGCCTGTGGCCAGCGATTTGTTACGTAAGTGAATACTGAAACATACACGTTTGAGTATAACTATCAACAACTGTTTTTGCACTTAATGTATTTTTTTGAAACTTTGTACATGTCTTACTAAAGCATTCTAATATTTCATTAGAGTGTGATAGGCAGTACAGCAGGCACCTCTGTGCAGGGGAACAGAACATCTATTACAAATATATCGTGTTTCACTGTGCTTTCCCCTGGAAGAGCAGACTCTACACTTTCTGGCGGCATTGTTTTTTAAATTTTATTTATTTTTGGCTGCATTGGGTCTTCATTGCTGCACATGGGCTTTCTCTAATTGCGGCAAGTGGGGGCTACTCTTTGTTGCAGTGTGCAGGCTTCTCATTGAGGTGGCTTCTCGTTGCAGAGTACAGGCTCTAGGTGCTTGGGCTTCAGTAGTTATGGCACGCAGGTTCAGTAGTTGTGACTTGAGGGCTCTAGAGCGCAGGCTCAGTAGTTGTGGTGCATGGGCTTAGCTGCTCTGCGGCATGTGGGATCTTCCCGGACCAGGGCTTGAATCTGTATCCCCTGCACTGTGCCACCAGGGAAGCCCCGCAGCATTTTTTTTTAGTCATGTGGGTATTATTTCCTCTAGAATATGTTCTTTTATTTTACCTGATAGTCGACAAGGTGGATCTTTGTGGAGGGCTCTTTTAGAAACACCACAAGAAGGACCAGGTGTGGGACTACCACTATATTCACCAGAATGGTCAATTACCCATCCTCTAGCTACTGCTAACAAAAATTGCTTGTAAGTCATTTTATTCTGTGCACTAAGGCTACAATAAATTTTAAACGCATTGAATAAACTGCAATACTAAAATAGCAACCCACTTTCTTAAACTATTTTCAAGTTTTCCAGAGGATATTGCAGTTTGCCAGGTATTGACTGGATCAATCAACTCCTTTCATAGATTTATTATACTCTAATATACAAGTGGGCTTAGTCATCTGATGGTCAGTCCTCCTGTCTTCTTTTCCTGTAGATGCTATGGAGGCATAATGAATAGTTGTCACCACGCAGACTAGCCTTTTGTCTTTCCATATAAGAAAAATCACTTTTCCCGTCCATAAGAATGTCATTTCTTCCCTCTGTAGATTTTTACGTTTCTCTTAATTGGTTTGGTAGACCATGATTCTCTCTTATAGTCCCACAAACTCTGATTTTATTTTTCAACAATATTTCAGATGTGGACACACTGTTGTAACAATTGTCTTGGTAAATACGGTGCCATGAACCAAGATAAGGCTGTTATAAGATTGTTTCTTGTAGTTTCTATCCTTCACCCATGTAAATCTCAAGGTTGCATATATACCCAGTTTCACTTTTGTTAACCATCCTGACCAAACTTATTTTGTAAGTTTTCTGGGATTATAGGTTTTGAATCTGAGTCGTCCTCTCCACTTTATCACTGCCTCATCAAGCGATAGCTCTTGTTTGGGTATACAGATCGATGGAAATTTTTGTAGAAAATAATCCAAAAGAGGTTTAACTTTTGAACCTCTGTCTGCAGGAAGTGGAGTTTCTGAGTTATTGTTAAAGTGAAGAAACATCATTATTTTTTCGAACCTTCTTCTCGTCATAATCTTTGGCAAGATAGGTGTTTCAAGTAAGGGATCAGTCGGCCAATATTCTTTCCAGTATGACTTTCTTATTTGTCCCATCAAAATTATTAATCCATGGAAGCAACCTAAACGCCCATTGACAGACGAGTGGATAAAGAAGATGTGGTACATATACACAATGGAATATTACTCAGCCATAAAAAGGAATGAAATTGGGTCATTTGTAGAGACGTGGATGGACCTAGAGACTGTCATACAGAGTGAAATAGGTCAGAAGGAGAAAAATATCATACATGAATGCATATATGTGGAATCTAGAAAAATAGTACAGATGAACCGGTTTGCAAGGCAGAAATAGAGACACAGATGTAGAGAACAAACGTATGGACACCAATGGGGGAAAGTGGTTGGATGGAGCGGTGGTGGGATGAATTGGGAGATTGGGATTGACATATATACACTAATATGTATAAAATATATAACTAATAAGAACCTGCTGTATAAAAAAATAAAATAAAATAAAATTCAAAAAATAAATAAAGGAAGCTTCATACCTCTTAAAAAATTATTAATCCAAGAAACTTCTTCATGTCACTATTGGTTACATCAGTCCATTTTAAAGCCTTATCATACTTTTTATATGCTTTTTCATTCTGTTGGTGATACCAGTTTGTTTGAGAAGCAACCAACTCAAAAAAGTTATTACCAAAAATTAATTCTGTTATTTCACTAACACTTTGCAAATTATTACATTCAATAGTTACACCTGACACACCTGTAAAGTCTTCTAATTTTTATGAAATGTTGTCTGCAATCCACTCTTCTGCAGAAGCAAGGGAGCATTCTCCAGCACCATGAGTTTCATTTTCACTTTCCATATCAGAATCAATCACTAGGTTTTTTTGTCTTTTTGTTGGTCTAACATTCACATTGTCTGAATCAGAACTATATTCTGAAGAACCATCATCTTCTGAGACACTAGTATATATGTCACTTGGACAATCAGAGAAAGTATCTGCGTAAAATTCACCGAAAAATTCTTCTTCACTCAAAATCTTTCGATGCATCATTTTTGAAAATTTTATGGTAACAAACTTGTGTTTATAATATACACAAGGTTGGAACAAAAACCTAATGGAGCAAAATGCAAATGGTAACGACAATTGTAAGTTGTATAATGAACGCTTGATCAATTTTAAGCTCTAACAACTTTGCATGGTGATGTTAATTGTATCACTCTCTAAAAACGTATTGATACGTCTCCAGTCAATAACATTCAGGTAACAAAAGATGTATTAATACATCTCTGGTCAACAATGTGTTAAAGGCAGCAAGAGAAAAACAACTAATCACATACAAGGAAAACCCCATAAGACTCTCAGCTGATTTTTCAGCAGAAACTTTACAGGTCAGAAAGGAATGGCAGGATACATTTAAAATGCTGAGAGGAAAAGACTTACCACTTAGCATCTATCCAGCAAGGTTATCATTCAGAATTGAAGGAGAAAGAGTCTCTCCAACAAGCATAAACTAAAAGAGTTCACTACTAAACCAGCCTTACATGAAATGTCAAGGTCTCCTTTAAGCAGAAAAGAAAAGGCAACAACTAGAAATAAGAAAATATATGAGGGACTTCCCTGGTAGTGCAGTGGTTGAGAATCCGCCTGCCAATGCAGGGGACACAGGTTCAAGCCCTGGTCCAGGAAGATCCCACATGCTGCAGAGCAACTAAGCCCGTGCGCCACAACTACTGAGCCCACGCTCTAGAGCCAGCGAACCACAATCACTGAGCCCATGTGCCACAACTACTGAAGCCCGCACACCTAGAGCCCATGCTTCACAACGAGAAGCCACCGAAATAAGCAGCCCATGTACCGCAACAAAGAGTAGCCCCCACTCACCGCAACTAGAGAAAGCCCATGTGCAGCAATGAAGACTCAACACAGCAAAAAATAAATTTAAAAAAAATTTTAAAAGATAAAAAAAAAAGAAAATACATCAAAGGAAAAATCTCACTGATAAAAGCAAATACATAGTAAAGGCAGTGGATCAGCCACTTAAAAAGCTAGTATGAAAGTTAAAAGACCAGAGAACAGTTGACCCTTAAACAACATGGATCTTAACTGCACTGGTCCACTTACAGTTCTCTTTCACTAAATATGTACAATAATACTACACAGTCCACTGCTGGTTGAATCTGCAGATATGGAACCACAGGTACAGAGAGTCAACTGTAAACTTATATGCACATTTTAGACTGCACAGAGGGTCAGTGTCCCTAACTTCCATGTTGTTAAAGGGTCAAGTGCAGTATAATCAACTATAATTACAAAAAATAGTTAAGGTATACACAAAATAAAGAGATATAAACTATGAAATAAAATACATAAAATGGGGTACATGTAAAAATGTAGTGCTTTTACAATGCCTTTGAACTTAAGTGACTATCAGCTTAAAATAGACAAATATATATATACAGTTCAATATTTATGAAATTCATGGGAACCACAAACAAAAACTTACAATGGATAGACAACAAATAAAGAGAAACAAATCCAAATGTAACACTAAAGGAATCCATCAAACCACAAAGGAAGAAACCAAGAGAACAAGACAGGAACAGAGAAGAACTACAAAAACAACCAGAAAAAAATTAACAAAATGTCAAAAAGCACATACCTATCAAAAATTACTTTAAAGGTAAATGGACTAAATGCACCAACCAAAAGACTTACAGTGGCTGAATGGATAAAAAAAATAAGACCTATTTATATGCTGCCTACAAGAGACTCAAGTCAGATCTAAAGATACACATAGACTGAAAGTGAAGGGATGGAAAAAGATATTTCATGCAAATGTGAAAGAAAAGAAAGCTAGGACATTACTCATATCAGACAAAATAAACTTTAAAACAAAGATCATATCAAAAGGCAAAGAAGGGCATTACATAATGATAAAGGGGTCAATCCAACAAGAGAATATAACATTTGCAAACATTTATACACCCAACATAGGAGTACCTAAATATATAAAGCAAATATTAATAGAAATAAAGGGAAAAATTGACCATAACACAATAATACTAGGGGACATTACACCCTACTTACATCAATGGACAGATCATATCAACAAGGAAACACTGGCCTTAAACGACACATTAGACCAGATAGAATTAATAGAGAGAGAACAGTCCATCCGAAAGCAGCAAAATACATTATTTTCAAGTGCATATTGAACATACTCCAGGACAGATCTCATGCTAGGCCACAAAACATGGCTCAATAAATTTAAGACTGAAATAATTTCAAGTGCTTTTTTCATCAAAACAGTATGAAACTAGAAATCAACTACAAGAAAACTAGAAAAAACACAGACATGTGGAGACTAAACAACATGCTACTAAACAACAAATGAGTCAACAAAGAAATCAAAGAGGAAATCAAAAATACCTGAAGACAAATGAAAATGGAAACACAAGTGTTCAACATCTATGGGACATAGCAAAAGCAGTTCTAAGAGGAAGTTCATAGTGATACAGCCCTACCCCAAGAAACAAGAAAAATCTCAAGCAATCTAAAAGTAGATTTAAAAAACAACCAGGGCTTCCCTGGTGGCGCAGTGGTTGAGAGTCCGCCTGCCGATGCAGGGGACACGGGTTCGTAACCCGGTCCGGGAAGATCCCACATGCCGTGGAGCAGCTGGGCCCGTGAGCCATGGCCGCTGAGCCTGTGCGTCCGGAGCCTGTGCTCCACAACGGGAGAGGCCACAACAGTGAGAGGCCCGTGTACTGCATTAAAAAAAAAAAAAAAATGAAGAACAAGCAAAGCTCAGTGAGTATAAGGAAGAAATGATAAAGATTAGAGCAGAAATAAATGAAATAGAGACTAAAAAAACAATAGAAAATACAATGAAACTAAGAGTTGGTTCTTTGAAAGATAAAATCTACAAACTTTTAGCCAGACTCATTAAAAAAAAAAAAGAGAGCTCTAATAAAATCAGAAATGAAAGAGGAGAAATTACAACTGACAGCACAGATATACAAAGGACTGATTGTAAGAGAATACTACAAACAATGATATGCCAACAAATTAGACAACCTAAATGGATAAATTCCTAGAAACATACAATCTTCCAAGACTGAGTCATGTAGAAACAGAAAACCTGAATAGATCAATTACTAACAAAACTGAATCAGTAATCAACAAACTCCCAAAGAACAAAAGTCCAGGTCCAGATGGCTTCAAAGGTAAATTCTATCAACATTTAAAGAAGAGTTAATATCTATCCTTCTTGAATTATTCCAAAAATTGAAGAGGAAAAAACACTTCCAAACTCATTTAATGAGGACAGCACTACCTTGATACCAAAACCAGGCAAAGATCGTAAGAAACCAAAAATTATAGGCCAATATCCCTGATAAGCATAGATGCAAAAATCCTTAACAAAATACTAGCAAACCAAATACAATGATACATTAAAAGGATAATACACCATGGTCAAGCACAATTCATTCCAGGGATGCAAGGATGGTTTAACATCCATAAATCAATGTGATACACCACATTAACAAAATGAAGGGTAAAAATCATATGATCATGTCGATAGATGTAGAAAAAGCATTTGACAAAATTTAACATCCATTTATGATAAAAACTCTCAGCGAAGTGGGTATAGAGGGAAAATACCTCAACATAATAAAGGCCCTGCGTGACAAACACACAGCTAACATCATACTCAATGGTGAAAAGCTGAAAGCTTTTCCACTAGGATCAGGAAAAAGAAAATGATACCCACTCTCGTCACTTCTATTCAACATAGTATTGGAAGTCCTAGCCACAGTAATTAGGCAAGAAAATGAAAAGGCATCTAAATTGCAAAGGAAGAAATAAAACTGTCACTATTTGCAGATGACAATACTATATATAGAAAGCCCAAAAGATTCCACAAAAAAACTAATAGAACTAATAAATTAATTCAGTAAAATTGGAGGAAACAAAATTAATATACAGAAATCTGTTGGACTATCAGAAAGAGAAATGAAGAAAAAAATCCCATTTACAATTGCATCAAAAAAGAATAAAATACCTAGGAATAAATTTAACCAAGGAGGTAAAAGACCTGTATTCTGAAAACTATAAGACACTGATGAAAGAAATTGAAGATGACACAAATAAATGGAAAGATATACCATGCTCATGGATTGGAAGAATCAATATTGTTAAAATGTCCATATTACCCAAAGCAACCTACAGATTCAGTGCAATCCCTATCAAAATACCAATGGTATTTTTCATAGAACGAGACAAATACTCCTAAGATTTGTATGGAACCACAAAAGTTGCCAAATCACCATGGCATTCTTTAGAAAGAAGAACAAAACTGGAGGTATCATGCTCCCAGACTGGAAACTATATTAGACATCTATAGTAATCAAAACAGTATGATACTGGCACAAAAACAGACACATAGATCAATGGAACAGAATAGAGAGCCCAGAAATAAATTCATGCTCACATGGTCAATTAATCTATGACAAAAGAGGCAAAAATATACAATAGGGAAAAGGCAGTGTCTTCAATAAATGGTGCTGGGAAAACTGGATAGCTACATAAAAAAGAATCAAACTGAACCACTTTCTTAAACCATGTACAAAAATAAATGCAAAATGCTTTAAAGACTTAAATGTAAGACCTAAAACCATAAAACTCCTAGAAGAAAGCGTAGGCAGTAACCTCTTTGACATCAGTCTTAGCAATATTTTTTTGGATATGTCTCCTCAGGCAAGGGAAACGAAAATAAACACATGGGACTACATCAAACTAAAAAGCTTTTGTACAGCAAAGGAAACCACCAACAAAACAAAAAGGCAACCTACTGAATGAGAGAAGATATTTGCAAACAATATATCTGATAAGGGGTTGATATCCAACATGTGAAGAACTCATACAACTGGGAATTCTCTGGCAGTCCAGTGGTTAAGACTCCACACTTCCACTGCAGGGGGCCCAGGTTCGATCCCTGGTCAGAGAACTAAGATCCCACATGCCGTGTGGCGTGGCCAAAAAAAAAAACTCATACAACTCAATATCAAAAATCAAATAAGCCAATTTAAAAATAAGCAGAATACCTGAATAGATATTTTTCCAAAGAAGACATATAGATAGCCAACAGGCACATGAAAAGGTTCTCATCACTAATCATCAGAGTAATGCAAATCAAAACCATGAGATACCACCTCACATCTAACAGAATGGCTATTATCAAAAAGACAAGAAACAGGGCTTCCCTGGTGGCGCAGTGGTTGAGAGTCCGCCTGCCGATGCAGGGGACACGGGTTCGTGCCCTGGTCCGGGAAGATCCCACATGCCGCGGAGCGGCTGGACCCCTGAGTCATGGCTGCTGAGCCTGCGCTCTGCAACGGGAGAGGCCACAACAGTGAGAGGCCCACGTACCACAAAAAAAAAGACAAGAAACAAGTGTTGACATGGCTTTGGAGAAAAGGGAACCCTTGTGCACCGTTAGTGGGAATTTAAATTGTTGTAGCCACTATGGAAAACAATATGGAGGTTCTTCAAAAAAATTAAAAATAGAACTACCATATATGATCCAGCAATTCCACTCCTGGGTATTTATCAAAAGAAAACAAAACACTAATTCAAAAAGATATATGTACCCCAATGTTCTTTGAAGCACTACTTACAACAGCCAAGATATGGAAGTAACCTAAGTGTCCATCAATAGATGAATGGATAGAGAAAATGTGGTATACATATAAAATGAAATATTACTCAGCCATAAAAAAGAATGAAATCTTGCATTTGCAACAGCATGGATGGACATGGAGGGTATTACGCTAAGCAAAATAAGTCAGAGAAAAATAATTACTGTATGATTTCACTTATATGTGGAATTTGAAAAACAAATGTACAGGGCTTCCCTGGTGGCGCAGTGGTTGAGAGTCCGCCTGCCGATGCAGGGGACACGGGTTCATGCCCCGGTCCGGGAAGATCCCACATGCCGCAGAGCGGCTGGGCCCATGAGCCATGGCCGCTGAGCCTGCGCGTCCGGAGCCTGTGCCCCGCAACGGGAGAGGCCACAACAGTGAGAGGCCCGCGTACCGCAAAAAAACACAAAAACAAATGTACAAACAAAACAAAATAGAAACAGACTTTTTTTTTTTTTTGGTGGTACGCAGGCCTCTCACCGTTGTGGCCTGGTCTTATTGTAGTGATCATTTCATTATGTATAAAAATATCAAATCAGGCTTTCCTGGTGGCACAGTGTTAAGAATCTGCCTGCCAATGTAGGGGACACGGGTTCGAGCCCTGGTCCGGGAAGATCCCACATATCGTGGAGCAACTAAGCCCGTGAGCCCCAACTACTGAGCCCGTACTCTAGAGTCCGTCAGCCACAACTATTGAAGTCCATGCGCCTACAGCCCGTGCTCCGCGACAAGAGATGCCACTGCAATGAGAAGCCCACGCACCACGATGAAGAGCAGCCCCCACTTGTTGCAACTAGAGAAAGCCTGTGTGCAGCAACGAAGACCCAACACAGCCAAAGACAAAAAAATAAAATTAAAATTAAGAAAAAAAAATCAAATCACTATGTTGTGAAACTAATAAAATATTTTAAGTTAATTATAACTCAAAATAAGTTCTATAAAGTAAGAGACATTGTTTTATGCACTGCTAGAATACCAGCACCCAGACTAGGGCTGATACTCAGTATGTATTTGCTAAACGAATGAATAAAACTCAGCTTCTAGCTCCTCAGTCTAGGAACCTCAAGTGTCCAGTATTAGCCTCTAAGTCTCCTAGGAACTAATCAAAGAGAATGGGCTTTAGGGGAATTCCCTGGAGGTCCAGTGGTTAGGACTCAGTGCTCTCACCGCCAAGGGCCCAGGTTCAATCCCTGGCTGGGGAACTAAGATCCCACAAGCCGTTCGGCATGGCCAAAAGAAAAAAAAAAAGGGAGAGAATGGGCTTTATTATTAAATGAATTTTGGTGGATAAAGAACACTATACCAAGAAGGTAAGGGAGTTAAAAAGGAGAAAACCTTCAACTAGGTGGCTCTGAGACTTCTATTTTTCCTTGTCATCCTACTATGTAGTTGCTGGAGACAAAGCTAATGGAGAATCACTCTCAAGTCTTATAAACTTTGAACCAAAGGAAAAAAGAGAAGAAATGGCCTTTACCTGCTGCAAAGAGGTTAAGGTTAGGGTGGGCAGCTAGGACCCAGAAACGATCATGGTCCCTGCGGAAGGTCTGAACCCCAGTCCTAGGAAAGTAAAAGGTACACAAAGAAAAATATTAATTTCCAAGGAAACTTCAGCCTATCACATACAAGAGTATTAAGTGGTAGGCCGGCACACTGATTAAAAAGCTAAATCAAGGACAGTGAACTGCATATTCTAAATAAAGACAGTCATGATAAATTTTACCAAGGAACAGAAAGAGGACTTCAGGGACTTCCCTGGTGGTCCAGTGGTTAAGATTCCAAACTTCCAGTGCAGGGGATTTGGGTTTGATTCCTGGTCTGGGAATTAAGATCCCACATGCCACGTGCAGCATGACCAAAGAAAAAAAAACAAAACAAAACAAAAGAGGACTTCAAACTGACTCTACTATTTTGATATTACAACTCGTCCCACTCATCATAATTTCCTACTGTACTGTTTTCATTTAATATTTCTTATTTCTGTAGCTACAGAAGAACCTGCTTAAATTTAGAGGAGAAAAAGAACATACACAGAAATTTCTATTTCATGGAAGATTTGTAAATGTTGGCTAACACTAGGTCCCTGCACGTTTTCATAATATATTATTTGATTTTTCTACATGCTGAGGATGATGAGAAACAAAAAGTATTCTAATCTAATTTTTAAAAAGAGAGAGTAAGAGAAAGGAGCTTTCCCCTGGGTTTGGTCACACACCATTGTCACCCCCTTACCGCTTAGACATGTCCCAGACTCTGATACTCTTGTCTTCAGAATTGCTGAGGATCAACTCTTGGCGAGGGTGGAAGACAGCACAAGATACATTGTTGTAATGGCCCCGGCAGGTATCAACTTCCCATGCCTTTGATTCTGAAGGACAAAGAAGAATTAGGTCACTACAACTCCCTACTACTTTAAGTTTGGGATTTCAAATTATGACATCCTCTAACCAAATGCTAGGTATTACTACAAAATGTTAAGTTACCAACTCCTTTCTAATAGGGCAATTTTCTTCATTTAAGACTCTGAATCTTTACATATTTCTTTGTTATTTCATTCTCACCCTCTTATCAATTACAACACCTCTTCTCTGTCATTCTTTATCTCCTTACCCTGCTCTGTCACTAGCTGCCACTATAGAATAAATGGACTCTTCATGGGGCAGGAATGTTATCTGGTTCAGTCATCACTGTTATCTTCAGAACCCTGAACAATGGTTAGTACAAAGTAGGTACTCAATAAATATTTGTTGAATAAATGAATTCTTATTTTTAATTATGTTCACACTCCTCAAAATCAGGATGCCATCAAAGGAAAAAAAGGGAATAAGGCAATTGTCATGCTCCCAGGATTAGCTTAACAACCTAAGGTAGGAAAATGCGTCACTAAGTCTGGAAAACCTGGCTACTTCACCTTGCTGGCCAGCAGCCAATATTTTAGGTATGGTGATACTGTCACTGGTTCACTCACCATTCATGCGCCAGATCTTCACTTGACGGTCATCTGCCCCAGATACAATGAGGGGCATAGTGGGGTGGAAGGCAGCCCAGTTAACTCCACGATCATGACCCTGTACAAAAAAAGGTGGTTCTTCTAAACTAAAAAAGTCATTCTTCTTTATATCTGTTACTCAAAGCAAACCAATGGACCATGCTAGTGGTTATAAACGATCTCTCTGATTTTTACTCTTCACGTGAAAAGACTCAAGGGACTGCTGCTCTAAGATCTGACCATGAGAATTACTATATGAATCTATCTAATATTATTCCCAAATTCTCATGGGAATTCCCAAATCCTTCTACTCCCAAATTCAGCTTCATTTGCATTTGGGATATACTACCTTGTTTTGTTACTTGTCTACTTATATTTTATTTCTCCAACTAGTTATTAGCATCTCAAGAATAAAGGCCAATTTTATAACTTAATGAAGAAATTCTCAAAGTGTGCTCAAGAAACTCTTAGATGAGCTCCAAGAACCTTTCAGGAAATCTGCAGGGTCAAAAACGATTTTCGTAATAACACCAAAACGTTATTTGCCCCTTTCACTCTTATTCTCTCATGACTGTAGAGTTTTCCAGAGGTTACATGACATGTGATGATGTCACTGCTTTGGTGGCTAAAAGACTTTATCCTTATATAGTCCATGTTTTAAGAGTTCTTGGTTTTAATTTCAAATATGATAAAAATTGAGATATGCACATAAACAAAAACTCTCCGGGGTCCTAAATAACTTTTAAGTGTATAAAAAGGTCCTCAGACCAAAAAGTTTAAGAACTGCTGATTTTAAGATATCTTTTACCCTATTTGTAAGTTTATACTCTGTATCATAACAGAATCAGAGATAAGGTAGTTTCGAATTAGCAGTATTTTTGAGAGGTACCATTCTGTGGTGAAAAGCAGCTTGGTTTGGAGTCAGATAGATCCAAGTTCAAAGCCTAGTTCTTCAACTTAGTAGACTTGTGTAGACTTTGGTAAACCACTTAATTTCCATAAATCTCAGTTTTTTCATCTGCAAAATGAGGTTAATAATATCTCTACCAGTAGATAGCTGTAAGGATTATTTTTTAAAAATCTAGTTTGTTTCCCTTATGCTTTTCTATTTTCCCACCATGCATGCAAGTTATTTACACATGGTTGGTTCTCAATAACTTTGATGAACTATCCTCCCCTTCCCCTTCAAGAGGCTTGACAATGGGCTCTGCTTTGGGATGGTGATGGAGCTTATGCCAGCTTTCATGTTTATAAGGTAACATGACTCTCCCTCAGGTAGCACATAAGCTTCATTTCTCTGTTGGCTCAACCACTATTCTATTTTCAGTGCCTCAAACAGTGCCTGGCACTCAGTAAACCCTGCATAAGTCTTTGTTGAAGGAATGAATAAATGAACGGCATATTGTCACTGTTTCCCTGAGAGATAAGTACCTCCAGTACATGCTTCACCACTGCATCCGTAGTTCCAAACAGATCAACCCCAGTTATCCCTCTCACATCCGACTCCACTGCACCAGGAGACAAGTTTTTTTTCCTTAGACCTTTGAAGGGGTAAGGAGTGGGATGAAAAATGTAAACATAATGTTACCAAAAAGAGCACAGTGACAGAAATGCAGAAAGGTACAGTGATAGACTAACATGAAGGAAAAAGAAGGGAAAAAGAAATTTAGAGAGACTAAAGAAAGATGCAAGAGCTTCTATCTATCTCTTTCTAAAACTGTTCGAGGGACTTCCCTGGAGGTCCAGTGGTTAAGACTCCACGTTCCCACTGCAGGGGGCACGGGTTCAATCCCTGATTGGGGAACTAAGATCCTACGTGCCGTGCGGTGCAGCCAAAACAAACAAAAAAAACCTGTTCAAAATAGTGAAGTACATTCACTATCTTCTCTTCTCCTCCCTTAACAGACCCATTACTAGGACTTCTTCCCAGAGGAGGACAATCCAAACTTCTGACATAGCCAATTTCTTCAACAAACCTCATCTCAAGAGCTGTCTACTTGAGAGAACACCCATTTCCATTCTTCAATATTCTTGAAATTTGGTCTCAAATGGTAAACATTCAATTTCTACTTTCAACTTCACGAAATCTATAGCAACTTTTCTTCTATCATCTCAAAAAATTTTAAAAGAAAAGTCATTTGGGGAGGACGCAGCTCAGTGTTTCTCAAACTAGAAGCTTCTAGGCAACTCATGGGGACGTTCCAAAGGAGTTAAGGAAACTAAAACTATCAAATATAAAACAGCTTATTTGGTGGATGATATTGTAAAACTACAAATTATGCAAAAAGTGTACTCATATCTTCTTCTTGACTCTTGAGTGTGGGACAAAAATTATTAAAACTGTCATATCCCTTTAAACACTTGCTCAAAAGACTGGTTATAGATCTGAATATATGTATCTTGCTATTAAAACTTTTGGAGACTAAAGGGAGAAATCAGCCCATAATTCAAAAACAACAGAAAAGGACTTCCCTGGTGGCGTAGTGGTTAAGAATCCGTCTGCCTATATGTATACATATAACAGATTCACTTTGTTATACAGTAGAAACTAACACAACATTGTAAAGTAATTATACTCCAATAAAGATGTTAAAAGAAAATTAAAAGTAAAAAAAAGAATCCGCCTGCCAATGCAGGGGACACAGGTTTGATCCCTGGTCCAGGAGGATCCCACATGCTACGGAGCAACTAAGCCCATGTGCCACAACTACTGAGCCCGTGTGCCACAACCACTGAAGCCCGTGCGCCTAGAGCCCGTGCCCTGCAATGAGAAGCCACTGCAATGAGAAGCCCGTGCACCGCAACGAAGAGTAGCCCCCACTTGCTGCAACTAGAGAAAGCCCACACACAGCAACAAAGACCCAACGCAGCCAAAAATAAATAGATAGATAGAAGGATAGGAAGAAACCAGACGAAACAAAACAAAAAAGACACCAAGATAAGGAGAGTCTTATTTGTATAGGGCCCACATTTATGGCTCAACCACAACCTGTCTTTAAAATTTGATATTTTGTGCTATAGTCAGAACCAAAATTACAGTAACACTACTACCTTACAGGTGAAAAGCACTTTGTGTTTTCAAAGCTGATCTGGGTAACGACGCTTCGAGGTAGGCAAGCAGGGATAATTATACCAGCTTACAGAGAGAAAATAGGATTGGGACTAAAATCCTATCTTTTGGAGTATTTGGGGGTGGGGGGAGAGGAAGATGAAACTACCTGGCACTTATAAAGTAAAAAGAACAAATATCTGTAATAGGGGGGAAATAAAAGCTATCACTTAAAATAAAACCTACATAGTTTTAAGCCTAAATTTTGGCACCTGTAAGAAAATACAAAAACTTAAGTTCAATGATTGTATTTATCTCCATTGTTTTAAAATTACAATGTATCTCTTCTAGTACAATGGCACCTAAACATCAGCATTAGAGAAGCAAGTGCCTAAAAGGACATGACAGTTTTAATTATCTTGTACTCTGTCCATGATAAGCATTTAGCCAACAGGTAGAAAGAAATAAAACCAATGCTTTAAAAAAAATTCATTCTCCTAAGGTTTCAAAAATACATCATCATAGGGATGTCTCCTTTCACTTATTTCAGTTATCCCTTTAATGGGATCTGTCAACTTTTTAATGAGTCTGGTGCAGGAAACAGATTCAAAGGAAGATACAAAGACAGACAGCTGCGAGGAACTTCACCTCCAATAAGCTTCAACAAACACATTAAAAGGAAAGCTGTATGACAGAATGGAAGCCTTTGTTGCACTTGCTTGTAATGATCCAGGAAAAGGGGAAGAGCAAAAACAGAGAGATGAATAGTGACAGGCAGTGAAAAGATACTTAGAGAAGAAATAATTGAGCCTTCGACAAGCTACTCACTAGGACTGAACGACAGATGGAAAATTTCTACAGCAGCTACTCAGATCCAGAGGGAGGGGAGGACACACTCAGAATGGACCAGTTTGACGCACACTTCCCAGTGGGAACCAGGGGAAGTAGTAAAAAGAGAGGGATGAGGACAGGATTTGGCAGCAAATTAATACTTTTTTAGTAGTCATTTCAAAGATTAAGGCTGAATTATATGGGCTTGACATGCAAAAGTATAAGCACATTAAAATAATTTCACTGTCAGTTTACCTGGAAGCTCAAGCTAAAAAAGTAACCTATCTTTTAAATCTAGGTTGTAAATATATTCCCTTTTAAGCAAATATTTTTTGCCAGGCTAATACAAAAGATCAAGTTAAGCTAAGCCCTGTGGGCTAATCCTAATGGGAGGGGTATCAAGAAGACAGGTTTTCCTTTAAGACCTGTTTTCTTATTATTTACTTAGTTAAGAGAGTGTCCCCCTTCAAAGAGAGTCACTCAGAAAGATTAGAATTTTCACCAGTCCTCTAAATTTGAGGGTTTTTGTTCTCTGACTCAGAACTAACTTTTTCCCTCCTAGAAACACTGGAAATATTAACTCTGGTTCCTAACAGAGCTGACTGCTAATTTCTCTTCCTGTGTTCAGATTTATTTGAACCCAGGCAAAATAACTCTGCTAAAAAGAGTATGCTGACTTCCAGAAAAGGAAAGAATGCGTAAGTCTAACCAAAAGCTCCTTCCACTTGGTTAAATACCAAAGCATCTCCTTCCACTCTGGTTAAAGGGTTACTGGAAATCAAAAGAGTTGTGAATACAGAAAAACACTTAGAAATGGTAAAGAGAGAATTAACATTAGTAACATTAGCATAAAATTTCAGTATCACATATACTAGGTATAGCAATTGTAATGTTATTATATAGTAATCCATGCACTTCACACATTCAAGAGCAAGCATAAACCCAATGGGGTCAGACCCTCTCCCTCTCTTCTCTGATTTTAGGGCCTTTGATTCTGATGCAAATATGTTTTCCTACAAAAGTGAAGAAAAGGATTTCTTGCCTTGGGCATTTCATGATGACCAAAGAAAATCCATTCACCTAAGTGCCCCAAATTGCTTTAGCTAGGCCACAGGGAACCTGCTCTGTCAGAATCAGGTGGCATAAACAGTACTCTTAAGAGTGGAGCAGTATAAGGCCCCTCCAACCCGATGCACTATGAAAGAATTAAGCCCCAGTGGCCAAACCACCAGTCTATGCACGTAACAAATGAACTTCTCTATGATCTAGAATGGCATTACCTGTATACCATTCCTAGAAGAACTGAGAAAACAGTCACTCAAAGTGTTTGAGTAGCACATAATTCTCCCACAGATCCCCAGTTGGGAAAGGCTATTCTAAGTAATTGCCCGTGATCAGCTGGAACAGCATGACCTGGGATCCAACCCCATCAGGCTCCCATATCCTGAGACAGAGAGGGTGCTTTGAATGCGTGCACAGTGAAAAACCATGGAAAGCCATAGCTAGGTTACTGCGGGAGTGAAGAGTAAGCTCCCTGGTACTAGCAGTGAGGAGAGGACACAGGCTCACAGTGCCTGTACCTAACACCTTCTGCTGGCATGGCTGGTCACATCTGGGTGTACTTCAAAAAGCCTAGCCAGTCTGACGAAAAACTGCAATGGCAAAAGCCCTAGCAGAAGAGAGGACAACTGCCCTATCTCCAAGACAGTCTTGTTTATACCACTCCCTTCTAATTCTGAACCTTTGAAACTGCAAACACAGCATGATGCAGAGGTTCTACTTCCAACTGTCCTCATCTTCCCCTTGGCTTGTCTCTATACTACATGAATCTTAAACACCTGCTATTATAACATTTCAAATGCTACACCCAGGAATCCAAATTGTCTATCCTGCTTGTTAAAACAGCAAGTATCATACTGCCCCAGCCCATCATGCCACAAGGGAGTTGGGAAAAGTTATCAACTTTCTTTATTACCACAAAGAACCAGGCAAGGACCTATGAGGAGTCCTTCCTTTTACAGAATGAAAACAGTGTTCTGTGGTCTAGTCATGGACCTTTCAGAGAACCCAATCTCTAAGAATTTCTAAGGCAACAAACAACTAGAAACAATTCAGGAAGTGATAAGTAAATTTAACTGGGCAGAGAACCATAGCATTTAGAATTTCATTTCCCTATTCCATTTCTCAACAAAGCACTTCCATTTTTCCAGCATGTCAATCTCACAGGTACAGTCCTTCCTCTGCATTTAAATTCTCAGTTCTCCTCTATAAAGCACTAAAAATTTAAATCCTTATCCCAAAATCAAGACACTGTATACAAACTGTGAAAGGAGGGATTATGACAACTCTCCAAAATCTACAAGCTATTTTTCATCCTAGAAGTCTGCCAGTTAAAAGGTTTTCTGGATGTGAAAATCCCTCGTCCAACCCTCATGCTCCTTACACTAGAAGATATATAATAGAAGGATTTTCCTATTTCTAAATGAAGCCACAGGATCCAAGAGCCCTGCTTCCCTGCACTAATCTACTCCCAAAATTTATTTTTGTCAAAGATTTTTTTTATTTTAGTGGAAAGCTCGATTCTTAATCAAATACTCCCTAAAACTGAACTAAAAGGTGAAATTTTCTTCAACGTAAAATGGATTTTCTAGAGCAGCCACTTTTCTTAGAATACCTCTAACATGAAGAACCGTCAAAGCAGATTTAATACCCTCAAAATCAAAGACAGTATTACATGAGAACAGAATATTCTAAGTTTTCCTGTTCTAAGCCAACTACCCTCCCTATTTTAAGCAATTGCAGTTTTGCGCCAGACACCACTAGGTTGTCCCCTGAACTTGGGCAGCTCACCAGAAATATCCCAAACGCGCACAGTCTGGTCCAGGCTGGCTGATACAACCAGGTCTTCTGAGGGGTGGAACTGAGCACACATTACATAATGATTGTGCCCCGTTAACACACTGCAAGAGGAAAAAAGAAAGACAATACCAAATTAGAGGCAGGAATCTACAGATTCCTACATGCTAAATACCATGTTCCATATTGAGCAGATGCAGGTCCAATTATACTTTTTTGGAGGCAAAGGCAAGTCATCCTAACAATTCTGAACTAATAATAATAAGCAAGGTCAGCTGTTCCAAGAGTGGCTCTCTTCTTGCCTGTAATGTTTTAGTATCTACATATTACTAACTTCAGGAGAACTGAGACTGTACAGCTTTCCTCTCAGATTAAAGATGCATTAAAATACTAAAATAAATGAAATCTTAGTAATTCATACTGGAAGCTATGTTAGATTTTAGTGGGGTATCCCTCTTAAAGGCCATAACTTTAAATGGTCCTTACATACTTATGGAAAGCTCTACACCCAAATACAAAGCAGGACAGAAGTCTAGATCTTGACTCAGGTTTCACGGGAACAGAACTGAAAACCAGCCAAAAATTTTGTTCTAAAAGCCTAGCTATATGACCTCCTTTGCCTGGTAAGAAATGACCAGTAAATCCAGGTTCATATATTACTAATGAGATTGCTTCTGTATTTATCATTTTATACACAAGAGTGTCTTACAAATATAATCAGTAATTAATCAGCGGACATAGCCCATTAGTGAAGGGAGATGATTATTCTGAAGAGAAGCTGATTATGAAAATACTAGGAAATGAAAGTTTTTTGAGCTGTCTCCTGCTTTACCAGACACAGGTCCTAGATTGCCAGTTCCACACTCGGATGGTCTGATCATCTGAAGCACTCAGAATCCAAGGATATTCCTGAAAAATATTCCAGACAAAGGGTTTGAACATGAAACAAATGTGTTCTTCCAGGCTGCTGTAACCCATTTCTCTCTTTGGGAGGAAATATTCCGTTGCCTAACGTCTCAGCTAGTTTCTAAGCGATTTTGACTTATCAGGCTAGTTATCTATTCCTCCTTACCATTCTACCAGCTTTTCCCAGCTTCGGCACTTTCAGCTATAAGGTTTAAGAGCGGAAGCCAGACATAATAGGTTCTCAGAGGCAAATAGTATAAAACATATTTACATTTACTTTTACATATGTGCATATGTATATATGATTTATATTTATAAATAATCTTGTAAATTAAGATCTTGTGAAAGGATTTCTTCTCTTTAACCCTAAGATTATAATATTGTTTGTTTTTTAATAAATTTATTTATTTATTGTTATTTTAAAAAATTTTTGGCTGTGTTGGGTCTTCCTTGCGGTGCACGGGCTTCTCATTATGGTGGCTTCTCTTGTTGCGGAGCATGGACTCCAGGCACGCAGGCTTCAGTAGTTGTGGCTCTCGGGCTCTAGAGCACAGGCTCAGTAGTTGTGGCACATGGGCTTTAGTTGCTCCACGGCATGTGGGATCTTCCCGGACCAGGGCTCAAACCCGTATCCCCTGTATTGGCAGGCAGATTCTTAACCACTGCACCACCAGGGAAGCCCCTGGAATACTGTTTTAAAGTCTGACTTCTCTCTGTCAGACCATCCAGTCTCAAAAAATTCCCAAGTCTCAGTAAACAAAGCAGAAAGTAACGTGTAAAAACAATTCAGCCCTTT
Organism: Leucopleurus acutus; assembly: GCF_964270905.1. NCBI lineage: Eukaryota > Metazoa > Chordata > Mammalia > Artiodactyla > Delphinidae > Leucopleurus > Leucopleurus acutus. The sequence goes on along the minus strand of NC_139143.1, from coordinate 77,124,828 downwards.
TAGAGTCTTCAAGCTTTTTAAGAAAAGGAAGTATTTCTTAGTCACAGTTGTATCTCCAGTGTTCAGCAACGAACTTAATAAGCACAAGGTACACATATACTTATTAAACTGAAAAAATAAAAGGAAATAAGCTTTTCATAACTTTCCAGCTGAATGGCAACTTGTTCTAGGCAAGAGCCTTCAGCAAGCCCTGAATGGCAATGACGATTAGTTCCTTCTGAGTAAATTATCTTATTGAATGGCCCTCATTCTCAAATGTTTCAGCTATAATTTTAGCATTCATCGTCTCCTATTCTATCCTAAAATTTTTTTAATTTTAAAAAAGGAAATAAAGTATTATTAGCCAGGAATTTATTGCTTATTTCATTATATTCTTTCTTACTTAATTCAAGAGACTTAGTTTACTCAGAGTCAAGGAATAGTAGAATTCTAATAGCATATAATTATAGAGAAATCCAGTCAGGTTGGGACTAGATTAAAAGGTTGGGAGTCTCTAATCTGTAACTCAGTATCTGTCTACTGTGATACCTAACAGATCAAGAAAGGTAGTAAGCTTGGCTAAAGGAATAGCCTCTACCAGACCCTAAAATCCTAGGATAAAAGCAGAGGATTGTTAATGTTTCAAAACATTTGTTAGCTCATCGAAATGGCATCTTACCTTGACCTTCCTCTAGACACACTATTTAATAATACCCTACATGTGATTAGCCTGCAAACTTTTGTGTGCTAGCTCAGCAAACCTAAAATCAAATCTCTGCTTTTCCCTACAGAGAATCAATGCCTTCCTCATAAAGCCCACTGAATCCAATTAAATTAAATTCAAATATAACCCTGAGTGCTTCCTCTTGAAGAAGGAAACAAAGCAGAAAGGTCAACACCTCACAGATCCTAGAAAAACAAATAACATAATTCTGTTATAAAGCATGGATGCTTGAGGAGCAAGTAGAAGATTCCTACAGGGAAACTGAAGAATGCTCTAAAACAAGAGCCACAATGGCTACTTACATGATGAAAAAACGTAGTGCGGATGTAGTCTAAGTGCCCAAGCAATGTGAAGAGACAGCGCCGAAGCTTGTAATTCCAAACCTGCAAAGAGAAAAATTCAACTAAGGAATAGGACATAAGGTCTTGCACCTCTATAAGGCCCAGGTTTCTCAATAAACAAGTTTGGATTTATATTTTGTCATTTTTAAATAGGTAAGAATCTTGATAGGGAATCTTGTTTAAGGTTTGAGGGGAAAAGACCATGAATGAAAATATAAGTCAGCTAAACAAAATGTGGGGAGGGAAAAAGGGCAAGGCTAGGGAAACCTAAAGATAAAATTATGGAAAGGTTTTTCTTTTTTTCTGGTAAGAAACCATCTGTATTTGATAACGTAAGACAAGATGCTTATCTAAGGCTCAACTTGAAATTCTTCTTTCTACTGCATTATTGTGTTCTTCGCTTGAATACAGATCCCTTACTTAGTGCTTACCTATCACCTTAGCTCAGGATAAGACAAAGTAGGATGGATATGACTGCAAAGGAAACAATGATATAATATATAGCATCATCTTTTGTTAGACTCCTAACTTGATGGCAAATGATGCCCATACATTCATGGTCTGTACTCATCTATCACGCAAACATATTTTAACTCATCACTATGGAAAATACTGCATTGCTCAGTTAGGCTGAGCTAAGCAGAAAAACATCATATTCAGATAAGAAATTAAGCCAACTACCAAAGTATTAGGCATCAATGGACACAATTGAGGAAGACGCTGAAACCAGGACCATAAGTGTACAACAGCTCACACTTCCCATCCAGAAAAACTCCCAAAAATGTAAAAATAAGAGGTCAGATGCCTTTTTTTCCTTCTATAACATTTAACGCTTGTTTATAATCTATCTAGGCCAGCTTGTTACTATTCTTTCCTATTTTTACTTAAAAACTGTTAAATTTTCTTTCATAAATCACAAAAGGTAATCCCATTTCCTGTAACAAATGTGAATAACCCTTAAGTCTGATTGTCCAAAAAAGAATGTAAGCTCCCTAAAGGTGGGGTCCTTGTCCATCATGCTCAACACTATACCCCTAGCACCTAACATAGCAGCTAACACTTAGTACATGCTCAAAAGGTATGTGCAGCAGAAATGAGAAAAGGTAAATAACATGAAAAGTGAAAATATTCCAGTACCTTCACCTTCATCTGTTGAGTCATCTATAAATAAATATACATGTACACAGTGGAGTTTGAGTTTCACACAAAAATTAGATCATACCATAAATACTATTCTGTAACTAGCTTTTTTTTTTTTTTTTTTTTGCGGTATGTGGGCCTCTCACTGTTGTGGCCTCTCCCGTTGCGGAGCACAGGCTCCGGACGCGCAGGCTCGGCGGCCATGGCTCACGGGCCCAGCCGCTCCGCGGCATGTGGGATCTTCCCGGACCGGGGCACGAACCTGTGTCCCCTGCACAGCAGGCAGGCAGACTCTCAACCACTGCGCCACCAGGGAAGCACTGTAACTAGCTTTTTTTCCTCTTATAGAGTTCAGTATTTTAAACTTTTATATTTCTAGCTTCAAACTGTCTTGACTCCTTTATAGTCCTCTATCAAATTCCAGCACTGTGAATTCTGAAAGACCTATAGGGTTTTTAGACCGTGGCCATTTGTAATTCCTGTCTTTCTCTTTGTAAATCAGGATTATACTAATATTACATTTATCTGAGTATAGCAAACAATATTATGGTCCATAAACATAACTTTTCGAGACAATCCCACTTTCATTAGAGAAACATAAATTTAAACCACAGCATAATAGCAGTACACACCCAACAGCTAGCTAATTTCTTTATTTAATAACAGCTCTAAGATATAACTCAAATCCCATCTAATTCACCCATTTAAAGTATAGAATTCAGTGTTTTTTTTAATACATTCATAGTTGTTCAACCATCAACACAATAAATTTTAGAACATTTCATCACCCCCAAAAGAAAACTATACCCATTAGTAGTCCTCATTTTCTCCCAACCCCCCACCAAACTCCAGACAACCATTAATCAACTTTCTGTCTCTACTGATTTGCTCTACTGATCTGGGTATTTTGTATAAATGAAAGATAACTCCTTTTCAAAAATTTAATGATTTGGGGAAAAACAATTTTTTCTTCAATGTCACTCAGTCTTTCTCTTAAACAGATCATAAGGAACCCAAGTTAACCATTATTAATACTTAATGGTCATCACTCTACTAGAAATATTACAAGGAAGTGATACCCTTAGGAGCTTTTGAGGCCCATCAGGTGATTTGAGCTTTCACTAACTGCCCCCAGGATCAGTGCCTGAAACCTAGAAACCAGAAAGAACTGTCCTTCCTATAATTCTAATGCCTCTTTTCTCTACAGGCAGCTGTCACTTTTCACGCCTGTCACCTAAGTTCTTCTGTATAATTTATAACTCCCTGAGGTAGCTTATGAAGACTATTTTTTTCATGAAGTAAATTTTTCTGGTTCAGTTAGATACAACCATCTCCTCTCCCATTTATTTGTTTGTTTATTCATTTATTTATTTATGGCTGCGTTGGGTCTTCACTGCTGCGTGCAGGCTTCCTCTAGTTGTGGTGAGTGGGAGCTACTCTTCGTTGCGGTGCATGGGCTTCTCATTGCAGTGGCTTCCCTTGTTGTGGAGCACAGGCTCTAGGCACGTGGGCTCAGTAATTGTGGCTCGTGGGCTCTAGAGCGCAGGCTCAGTAGTTGTGGCACACGAGTTTAGCTGCTCCGCAGCATGTGGGATCTTCCCAGACCAGGGCTTGAACCTGTGTCCCCTGCATTGGCAGGCGGATTCTTAACCACTGCACCACCAGGGAAGTCCTATTTATTTATTTATTTATTTGGTTGTGCCATGTCTTAGTTGTGGCACGTGGGCTCCTTAGTTACAGCTCACGGGCTCCTTAGTTGCAGCTCACAGCCTCCTTAGTTGTGGCTAACCAGCTCCTTAGTTGTAGCACACGGGCTCCTTAGTTGTGGCATGCATGTGGGATCTACTTCCCTGACCAGAGATGGAACCCAGGCCCCCTGCATTGGGAACGTGGAGTTTTAACCACTGTGCCACCAGGGAAGTCCCCCATCTCCTCTCCATTTTTAATGTTACTGCCTAAGCTCATGCTCTGTTCATTTCCCACATGGACTTTTGTAAGAGTCTCCTAACTGGTATCTGCCTCCAGTCTTGCCCAATTCATCCAATCTTTTCTCTATGCTGCCACTCAAGTAACCTTTTCAAAAAAATGTGAATCTGATGTCACTCCTCTACTTAAACGCCTTTAATGACTCATTGTTTTTTGTATGATAACATCTAAACTTCTGAGCACTACAAAGAGATACTCCATAATCTGGCCCTTCTCATCTTCTGCTCCTTCTCTCACCTTTTGTCCAGATTTTATCCACACAAAACTAATTATAGTTTCTCAAATGTATCCAGCTATGTCATACCTTTTTGTCTTTGTACCGACATTGTCCTTCCTATTTCACTTTGGTTATCTCTCTATTGTATTACTCACTAAACTGTACATGCTATTATTTGGCTATATATTTAACTCCTCCATTAGAACAAAAGCTCTTCAGAGCAGAAACCATTTCTTATTTATTTTTGAATTCCAAAAATATAAAACAGTGCCTGCTACACAGTAATAAATGTCTGCTGGACAAGTGCTCTGGATAATGTCAAAAGCCTGAGCTCTGTATGAATGAGATGTCTGGGTTTTTAGTCCCTTCCATAATTCCCAAACTTCACATTGCCTGTCTTTTACTCCCAGTCATGACAGACCCTCTATACCTTAATCTTATAGTCATCTCCTCCAGAGACAAACAGTGGCTGCTGCTTATGGAAGTCAATGCCTCGTACTGGACCTGGGGAAGAAGGCAGGCAATACATGTTAAAGAGAGTTATGCTTCCTAGTCTCTAAGGTGATTCTTATTCACAATTTTCCAGTTCTATCCCTCCCATGCTCTATAATCCTAAAGAAAGTTGAAACTACTCCAGAATACAATAAATATTTATATCTCTTTTAGCTTTCTCCTAGAAACTGTTATCTTACCATCATGTTCATCAAACTTGTCAATGAGGGTACACATCCGATAGTCCCATAACTGAATGACCCCATTGTGTAAACTGGTCAGGATCCAGGGTCTTTTGGGGTGAAAACTGAGTCCTGGGGGAAAAAAAAACAGACAATGATCCAATGAGCTAAATAAGCCCCACAATGTCACCTCCTGTCAACTCTGATAAGAAAACAGGACAGCTAGGTTGACCCTAGGTTCATACATTCATTGATTGGATGCCACACATTGTGAATTTTATGGTATTAACATGCTGGCTTTTTGTTATATTTCTTTAGATACCGTTGGGCTTTGGTTTAGGATGCAGTTACTTGGAATTAGTTGGTCCTTTTGAGGCTTGCTTTTTAAGTTTTGTTAGGATGGGTCCATAGCAGCCTTTAGCTTAGGTCTAATTTGGCACCACTATTAAAACAATACCCATTTGAAATCTCTATATAATGCCCTGTAGTATCAGGAGGTCTATATTGGCCAGTATGTGAGCTCAATATGGCATTGTTCTGCCTTCTCCTCTCTAGTGGTTCTTTCCCAGGCTTTGGATCATTTCTTCACATGCATGTGCAGATTAGTACTCAAAGTCCTGACAGGATCCCCTGCAGAACTCTACGGTTCTCTGTGCAGCTCCCTCTTCTCTAGTATTTTGCCCAGCAACTTCTAGCTGTCTTGACTTCCCTGAACTCTAAACTCTGTCTCCTCAGTGAGACCACGGGGCTCTTCCCCCCTCCCTGTACTGCAGCCTGGAAACTCTCTCCAGGTAGTAAGCTAAAACAATCATAGGACTCATCTTGTTTATTTCCCTTCTCTCAAGAATCACTCTCGCACTGCCTGTTGTCCAATGTCTGAAAACCTTTGTTTCACACATTTTGTTCAGTTATGCAGGTATTTAAGGTGGGAAGATAAACCTGGTCTCTCTTACTCCATCATGACTGGAAATGGAAGTCCACAGAAGTAACAACTGCTAACAGTTTGGACTGTAGTCTTTCAGGTTTTTAATGCAATCCATATCATTTTATGAAAATGGAGATACCATTATAATGTTCTGCAAACTTCTTTCCTCACTTAACTATATACAATGAATCTCACTACATTTAAGTACATATAAATGTAGACTCATTCTTTTTAGTAACTGCAAAGTATAAATGCACCACATTTTAAAATTATTCTACTCACGGGCATTTAAGTTTTTTCTCCTAACTATTATCTACCAGAAAATAGGACCTAATGAAGATGCTTCCACACATAATCTAGCCTATTTGCATTATTACTGATTTAGGCTAAAGACTGAAAATGAGATTGTTCAGGAATAGGGTATGTGTATTTAACATTTTGGTAGATACTATCTGATTGCAAAAAGACTGTATCAACATACAGTCTCACCAAGTTTCTGAAGGTACCCATTTTGCACACATTGGTCAACATGGGATGTTATCACTTATTTGTTGTTTTGCTAAGTGCTAAGGCCACTTCTTTCATTATTAGTGAGATAAAGAGTATTTTCATTTATTTATTGAACATTTTAATTTCTTCTTCTAAACTTTCCATTAGGTTGTTCATTACCCCCCCCCCCCGTTATATACAGGAACACTCACTAATGGATATTTACTCTCAAATATTTTGATATCCTCCCCCCCATCCCGACTTTCCTTCCCTACTGCCCGATAAGAAATTAGAAGCAGAAGAGAAACTCGAGGATTATAAAGACCCATTTCAACCATCCAGGAATTCTTAATGGTACTCTTCTTCATAACCAAGATTCCCAAGAGACTTAGAATTTGCTCAGAATCTATTCTTACATTAATAATGGCATCCAGTTTCTGAGCTATTGAGTCTAAGCCAGTCACCTTTCATATAGTTTCTCATTTTAATTCTCTCTATAAAAGAATGTTAATTATTCACATATTACAGATGAGGAAATAGATTTAGAAATGTTAAGTTGCCCAAGGTCGTGCAGTTCGTTACCGAATGTTTCAGGATTCCAAAGCAAGCCCACCTGACTCCAAACAGCAAATTTCTAACCACTTTACTATGCTACATTTAAAAATTTTTTTATTTTATATTACTAAATATTCAAGATACAAATCTTTTCCCCAAGTCTCTGCCTTTCTTATTCTAACATTCTAAGAGACTACTATTGCAATTTCAGTTGTTTTTCCTCCACCTCCATCCACTGATGCACAAGTTTTAGAGTTGTCATATTCAGGAAATAAAAATAAAGATGCCCAGTTAAATTTGAATTTCAGATAAAAAGTGAACAATACTAAAAAGTTATTCACTTTTTATCTGAAATTCAAATCCAATTAGGCATCCTCTATTTTATCCGGCAACCTGTGCAAACTGAGACTTAACAATGTCCTGTTTCCAGGTAGGCAATAGAGCCCAATGGAGGCACTGGATGTTGATATGGTGCAGCCCAAGGCCTCCTTAAGAGAGGTAGCCAGTGCTCGTCTCTGAAAAACTTAGAGTTGGACACGAATAGCAGAGGTCGAGACTCGATCCCCAGGGCCACTCTCTACAACACAATCATCAAAAAACCAACAGGTCACAGGGCCTTGGGAGCAGAATAAAAGTCGCGGCACAGGCCCTAGGAGAGGAGGGGAGGAGAAGCGAAGCTAAGGAACCTCCTGCGGTTCGTTAACCACTACAGGAAAATCAAATCCCGAGGGCACGCCAAAGAAAACAGGACTGCAGGTGAACCGCCCGCCAGGCCTAACCTCCCTCGGTCCCATCTTCCTCTGGTTCGCACGGTGGGCCCAATTCAGCCCGTTAAGTCTACCTTCTCTCTCTTCCCCGGTGACAGCGCCCGCCCCTGACATCCAGCCTCCGTTCTCCCCTTTTAATCTCCATTACCTTTGACCCGCGCACTCTTGGTCTCGAATTTGGTTAGCATCCTTCAGATCTCCGGCTTCGACCTGTTAATCCGAGCCCTGACACTCCCTGCTGTCCTTTGGTTGCCTCCACGTCAGCGTCCCCCAGCCGCGACTCCCGGAAGTTCCCCAGACACGAACTTCCGGCCCCAGGAGCTCCGGGCCACAGAGACGGCGCCATTGTTGGCCTAGAGAGGCCACTGCCGGACAAGGAGGGCACCAAGGCTTCCGCTCAACCGAAACGCAAGATGGCCACAGATGGCGGCGGCTCTGTGGCCGACCTGGGAAGTCGGAGTCTCCTTCGCCTTGTGTCTTTCTGCGTCCTACTGGCAGGTGAGACCTACCCCGCCCGTGAGCTCCAGTTTGTAAGAAGAATCCTCCGGATCTGGCCGGCCCGAGCGCTGCCGTCTCCCTTCTGGTCCCCGCCGCCCCTCCGTCCCCCCACCCTGTAAATCCTCTTTCTCTTTCGTTCCCACGACAGAAGTTCCCCCTTTGCCTGGACCTGAAGGTCCCTTCTCCCCCGCGGCACGTCGTGTAGACCAATTTCCTCCTCCAGGCCTCTTCCTGGACTTCCAGCCTCACTTTCTCTTACTTTGTCCGGGTATCTCGTTTCCCCCACGGCCCCAGCCACCCCACGCACAATCAGAAAGGACAGGTGTTAGTTAGCGTTCAGCTTTCTTCCCAGTGCGTTTAGACTTTTAAGATAAACGCGCTTGGTTCTGTGGGTGCATTGCGGCGCTTAGGAAGGTAAATGCCTTATTTCTTTCTCTGTTATTCCACTGTAAACCCGCGTCCCTGTCCTTCACCTCAGTTTGTCCCATCAATAAAGTGAAACTAAGGTAAGATATTAATTCTCTTAACTGTCTATGCCGTGAAATAATGACTCAAGAAACTTTAGCCATGTATAATGTGCACAGGTGTTTGCTTACACCCATTTATTTTCTGGTATATGGCTTTCTAGTTGGTCAAGCCCTAAAATACAAACATGCTTGTTTATAACCACGACGATATCTTCCCCCAAATTGAGATTGTTTGTTTTAAAAATCCCCAAAGGAGAAACTAGCTGCCTCACACTGTGGGCACACACAAATGACTTACTGATGTTAGATTAACTGACAGTGTGTTTGGCATAAGTTTTCTCTCCCAGTTCCATTCAGACCCCTGGAAAAATGTCTCAAGAAGATTTTTTTGCTGTTGTGATCTATATTCTTAGACTGGCACCCATTTATTAACTAATTAGTCATGTACATACAGAAGAGAAAAGCAGAAGTGTGGTTGTCCATGCAACCAGAAGCAGGTACACCTGAGGTTAAATACCTTTCCTTTGACAAATCAAGTTTTTTGTCTTTTAGCTTCAATGTCAGTTGCTTTATGATTTGTAGTAACTCTCTGTGGTACATAGCTGGGTGCATTTATTTGTTCCAATAATGTGCCCAGGAGGTGAGAAGAATAGACATTAGTCCCATTTTAGAAAGTATGATATACTCAAGCCATACAACAAATGTGTGACATGATGAAGGCTAGTACCAATGTCTCTCAATTTCTTCTTATACTTTTTATCTTCTGATCAGGTTTGTGTGAAGGAAACTCAGTGGAGAAGAAGATCTACATCCCCTTAAATAAAACAGCTCCCTGTGTCCGTCTGCTCAACGCTACTCATCAGATTGGCTGCCAGTGTGAGTTGAGGTTGGGATTTGTGTTCGTGGCCATTGATATTTCAGTCTGTGCCCTAGGTATAATAATCCAAGTCCTGCTTGGGAGTCGTAGCACACAAATTAGGCAGTGTGGGTAGTAGGTGATAGAGAACCATTTGTCAAACCAGGTGAGATAATTAATAAGAGCAAACATTTAGGAAATGCTACATACAAGGTTCTTACATGTACATCTCATTTAACCATCACAGCAACCCCATAAGTAGGTCCTGTTATTACCCCCATTTTACAAATGATGAAACTGAGTCTTAGTGAAGTTGAATAACTTTTCCAAGATCATTCTGCTATTAAGTGATGAAGCTTGGCTTTGAGCCCCAGTGGTCTAAGTTCTAAACCAGGACTCTTAACCACCCAGTTGGTTAGATGGAAAGTTATAGTCTTTTGTAAGGAGTAAAAGCCTCTTATTCTGTGAAGTCCACTCATCACCTGCACTCTGATTGCTCTTTTTGGAACTAAAATGGGCTTCCTTAAGGCAGTGAACTCTTTGAAGAAGAAGGCATCGAGAAACCAAATAGTTACAAAAGGAAATAGTAAAGGGTTTAGATTTGTCTTTATGTTTTGTAAATGTGTTCCAAGACAGGCTACCCTGTCAATGTGGTACAGGTTGATGACAAGTGTTCCAGTGTCTTGGTTTAGAGCCATAATTCTCATGCCTACTAAAGGACCATGTGATGTGTTTTGAAATTACACATGCTTGGGTCTCACCTTTAGAGATTTAAATTGAGTAGATCTGAGGTAAAGCACAAGCATCTCTATTTTTTAAAACTCCAAAGTGATTCTGATATGTGGCCAGGGTTGAGAAGTACTGCTCTAAAACAATTTATGAGTAACACATCCAGTTTTGAGTGGGGAGAAAACTTGTGGGGAGACCCTAGGATGTCTCTACATGGATCACTAGGGACTTGAGGGTATTGCTACATAGAACTCAAGGCATTCTGGACTGGATCGTCCATCCTCTAGAGCGGTGCCTTCCAGTCTTTGTCATGAAGCATATAGAAAATGTTATTTGGGACTTCCCTGGCGGTGCAGTGGTTAAGACTCTGAGCTCCCAATGTAGGGGGCCCAGGTTCGATTCCTGGTCAGGGAACTAGATCCCACGTGCATGCCGCAACTAACGAGCCTGCCTGCCACAACTGAGACCAGGTGCAACCAAATAAATAAACAAATGTTTAAAATAAAAGAAAATGTTATTTGTAGAGCATCCTGGGGTAATGGATGAGTCTGCTCCTGGCCTGGGGTGACCAGTGTAGGGTTTTTGGAAACCCTCGGTCCCCAGCAATGAGAGGACTCGATATCAGCACACCTAATCTATTCAAGGCCCATCATTTGGGAAACTATTCTACAGAACTCCTTGAACTTCTTGATTAACCTTTCCCAAAACTGGCCAAAAGCAAGTAAAGTCATTTCCAAATAGGGCAAAGGAATGGAGATCCAAGGAGGCTATGAGGTCAAGGAAATCTACACATATGTTTTCACAAAGGAAGATTCAGTGCTAGAACTCTAAGCTTGAGATCTAGATCCTGCCATTTCATGGAGAAAATGCATGTGTAAAGACTTTGGTGTCTGCTGTTACAGAATCTTGTATATGTGGCTAAATGAGGTTGAGGGAAGAGGGCAAGAAAATGAAGATCGTAGAGCCTTTCTGACATTTAACAAACAAGGCCTCTAATGAGTAGACTCCGGGCCTCTTTTGTCCTCCATTCCCTCCTAGTAGCCTTCAAATGGAGCCAGGGCAATTCAGCCTTTCAGTTACAGTCCAGAGTTCGCTGCATTACGCAGTGTCTTGTGACATTTTGTGGGGGGGATAAATGATCTGCAGAGTCAGTGAAGCAAAGTCAGAATGGTCAGCTGTGGGGGCTTTAATTTGACCCATTCTGTTCTGGCAGCTTCTGTCAGTGGGGACACAGGGGTTATCCACGTAGTACAGAAGGAAGAAGACCTACAGTGGGTGTTGACCGATGGCCCTAACCCCCCTTATGTCGTTCTGCTGGAGGGCACGCTCTTTACCAGGTAAGAACTCTGTGTTCCTGCTGAGGAAATGCATCCAGAGAGGGGAAGTGTCAGTGAACAGTCCTCACACTTGTGAGTGAAAACTTCCCTTGGCTGCCCTGGTCCGATCAGGGCAGGGGGTGGAGTGATCCTCTGAAGAAAAGATGGGCCATTAAAAGGAATCGTCTCGGTGACCTCGTAAGTAGAGCTCTCGTTGAATACGGACCCCAGGGAGGAAGAAGGGGTGCACAGAGACAGGGTAGATGAGATTAAGCCCTGAGTTCAGATCAGGTCATGGTTCTCACTCAGAAGCTAAGAGACCGAAAAGACAAGAAATGAGTCGACAGTGTTGATTCCCCTAACTCCCCATTTGTTTCCATCCTAGGGGGCAGGATGTCGGGCTGCCTGATAACCTCCCTGCCTTTGTTCATGGCATTGTCACCCTATTCCAGGAATCTGATGGAGAAGCTGAAGGGGAGAACCAGCCGAATTGCTGGTCTTGCAGTGTCTTTAGCCAAGCCCAGTCCTGCCTCAGGCTTCTCTCCTAGTGTGCAGTGTCCCAATGATGGGTTTGGTAAGAGCCCCAAGGGATCAGGGGAGCCTGCTGTCACCCAAAGCTCATTGTTGCTTCATTCTCACATCTTGGAGGGCTTGGGAAGAGGTGTGCGTCTGTCTGTGTATAGTGTGAGCAACTGACTCCCAAACAGAAGATTCGTTTCTTTGTCTTTACCACTCATCCCTTCTCTCTCCTGCTCACCTTTCTTCTGCTTACCTTCCATCCTCCCTTTTTGTCACATGCTCAGATCCCTAACTGCCCAGCTTAGGGCTCCCTGATACCAGTGTCTGTTTTACTGTAGGTGGTGATAGGTTGATACTTGCTTTGAGTCACCGCCTCCTTCAGAACTCTTAGTCCCAATCCTATGATATCCTAGCCCTCCTTCCTTACCTGGTCCCTGAGTGCTTGGTGTCCCAACATCCTATCCCCTGTCCTCCCTTTCAGGTGTTTACTCCAACTCCTATGGGCCAGAGTTTGCTCACTGCAGAGAGGTAGCATGGAACCCCCTGGGCGATGGCTTGGCTTATGAAGACTTCAGTTTCCCCATCTTCCTTCTTGAAGATGAAAATGAAACCAATGTCATTAAGCAGGTAATGACTCTGCCAGCTCCTAGCAATCCCACTTAGAAAGAGAATGATTTTTTAGGCTCTTCTCCTGTTTAGAGAGAGTCTTATTCTACTAGTACACCCTCTGAAAAACAGTTGCTTCAGGAAGAGCCAAGAGGTTTATTTTTCTCACATTCCCCTGTCTTCTCTCCTGCCTGAAATTAATAGCATTAAATATAACATTTAGACTGGAAGAAAACATAAAGAATACTTAATATGAGATAAGGTATAGAGTCCTGGTTAAGAACCCTTAGTGTGGTAAGAAAGAGCATTGGACTAGAAATTGAGAGATTCAATTCAGTAATTTCTGAAATTCTTTTTAGCTCTAATGTTCTCTAATTCTAATCTAATGTTCTCTGATTTTGATACATAGAGCAGTTAAGAGATTTGTCTAAAGTTACATGGTGAGTTGATGTGCAAACATCTTGAATTTCATTTTTCATCTCTCAATTTGGTCCTCTTTACAGCAAATCACATTAGGAACAGTGGCTGAAGCTCCAGATTGGGGCAGGCCATTGGTATAGGGTAATTTCATCTGCCCCAACTAAGTCATTGACTCTGTGCCCCTCGGCACCTCTTGGTGAGTTTTTCTCTTTGACCTTATAGCTCCTGTGGTTGTACCGGGACAACTATAGCTCAGGGACAGATGTGGGAATGGAGCTGGGCCCTCCTCCTTCTGGGAGTTATGGGATGGACTCCACAGCTAGCTGCCTCATCAGGGTTCATCTCCCCTTGTAGTGCTACCGCGATCACAACCTGAGTCAGAACGGCTCAGCACCGGCCTTCCCACTGTGCGCCATGCAGCTCTTTTCACACATGCACGCCGTCATCAGTACCGTCACCTGCATGCGACGCAGCTTCATCCAGAGCTCCTTCAGCATCAACCCAGGTAGGACAGGTCCGAGGCGAGCTGGGTGCCCTGGGGTGGGGAGGAGGGGTCAGGCCAGGGAATGTGGGCGAGACCACAATCGAGATAGAGTGGGCACAGGTAGGGAGCACTGGGTGGGAGAAGTGGAAACAGTTCTACACAATCGAGGCAGCTTGTCCCAGAAGTGGACAGTGGCAGAGAAACCAACGTGGAAGAGTGGAGACAGAAAATGACTTACAGAGAGGTCTCCTGGGCCTTCTCTGTAGCTACCTTCTCCCTTACCTGTTGATCTCTCACTGTCTGTGTCCTGCTCAGAAATCGTCTGCGACCCCCTGTCCGACTACAACGTATGGAGCATGCTTAAGCCTGTAAATACCTCTGAGACGTTGGAGCCCGATGACAAGGTTGTGGTGGCTGCCACCCGGGTGAGTGTTGGCCCCTGATCAGGGTGAGCAGGGCTGGCACAGAAAGGGCAGGCAGGCCTGTTTTGGGCATATGAGGTGTCTGAGTTGCTACAGTGGGGAGCCTCAGACAGAGAGGGATCTGGGCTGTGGGACTCTGGGGTTCTAGCCATCGCCGCAGGATATGAATATTTTCTTGGCCAGAACAGGAGAGGGGGACTGGGGCCTGCCCCGAATTTCCCTTTTCAAAGTGTACCTCCCCTGCCTTGTCTGCCGTGCCCAGCTGGACAGTCGTTCCTTTTTCTGGAATGTGGCCCCAGGGGCTGAAAGTGCCGTTGCCTCCTTCGTCACTCAGCTGGCTGCAGCTGAAGCTCTGCAGAAGGCGCCCGATGTGACCACCTTGCCCCGCAATGTCATGTTTGTCTTCTTCCAAGGGGTGAGGGCTCTTTGGCTGGGGTGGGATGGCTGGGAAGGAGTGGGTGGTAAAGATGGGAGTGGCCATTGTTTGGGGAAGATCTCAGCACTTGACTTAATTGTTATTCACCAGAGAGCTTCTAGATGTGTCTATGTGTGTCTCCCTTTCAGATTCCCCCACTGTAGGAAGCCTTTGCACCCTGACCTGGAATTGGTATACTGCCAACTCCCTCACTCCCCCACGGATACGGTCTATTTGAAACATTCTTTTACATTCTCTGGACCCTTTCCCTGCCACCTCCACCCAGGAGCCCTGAGGCTCCTGCCTCTCCCCACTGCCACGACATACTGGCCCTAGGTAAAGGAACAGCAGCCGTGGCTCAGTCGGCGGAGGTGGGGGAGAAGCAAAAAGCAGACAGTTAACAGCTGATGTTTGCCTTGGGCCTCCACTTAGGCTCCTCTCCCCACGTCTGGGCTCGAGAAGTCCTGTGACACATACATGTGGGGCATAGCCACAGCTGGGAGCTGGGGTAGGGAGGAGGGCAGAGTCACATGACTAAGCTGGACAGCAGTTGAGATGACACAGACAGTAACCTTTGTAGCTACAGCTTTGATGATCTGGCCCCAAGGCACTGAGACTGCCCTAACACTTTGGAGTCTCTGTTCCCTTTCCCACCCATCTCCATCCCTCAGGAAACTTTTGACTACATTGGCAGCTCAAGAATGGTCTACGATATGAAAAATGGCAAGTTTCCTGTGCAGTTAGAGAACATTGACTCATTCGTGGAGCTGGGACAGGTGTGCAGCATGTATCCTCCACCCCTTCCTTCCTACCTCCTAAAGCTTCACCTCTGCTGTTCTCTTGTACCCACTGCAGGTGCCACCACCTCTTCCCTTGACTTCTGATCCCACTCTTTTCTCCCCGATATGGGCCAGAATGGGAGACTAATTATAAATGTTGCTTCTTCATCTTCCCCTCAGGTGGCCTTAAGAAATTCACTAGAGCTTTGGATGCACACAGACCCCATGTCTCAGAAAAATGAAACTGTACAGAACCAGGTAATCTGAGCATCTCTTCCCCTCACTTCCTGTTTCAACAGCTCAGAATATGGGCACCCTCTCGCCCTGGCCCTATCCGCACCAGCCTCCAGGGCCTGTGAAACAGGACCTTAGGTTGGGTGTTGGCCAAAGGGTGAACACCCGGCTGTTACAGCTCCCCGGGAAAAACCATGAGTTCAGCTCCTGTCACTGGTTCCCTGGGATGGATGGTCCTCTGATCATTCGGTGCCTAGTGAACTATCACTGCCCATTAAGGACAGGATGTGAGTGGCTCCTTTCTCTCCTGCTGCCCCAGGGACCCAGCTGTCCTGGCTGCCCTTCCTCATCCTGGCTGTGTAAGACTCCTTACCCAAACTGTCTTCCACTTTCCTCACTCCTTGTTCAAGACCCTCTCTCCCTCAAAATAGGTCTGTTTTTTTCCCTGAGGTCCTCTTCCTGCCGTGCCAGCTTCAGTGTCATCCCTGCTCTGGCTTCTTACAGCCCTTACAGAGTGGACTACTGGTGTGGCATTCAGCATTGTTTTGTATTAGTTTTTGCTCCTCCAGTTCTACACAGCAAATAATAAGTAAAACATCAGCTGAGGATAAGACAGTGTCCTGAGGACAGTGGGGTTTACCTGTAAATATGAAAACAAAGAACCCACAGGCCTCTTACTTCTCTGTGCCGTAAGTTAAACAGGATGGTGGGAGCTGCAGGAAAATTCAGAGAGCCTTGATCCCAAAAGGCTTGAAGGATTTAGATCTAGGAGAATTTAGGGCTGCTCAACAGATTGGGGACTTGAAGTAGAGAGTGTTTCAGGTCTAAGAGAGACCCTTCCTGCTTCCTCTCCCCAGTGCATCCCATCAGCTAATGCCCCTCATCCCCCAGGTGGAGGAGCTCCTGACCACCCTGGAGAAGAGCGGTGCTGGCGTCCCTACTGTAGTCCTCAGGAGGCTGAATCGGTCCCAGCCTCTCCCACCATCTTCTCTGCAGCGATTTCTTCGAGCTCAAAACATCTCTGGCGTTGTTCTTGCTGACCACTCTGCTGTCTTCCAAAACCAGTAAGAGTCACCTAGCCTGCATCCTCTTTGTTCCCAAAGAGAATCTGTTCTGCAGCCAGAGGTCCATAGAGAGAAATGTCTCTGTGTCAAGAGAGATCACTGCTCGCCCCTGTCCCCACACGACCCTCACCAAAATCTCAGGTCAATCTGTGTTCTTTGCTCAGTGTCTTTTTCACATCTAACCTGGTCCCCGCGTTTGACTTGACATTTCATCTTAGAAAACAGTCCTCACCCTGAGCCCTTTCTTAGCACAATCCTCCTCATTTGTGGTTCCACCTCTCCAAAGCTCTCCAGGGGCCTGAGTTCCCCAGGGCTGCCAGCAGAGGGCATCATCTCAAACGCGCGGCGGAATGATGTTGGAGGTTCTTTGGCTGGAGCACAGAGAGCTGTCCCTGCTCTCTATGACCCGCCCAAGGGTGCCTATGGCCCGCCCAAGGGTGCCGCAGACAGTACTCATACTCTGTGAAATGTAACATGTTCTTGCCATGTGGTAAGTGCGCGTGGTTCAGTGTCGGTGTAAAAATGTCCCTACAGCTGAGGGGGCTCCAGCAATAAAGGATGAGGCCCTGGTAATCACCTCTCTCCTGGTCCTAGGCACCTCTAAACTGCCCCTAACTTGAGGCCTAGGGTAACAGGGGACTTGACTCAGGCTGGATTGCTAAGCCCCCAGCCTTCCTTCCCTTCTCAAAACAGGCCAAGTGAGTTTCTGAGTAAAAATGCATAAGCTCTGGTTCTCCAGCCCCCACCCAGTAGCACCTTCTCATTTATTTAGGGCGGTGACGGTTCTGATACATAGGGTCAGCTCTCTTCTCCAGACCTGTCTTCTGTATCACTTTGTGGTGAGGGGTGATTCATCATTTGAACATATGTTGGACTTGGCCGTGAGGCTGACTTGATTCTGTGGGGGGCAGGCATTCAGTGATGGTAGAGGCTGGGAGCGCTCTCCTCTTAGCTTCTCTTCTAAGATCTGTCTTGGGGCTTCCCAAGGAGCATCAGGGTGGCTTGACCCAGTGTAGTGTTACATATTTGTGGACAGACCTGCTCGTCCCCCTCTACTCCCAGCCACCTTCAGTATGAATGTACATTGAAACAATCATATGATTGCTCTGATAACGTATGGCAGGGTTCTCTGAGAGTCGTCTTAGCCACCCTCCTGTATCTCCGACCCAAATGACACGGAAGTGTCTCTTACGTTTAAAGATCTCCCAGGAAGGAACGGTTCCTGCATTGTGATCTTATTTACCTTTTCTATCTTGTCGGTCAGGCGAGTCTTTGTATTTAAGCACTCCCACGCTCACTCCTACTTCGCCATTCTCTACGCCTTTTCAATGTGGAATCCTGATTTTCTCTCTTCCCTCCTCCCTGTATGAGGAAAACTGAGATCCCAAGTTCCTGCAGAAGGGACAGTTGAGGGAGGAAAGGGCAGGGCCCTGGCTGAGTGCAGCCAAGGCTCATGCTGGCTTTCCTGGCAGCTATTACCAGAGCATTTACGACACTGCTGAGAACATTAATGTGACCTACCCTGAAGGGCAGAGCCCTGAAGAGGACCTGAACTTTGTGACAGATACTGCCAAGGTAGCACCCACCCGGGCTGGGTGGGAGCATGGGGAACACAGTGCAGACGGCTAGCATGTTCGTGTTGGAGGTCAGAGAACCTGGGCCATTCAGCCACCTCCTCACCTACTACAGGCTCTGGCAGGTGTGGCCACGGTGCTGGGACGTGCACTGTACCAGCTCGCAGGAGGAACCAACTTCAGCGACACCATTCAGGCCGATCCCCAAACGGTAAGAGCAAGTGGGCCCTGGCTCCTTTCTGTCTGTTTACACAGCAGGCTACCCCATCCTTTATCCTGGTCCCTTGCCTAGTTTCCCAAACCTTGGCATTCAGCGGCCCTGGATGTGCAGGTGAGGATCACTGATGCCCCAGAGAGCTCTCGGGTGAGCCTCATCTGCATCCTGTGACCAGCCACCGTCTCCCCAACCCCAGTGTCTGGCCAGTCTGGTTCCTACCCCATGACTGGATCTCCACTAATAATTCTTTCCTTGGGCTCCAAGTCACAGGGGTCTCTCTTCTCCCTGTCCCAATCCTAGGTTACCCGCCTGCTCTATGGGTTCCTGGTTAGAGCCAACAACTCGTGGTTCCAGTCTATCCTCAGACCGGACCTAAGGTCCTACTTGGGTAAGCACCTGGTGTGCGATGGGACCCTTAACGAAGGGAAGGGATAGAGAAAAAGTCATCATTTTGATTTAATCTTTCCTTTCTCCTTTTTCCTATTTTCTTTACCCCCTGTTTTCCTTTCTTCCTCCTGATATCTGTTGGATCCTTTTCTCTTTAACTTTCTCCTCTCTGGCTCCTGCCTGTCCCTGGGCTCTTCCTATCCCTGACCATCTGCACCCCACCTTCC
Organism: Leucopleurus acutus; assembly: GCF_964270905.1. Classification (NCBI taxonomy): domain Eukaryota; kingdom Metazoa; phylum Chordata; class Mammalia; order Artiodactyla; family Delphinidae; genus Leucopleurus; species Leucopleurus acutus. Next base: position 77,105,817 of record NC_139143.1, on the reverse strand, counting down.
ACCCACCAAATCCTCCCTTCCCTTGTGGTATCTGGTCAGGTGACGGGCCTCTTCAGCATTACATCGCCGTCTCCAGCCCCACCAACACCACTTACGTTGTACAGTATGCCTTGGCAAATTTGACTGGCAAGGTGATCGACCTTACCCGAGAGCAGTGCCAGGATCCGAGTAAAGTCCCCACTGAAAACAAGGATGTGAGTGGTAGTGGACATTGGAGGCGCCCCAAGGGTCCCCTTCCCTTGGGAAAGTTGGTGGATCTCCTAGGCCCAGTTGGACCCAAGAGATTGGGAAGGAGAGGTGGAGGGTTGCAGCCCTTTGAACTTGAGTATTGAAGAGGCAGTAACCTGGGTAAAAACGGACCATCTAGAGGGTAAAGGGAGTGAGAGGGAGAGGATCCTGTCAGCTCGTTTGCTGTGGCCTGTCTTCTGTGCAGCTGTACGAGTACGCTTGGGTTCAGGGCCCTTTGAATTCCAATGAGACAGACCGGCGTCCCCGGTGTGTGCGTTCCACGGCACGACTCGCCAGGGCCTTGTCCCCTGCCTTCGAATTGAAGCAGTGGGGCTCTACTGAATACTCTACATGGACTGAGAGCCGCTGGAAAGACATCCGCGCCCGGATATTTCTGATAGCCAGCAAAGAGCTGGAGGTGAGACACGGGTTGGGGAGGGTGGGGCGTGGGGGAGGTGGCAGAGGTCTATTTGACCTCTTTTTATTGCCTCTTGTCTCTTACCCCCTTCCATCTCCCATTTGCCCCAGATTTGCCACAAAAACCTGCTGCAAATCTGTCCCTGGTCAGCCAGCATGCGCCATTAGGAAGCTTGTCTTCACTGATAGTTTACGTATGTGTTCATTCTGGACATATGTTCCCATGGAGACCCAAAGAGATATGCCTTCCCCTGTGGACCCTATGTAGCCCTTCCGCAGCTCCACTCCCATCCGGTATGTCCATGAGCCATCGCTAGGACGAGTCAATCTAATAACTTACTGAGCACCTGTCACAAGTGAGTCAGTCACGTAATTGGCCACAAGAGAATCAAAGTCGTGGGCCCTACCTTCTGGGTGCTTAAAATCTAAGTAAAAAAGGCAGAAGCAAGGACAGAGGTACTTCCCTCCTCTTTTCAAATGGGGAGACGTTGCCTATGATTGCTCAGTACTTGGTGCTTGGAGCCAGCTCTGGAGTTCCAGTGCCCTGGCTCCCAGCCCCAAGCAGTTACCCACAACTACACTGAGTTCTGAGAGCACCTTTCTCCTTCCCTGCCCACCCCCTCCTGCAGTTTATCACCCTGATGGTGGGCTTCGGCGTCCTCGTCTTCTCTCTTGTCGTCACCTACTGCATCAATGCCAAAGCCGATGTCCTTTTCATTGCTCCCCGGGAACCAGGATCTGTGTCTTACTGAAGAGGACCCCAGCTTTTCCTGCCAGCTCTGCAGTTCACTTCCTAGATCATCTATCCCACTGGGACATAAACCACTAGTTTGTCACTGGAACCTCTCTGGGCCTGGCTCGGACTGACATTAACATAAAGTGGAACTGCCCAAAAGAGACAGTGAGAGAGAAACGAGTTATCTGCCGCCCCCATCTTCCCCTTCCCTTCTCCCCTTCCCTGTGTCTTCTTCCTCACCCCTGCCAAATCCTGGGATGACAAATAGAAGCTTCTTGCTCCTGTTTTGACTCCTGGCTACCTACCCTAACTTTCCCTTCTTCAGGATCCCTCTTGTTTTTCCGTCCCACCTTATACCTCCTTCTGCTCCCCGCCCCTCGCCCCCTTCCTGACCAGGAAGGACATGAAGGGGTGAATGCCAGGAACAAAGTGCAAGGAAGCCCTGAGGAGGACAGGAGCCATCTGTGGGCTGAGCCTCCTGTCTCCCTCCTGCTGTCCCGTCTCAAGGCCCTTAGATGGCACGTCAGGGTGGGTGTGCTGCTGGGTGGGTATCCCACCTCCAGCCCACAGTGCTCAGTTGTAATTTTTATTAAGCTGTAATATCTATTTTTGTTTTCTTTTTTCTTTTTGTGTGTGTACGTGTACATGTATACAAATATATAAATAACGAGTCTCATTAAAACAGACTCTCCCACATGTCCTGTACCATTACCTGTTATTCTTCCTGAGCCCCCTTGTTCAGTGATCCCAGATTGAAGTCGTGGAATCGTAACCTCACATGCTCTCTTCTGAGTCCCCAGAGAGCCCGAGTAGTAAGGCTCTGTCAACAACAGTGGAAGTTCTGGCAGAAGGGTTCCTTGTGGAGCCCTGGAATCCCAGTTTCCCTCTACAAGAGCGACATTAGCACGGTTTCTTCCCACTTTGTATTCGACAGACATTTCTCTCCTTATCTGAGGCCCGGGCTGGGGTCCAGAGATGAAGGGAATACAGCAGCCTTGACCCTTGAGTAGCTCACATTTGGGCTAAAGGGAGAAACATACACTCACAACTAGGTGTAGTAAATGGAGAAATTGCAGCCTCTCCAGAGTGCTTTGGTAGCACATGGAGGGGTTCAGGGCAGTGGGGGTGGCATTTAGAAAGGCTGCAGAGAGGAGGAGGCACTTGGGTGGTGATTTAGAGCTCACCAGGTGTGGAAGCATCGAGCCAAGAAAAGGCATGGCTCACGCTTGAGAACGGTAGGTTGTTCAGTGTTCCCGAGCCGTGAGGATCCGCAGGCAGGCTGGGGCCAGGTCACAAAGGCCCTTGGGTGGCACGCTAAGCAGTTTGTGCTGTCAGTGGGCGTTTTGTAGACCAAAACGGGTAGTTTTGGACCCTTCTAGAAAGGGAATCTCTGCTCTTTGGAGATACGCTCATTCCCTGGGTCTTCACAGAGGCAGGATTCTGGAGGATAGCAGAACTGCTAGACGATGGGCAGGGGCTGAGTCAACTGAGGGGGGACGTGAACCAGTGGGAGTGGCGCCTGAAGCCAGCCTTCTCCGCTAGCTGCTGGCCAAGGGCCTGTCTGCAACGTGCCTGAAGACGGCAGAGGTGGAAGAGACCTGGCCATTTTCAGAGCCCCAAGCACTCCTCTTCGTTCCCTGATTAGACTACCTTTTCAAATCCTGCTGAGAGGAGGTGATTTTTCTCGAGGTTTCCCTCCAAGTTCCCTCAGGGGGCATGTTTGGGATTCTGGGGTGTGGAACTATACCCCGCTGCTTCCCCTCCACCACACCCCTCCCAGTTTGAGCTGGAGAAGCTGTGCACTGTGCTGGCGGGAGTTGAGCACAGCTGCCGCCGTCGCCTGGGCCCACTCCATGCCTCCCTCGGCCAACAGGTCTCCCAGTGGACAGAGCGCTAAGCTCCCTCATCCTGCTGGCAGCTTCTGGAAGCGAGGAAGTGGCTGAGAACCAGTGAGAGGGCTGAACAGGGAAGCAGAGAGTTAGGCAAAATCAGTGGATGGGGTGGGCAAGAGAAGGGTACAGGATGTAGGGTTTTCTGTCCTCCGGTCTCCTCCTGGGGAGGAATCTTCAGCACCAGCTTGTCTTCCGCCTTCCATGCTACCCCTACGTCCCCCTCCCCCCAAAAAAGAAATTACAGAACCAAAAAACATGTCTCCTGAGGAGACCAGGCTCCATGGAAGGGGCAATAGACCCCCAGATAACCCATTGGGGCCCTCTTTCTGAGACCACAGTCTAACTCCTCCCCAGCCACCTCCTGTGTCCTGGAGACCGCATGCGATTGGCTAGCAGCATCTTAGGGCCACAGACTTAACTCTTAACTCGTTAGCCTCCCTCTTCCTGCTTGCTCCAGGCCCTGCTTACCTCTGTGCCACCTGAAATTTGTCATTTTCCAGCTCCTCCTCTGCCCACAGGGCTTCCCTCCCTCCCTAATCCTACCCACTGCTAGTTCTCACGGCACCTTCTCTTCCACCCAACCCCCGTGAACTGTTGAATAACAGACCACCCTGCTCCAGGACCCAGTCTGTCCTGTCTCTACCTCTTGTGACACCTGGTCCCTCGAGACTAGCACCGAAGGCTTTTCTATTAGCTGGTTTCTCTTTCCCAGCTTCTCTGAGTAAAGGGTTTACTCTTTTCTGTCTCCCACATCCCAGAGGCACATCCTGGGAGGAGATAATTTTCACCCAGAGTCTGGTGTTCTGTACCAAGATTCCACCTTTTTCAGGGAGCATGTGATAAGCCCTGGGACCATATGATAAGCCCTGAGAAATTGTGTGTATGGCCTAACTCATTTGATAGATGGGGGAAACAGTAGCCCAGAGGAGTGACGTGGCTTGCTCAAGGTTACACAGCATGTTAGAGCAGAGACTGGAACATTTCTTGTATCTGCACTGGTAGCTACAGTGGTAATAAACATTTATGGAGCCTGACTACAGGCAGGGCACTCTGTCCCAGCATCGTAAAAGGGTATGAGATATAGCACCTTCCCTTAGAGACTTAGGATCCAGAGTCTAGATGGCTGGATGGGACATGACACGAGATAAATAACCAGGCCAGGCAGCATATGTTCCATGCAAAATCAGTGCTATAGAAAGGTTCTACCCGAGTTCAAAGGATGGAGGGTTTGCTTTGGGTGGGGCCAGTAAGGAGAAGCTTCATGTTGTCGTGGGAAGAGCTCAGGACCAGATTTTCTGGAGTGCCTCTAATGCTCTGTGTGACTTTGGAAAGGGCACTCCCCTCTCTGGGCCACAGTGTTCTCATTTGCACAAAGTGGAGTCAGAGGAGGCTGCTGTCTGAGGCCCCGCCCTGCTCTGACAGTCAGCCTCTCTTCCCTTCTCCCTTTCATCCTAAACCCTTCAGGGCAGCGGATGGCTTGAAGGGTTGGCCAATTCATGAGCTTTTGAAAGTAGTTAGAAAGTTCTCCCACTGGAGAGGGAGGCCTGGGGGGCACTGATTGCCCTCTAACCCGGGGACAGTAGACTGCGGGTAGTGGCATAATGTTGTAGAAAAGCCATCCTGAAACTCAGCATCCCATCCTCAAAAAAGCTTGGTGGGAGTTGTTGAGTTGGTGGGAGTTTGGGAAGCAGAGAGCCTTGGAAGGTCAGGGTCCATGTGGGCCTCAGGTCAGCTTTTGATTCCTTTCTGAGTCCCACACTCAGAAGGTAGAGGGGTTGGCACACTCCTGTTGTTGAGAAGGGCAGCTGGAGCCCCTGTTCCCAACCAGAAGAACATGGGACAGGAGCGGAGGGGGCATCTCAGGAGGCTTGAAGAGATGATGCAACTGTGAGTAAATCTTACCAGCCTCTGACTCCGGCTGGCTGGCTGCTCAGGGGCTGGGGGCCAGGACCCTAGAGTCCCTTGTCTCTTCTCCCATCAACTGAGGAAGAGTTAGAGAAACTGGAGGGGAAAAAGGAACAACAGAGATGAAAGAGGGTATCTGGAAAAAGAATAAATGAGTGAAGGGCAAGTGGAAGTAGGCAATCCTTGATGGGCTGAAGGAGGGAAGGAGGCTGGGAGTGCTCTGAGGGAGCTGAGCCTGAGGGGAGAGAGGCCAGGCGGGTGTGCTGCGGGGGTGGGGGGAGTGGGCCCAGAGCTGGTGGTGACAGATGGGTGGACACAAAGAGGAGGGCTTCGGGGAAGACAGATGGATGGGGGAGGGAGGAGGAGAGGTGGGGGGGCAGTGGTCGGAGGAGGCCTAATGAGATTGGGATGGGCTTGGAGCTGGGGAGAGGTGAGCGGAGAGGAGAGAAGAAAGGAGAGGCTGCCTTAGGAGACAAAGGCGACAAGGCCTAGGGGGCCGGGGGTGAGAGCGGGCTCAGGGCCTGGCGCTGAAAAGGGGCTTCCAGCAGGGCTGGAGGCAGAGAAGGGGACAGATTGTGGAGACCCGCTGTCACCTAGAGGCACACAGAGGTGGAGACAGGGAAAGACAGACTGAGGGAGAACACGTGGAAGCAGACAAGGAGGGAACTTCAAAGAGGGAAGAAGACCCAAGACGAGCCTCCGCTTCCCAGGATCATAACAGATCCTGCCCAGGAGCTCCTGTGACCCAGAACACACATGATAACACCCCTGCCCCGGGCCACTCCCAGGACGGGTCGCGCAGTGTGGCACAGTGAGGGTTAATGCCGTCTGCTCTCTCTGCCAGCCGCTTGCCTGGTTGGGTCCCCAGGGCTCCCCACATATGTCACCCCCTCTCCTGCCAAACCCACGGCTTCCCAGCTCCTCCAGGCCCTGCTCCCACCCTCAAGGACCAGGCCCCCTGCCCCCATGTCTTCCCTACATCCCAACCTCACTCCCCCACCATCTAACTCACAGGCAGGCAGTGTGGCGATGAAAAAAGATGGGGAGTAACAATCTGAAAAATTGAACACCTATCAAATGCAAAATAACAATAAACCACAGAGCCCCACTCATCCTCCCACCCCCTCCGCATCTTCCTGCCCTGCTTACAGCAAAGACCCCAACACAACTCCCAGGGTTCTCCTCCCCCCGCGGGGCCTGGAGCTGCCGGCAACCTGAGTTGACCTCAGAGCTCTCCCCAGCCTCCCTCAATCATCACGCCTCATATACACGCATGGACGATTTCTTGCCACCTTTGAATCACTGCACAAATGTAAGGGTTTGGGGTACCTAGCACTTTCCCACGCACGGTGGGACAAAAGCCCTACAAGGAAGGCAATATTTTTCCCATTTCACAGATGACAAAATAGGTTCAGTCAAGGTTAATGATATGTCCAGGGGATCCCCTGGTGGTCCAGTGGTTGGGACTTCATGCTTTTGCTGCCGAGGGCCTGGGTTTGATCCCTGGTTGGGGAACTAAGATCCCACAAGGCTGCGCAGCCGAAAGAAAACGGTTAATGTTGTGTCCAAGGTCACCAGGACTCGGACCCAGGTCTACTGGCCCCAAGTTCAGTAGAATTAGTAGTTCTTCCCACCACGCCATGCTTTTAGCTCCTCCTCTTTATCATACACTATGTCCTTTTTAGCTACACCCCCTAGGTGCAAAAACGGAATCCCTGAGTGAACACTGGGGCTGGGGGCCCCAGAGTCCAGGACCCTGGAATGACAGATGCAGAGGAGGCAGACAGAGGTGGTCCCAGAGCACTCTCCCACCCCCATGTACCATCAACCCTCAGCTTGCACTGGGCACAGCCTGGGCTGGGTTGCAGGGTTGAAGTATCTGAGCCGAACTGCCTAAAAGGAGGGAGGCCGGGAGCAAGGATTTGGTTTCTCTCTCCCATCTCCACCCCACCAAGTTTCCCTCCTGCTTCTGCGGTCTCTCCAGGTTCTGTTTCTGTTTTTCTCAATGTCTCACCCTTGGGGAACCAGGTCTCCCCATTTCAGTAACAGTCCCTCATCTCTATAGCTGTTTGTCGTGTCTCCCCTCCTTTTCTCCCTGTCTCCAGTATTTTTTTGTTTCCTCACAGCTGTCTGCACTCTGCTTCCCACATGTCTGTATATCTCCACCCTGTGTTGGGGCTTCCCTCAGGACCCTCTCCCAGTATCAGTACCCGTCCATCCCTGAATATCCATGTTTTCTCCACGTCCATAATTCACCCAGGTCTGTGTCTTCCCTAACCATCTCCTCTTTTCATGTCTCTCCCCATGTCTCTATCCCCCTGTATCTTGCATCCCCGAATCTTCCACAAAGCCTTGGCAACCTGGCAATTCTGCTCCCATCTTCTCTCTTCTATCTCTCTGTCTCCCCTACGTCTCCATCTCCCCGTAACGAGTCTTCCCATTTCTCTATATCTTCCCCATGTCTGTAACCTCATGACTCTGTTTTCTCATCTTGTTCCTCTCTGTGTGTGTCTCGACATCTCCCCACGTCTCCCCCTTCATTTCCTCTGTTTCTTCTCCATCTCCCATTTGTTCCGTATCTCTCCTCTCCTCCATGGCCCTCTCTCCTGAGTCTCTCTGTCTCCCAATTTTCTTGGATGAGGTAGAGGGCAAGAGGGTGGGGGAGGTAGGATTGTTGTTGCTGGGGGCTCATTAGGTAGAGATTGGTTTTTAATCAGCACCATGGCAATGATGATGCAAGAACTGAGATGCCACCTGATCCCCTGCCCCCCAGCCCCCCTCCTCAAGCCTCCTTTCCCCTCCAGCTCAGCCAATCTGCTGGCGCCTGGGCACCTGTCTGGGCCTGCCCAGGTGGGAGTTGGCACCTCCCAGACCTGGGGGTGGGGGAGCTTGGGGAAGAATTACAGGACTCCCCTTAGGGAATGCCTTACCCTGGAGAAAGCCCAGAAAATGTTGATCGGCAACAGGGAAATGGCAAATGCTTCCAAAAGCCTGCAGGTGGACTGTGCTCCTACTAAGGTCCAGACCCATTACGTGCATTATCTCGCTTAATCTCCGTGGCAACCTAAGCGGCAGCTATATTTAATCCCATTTTACAGAGAAGGAAGGTTGAGGCTCAAGAGGTTGAGTTACTCATCCAAGGTCACACAGCCGACAAAGCTTTCTTCGCTGTAGCAGTGTAGCCGTCTCTGCAGTCCTCCCAGCCATGGTTCCTTCTCGATATTCACAGAGGTTCAACGAAGACATTCAACAGCTGAGTGGGGAAGAGAACTTCAGATACGGAAACGTAGCCCACTGCCTCTGTGCCTCCCTTGCTCCCTGCTCCTGCCACCCTATATCTCACACACACCACACACACACACACACTCAGACACGCATGCACATGCACACACAGGCTGGGGGCAGCTGAGCTATTGATGTGAACGTAATCAATGCCCATTCGCATAGGACTTTGCAGCTAGTTTTCTTATTGCTTATTTGATGCCCCGGCGCGCTTGAAGCCTGCCTGGGTGCCCTGCCCTCCTCCCCCAGTGTCCATCCAACCCTGGTTCCTCCTCTCCCCGCACTCCTGTATCCTGCTCCTTTTAGCCTTTACCTCTTTCCTCCTGAGAGCCCCCAATTCCCGGTGGGTCAGGTTGGGCCAGCCAGCCTAGAAAAACTCCTTGTAGGATCTGTGTCAGGAATCTGACCCCACTCCTCCCCTGGTGATTGGGTAGGTGGGAGGCTGGAGGCTGGGATAAGAGGGTGTGGGGTGATTGAGTCCCAGGGTGACAAGGGCAGGGGCCTGAGCAGTAGCCACAGGCAGCCTGGCAAAGGGGCTGGTGGGAACCAGCTTTACGAAGAATGAGAGCTTGGTGAGGGCAAGGACTCTAGGGACCTCTTCTGCGTTTTCGTGCTGTCCACTTGCCCTTTTCTCGATCTCCCTGTTAGTACCTCGGAGAGCCTTTTTCCCAGGGAAAAGGAGATGTGGGAAGGGGCTGTCAAAGCCCAGCTGGGACTCAGAATGGGACCATGGCACTTAAACCTGGCTTGCTGGGGGCCTCTGTCCCTGCCGCCTCTGGTGTGGGAGACTGAGGGGTTTCATCTGTGATCCTGCCCTGGCTCTCGCCCCAGCCCCACCCCTTCCCCAGCTCTCCATTTCTTGCTTATGAAATATGCATGGAGAACAGATGTCCCTGCTCCCCCACTCCTCGCCCCCCCCCAGGGCCAGCCCCACCCCCAGCTCCCAGGGGGGTTCCCAGATCCCTCTGCCAATGGCTGCCTGGCCTTACTGTTTAATATTGATAAGGGGGGGGGCTGGGCCAGCCAATGGAGAGCTGGGTGTGTGTGTGTGTAACTCCATATATATACGTAGGGCTGGGCCAGCTCAGGTGTGTATGTGTCTGTGAGCGTGTGGTGTGTGTGTGCGTGTGAGTGCGGGTGTCCCCAGTACCTAGCCAAGCTCAACCCCTCCACCTGGGCCCTATATCCCCAACATGTGTACCCCTCTCCTATGCCCCGGAGCCTGTACAGCCACGCCACGCTGCCCCGGAGAGGTCTAGAAAGCTGGTCAATAACTTTGCAGACGGATGAGCTCTGAGCAGCCAGAGGAGACTGGGGCTGTCAACGCTGCCCCCCTGTCCTGCCAGCTTGGATCCCCTCACAGGCTCCTCCTAGGTAAAGGGGGAACCAAAGGCTGGGGAGGGGTGGGCGTGTCCCTCCCACTCTCTGGCTCAAGTCCCCTCCCAGAGCCTGACTCTAGTTTTCTCTCACGCTGTGTCTCTCTCTGTCCCTGCACCTCCCTCTTCCCCACTTCTCCCCTTTGACTCTTTGTGCCTATCTATTCTCAGTCGGGTTGGGGATGGCAGAAGTGGGGCAGGAAGTCCTATCCTGGATGCTTGGAATTCTGATCCTCGGAACCTGCAACTTTGAAACCAGAAGTGGATTTTGGGGTGAGGACTGACTTGATGGGTGAATAGAAGCTGCTGCCAGGACTGGAGCTGGGGAAGACAGTGGGTCCAGGTGGAAATGGGACTGGGGTCAGATTGGGAGCAGAAGAGGGGAAGGGAGGGCCAAGTGATCAGGGATGAAGGAACATGGGGACCAGGCAGGGCTGTGATAGATGTGCCGAGAGCCCCATAGCTGAATTCCTGGGTCATGGGGGTGGGGAGTTGGTGCACTAAACACATACTGGGAGGTGCTGACTTCGGGGCCTCCCACGCTATTGCCATCTATCCCCTCATGTTCCTTTGGACCCTGGAATATGCGGTGTGTTCTAAATTTCAGCACTCACCCCCGTCTGTTTTGTGTTATGGCTGTGTGCGTACATGCTGTCAGATGTTGATGATCTCACACCCCCAACCTCAGAGCTTACTGTTAGTGGACTACTCATTTGAGCCTGTTTTCTGCATGGTGGGGCGGGGCAAGGCTGGGGAGTCCTGACCCCTGTGAAGGTGTCCATCAGGCAGGAGAACCCGGGCTGGTGAGGAAGGGGATATGGTGATTGCGAAGGAACCTCTGTGCTTCTGTTTCTGCCACTTTAGTCCGGCTGAGCTCACAGTGAGTGGCCCACTGTTCCCACTTGACATTCCCCCACAGCAAAGCCCTTTCCCCAGCCTTCCCCCAGACCATGTTCCTGCTGCCTCTTCCTGATTTCCTCTGGTCCCAGGGACAAGCAAGCTTCGCCAAGCCCCAAATGGTGGCCTCCAAAAGCTACCCCTATCCGTCTCTGCCCGCCACATCTGAACTGGCCTTGGGCTGGGGGAGGATGTGGAGTGGAAAGCTGATTATGTTCCCTTTCCCCAATCTTCCTTGCAGAGTTGCCAAAACGGCCAGGGAATGGCAAGGGTTGAGGGTGTTGAGGACAGAGCTGGAGGAAGGGACTGTCCTGAGCAGGGGGATTGTGGCCAGAGGACATACCTCCCCCTGATTCTAGTGGTCGGGGTGGTAGGATCTGGTGTCTGCAATGGTCCTGTTGTGGGGTTTGGGGGCTGGGAGGGACTGAACTGGGCAGCTGTGCCGAGCTCCATATGCCCCAGTCCACTCTACAAAGGGCAATCTGTGTGTTTATCATCCTCTCCCCTCCACACACACATACAGAAGCAGCCAGGGTGGAGACAGGCCCTGGGAGGGAGGGGATGGTAAGGCCAAGGCTTGCAATGCTCCCCTCACAACTGGGAAAGGTTTAGAGCCACAGCCAATCTCTGTTGCAGCTGTGGCTCCAGTCTCGCTCAGTTCCCCCCCACCCCTTTTTAATTATTAAAAAAAAATCTTTGTGATAAAAACATATAACATAAAATTTACTATTTTAAGTGTACAGTTCAGTAGTGTTAAGTATATTCACATTGTTGTGAAACAGAGCTCCAGAACTTTTTCATCCTGTAAATCTGAAACTCTATACCCTTTGAGCAACACCTCCCCTTCCCGACCCTCCCCTCAGCCTCTGGTAAGCACCATTCTACATACTGCTTCTATGAAGATGAATACTTACCTATATCATATTAGTGGAATCATACAATATTTATGTTTTTGTGACTGACTTATTTCACTTAGCATAATGTCCTCAAGGTTCATCTATGTTGTAGCATTGTGACAGGATTTTCTTCCTTTTTAAGGCTGAATAATATTCCATTGTATGTATATGCCACATTTTCTTTATCTGTGTATCTATTGATGGACATTTGGGTTGTTTCCATATCCTGGCTATTGTGAATAATGCTGCAAAGAACATGGGGGTGCAGATATATCTTCAAGATCCCAATTTCAATTTCCTTAGACATAAACACAGAAGTGGGATTGCTAGATCATATGGTAATTCTATTTTTAATTTTTAAAGGAACCTGCATACTGTTTCCATAGCAGTTGCACCATTTTACAATCTCACCAACAGGGCAAAGGGTTCCAATTTCTCTCCACCCTTGCCAACACCTGTTATTTTAGGGGGTTTTGTTTTGTTTTTTTTTTTTTTTGATAGTAACCATCCTAATGGGTATGAGGTCATATATATCTCATTGTGATTTCGATTTGCATTTCTCTGATGATTAGTGATGTTGAGCATCTTTTCATATGTTTGCTGGTCATTTATATATCATCTTTGGAGAAATGTCTTCAAGCTCTTTGTCCAGTTTTTAATCTAGTTATTTAGTTTTTTGAAGTTGAGCTGTGGGAGTCCTTTATAATATTCTGGATATTAACCCCTTACATCTATATGAATTGCAAATAACTTCTCCCATTGCCTTTTCACTCTGTTAATTGTGTCCTTTGACGCACAAAAGTTTGTAGGTTTGATGTAGTCCCATTTGTCTATGTTTGCCTTTGTTGCCTGTGCTTCTGGTGTGACATCTAAGAAATCATTGCCAAGTCCAATGTCATGAAGTTTTCCCCCTGTGTTTTCTTTAGGAGCTGCAGTTTTAAGTCTTACACTTAGGTCTTTAATCCTCTTGCTCAGTTTTATCCTGACCCTGTCCTTCTCATTGCTTCTTCTCCTTTCGAGTTGCCGACTTTCTGGATCTCTTCCCTTCTCTCCATCTTTCCTCTTACTCCTTGACACCATGGCCTCCTGCCTGTCTCTCCTGCCTCACTGCCTCCACCCCTCCCCATGTTTCTGCTGTTCTTTCCCCAAGCTTACAGTACCTCCCCCTCTCCCAGCCCATCTTAAACCTTCCTCACCCCTCCCCATCTCTGAGCTGTCCCCTCCTTCCTCCCTCTGCCCTTACCAATTTCCCCTTCTCTCTTCCAGGCTCCCGACCAGAACGCTGACCATGGAACCCTGAAGTGGCTCTCACTTCCTTGAGCTCAGTGGCAGACCCCACCACCCCAGGCCCTTCCTGCCCCTCCCGCAACCAGCTTTCAGGCTCCCAGAGGGAGGGGTGGGGAGGGGATCCTGATCTCACAGGGCGAGGGGCATCCATCATGATGCTCAACTCAGACACCATGGAGCTGGACCTGCCTCCCACCCACTCTGAGACCGAGTCAGGCTTCAGCGACTGTGGGGGCGGGGCGGGCCCTGACGGGGCGGGGCCGGGGGGGCCGGGAGGGGGCCAGGCTCGCGTCCTGGAGCCAGGAGAGCCGGGCCGGAAAGACCTGCAGCACCTGAGCCGTGAGGAGCGGCGGCGCCGGCGGCGCGCCACAGCCAAGTACCGCACGGCCCACGCCACGCGGGAGCGAATTCGCGTGGAAGCCTTCAACCTGGCCTTCGCCGAGCTGCGCAAGCTGCTGCCCACGCTGCCCCCCGACAAGAAGCTTTCCAAGATTGAGATCCTGCGCCTGGCCATCTGCTACATCTCCTACCTGAACCACGTGCTGGACGTCTGAACACTGCCTGCCTCCCGCCCTGGATTCACTCCTCTCCCCGGGGCTTCGCTGGGGTCCCTCCTCACCGCTCACTGCTTAGAACGGCCACTCCTCCCTGAGTCCCTGTACCTTGGCATAGCATGTACCCACTGGCCCTGGGCCCAGGCAGAGTGCCCACCGGTTGGTCGATTGGTCGAAGGAGACTTCCTTTTACTCACCTAGGCAGCTGGAGGGCTCTTCTCGTGGGTACCTTCTACAGTTTGTGGTTGGGACCCAGCCGGTTAGAAATGTTTTTGCTTGGGTGGTGGGTATACAGTCTTGGAATCTCCCCTTGGCTCGCTCATGGGCTGCTGCCTCTTCTACTCCTACATCCAAATTTTCAGAGACACACCCCCTTCCCCAGACCCCGACTCTGTCTCCCATCCTGTTTGCACCCTGTTGCAGCTTCTCCTGCCCATGGTAGAGGGGGGGGGGCACGGGAACAGGAAAGGGGAAGGCTGGGGTTAGAGGGTGTGGGCTTTTTCTTAGACATCTCAGTCTAGCCCTTGGGAGGCAGGGGCATGGTGAGGTAACTCCTGTGAGGGGAATCTCAGTAGCTGGGGATTATGGAAAAACTCTTCCTGTTTTCTATCTCGTTCCTGAGGCTTAGCATATACAGACCTCGGATCTTACTTGGTAGTGAGTGCCTTGCCCTCTCTGAGCTATTTGGCCCCCTCCCTATCTCCTCCCACCCCAACCATCCCAATTTTCTTCTTCTTTGTGTGCAGCTAGAGAAAGGGAACCTAGATCTTGGGGTAGGGGGTGATGTCCCCCAAATCAGCCCAGAGTATCTGCAAAAGGCCCAGGCAGTGAGTGGACCAAATCTCATGTCTGCTTCCTCCATCCCAGTCCACCACAAAGATGTGCAAAACCCACACTGATTTCTCCCTCGGATGCAGGGGGGATGCCCTGTTGTTGCCCTCTGGGAAAGCTCAGCTGTCCCGACCCTAGGACCTGTTTATTATATTTTTTCTGCTTCCTTAAGCTGCCTTTAGCAAGGGAAGATAACCTCCTACCCCATCCCACCTCGTGGCTCTCTGCGCTACCCCCATGTTGCTGAGCGCCCCCTGCTCAGTAGCCCAGGGTCCGTGGCAGAATGAAGGGCCTGAGGACCTGTGTAGAAGAGATGAGCTCACCGCACTTCCCATGCTTCCACCTCCCTCGCACCAAACTCCTAGCTCTACAAGGATATTATTTATTTACGTATTTATTTATTTATTCATCTATTTATTTACGTATTTATTTATAAATATTACTATTTATTGCCGAGTCGTGCACTTTGGGGTCGAGTGAGGGAGCTCCTGGCTGTCCTAGCCAGGTCTCTCTTGCTTCCTCCCTAGTTATTCCCTTCCCTTTCTTGCTCCTTCTGTAACTCCAGGTGTGTGTGGGGATCCCTTTTGCTCACCACACCCATATCCCTTCCTGGGATCCATCTGTCCTGACACCCTAGTCCTCTGGGATGGCGCCCCTCCCCCACTTCCAGGGCTGCTGGATCCTTCTTCAGCTCCCTCCATCCCCAGACAATCCCACCCCAGTCCTGCCTGCTCCTTTTCTCTCTCCAGCCCTCTCCCATGACCCTCACTTCTTCTTAAGACCCCCAACAGTGGGCCCTAAAGGTCTGTGTCCTGTGTCCTGTGTGTGATTTCCTCCTGTTGCAGTTCTGATTTCATACAAAAAGAAGAATTAAAGTGACCTCGTTCTAGCACCAGGTACAGCTGTGGATTATTCAATTGGGTTGGGAAGCTGGACTGCAGGTTATGATAGAGTGGGCATTGAGGGTCCCAAGCTTTGAAGGCTCTCCTGATGGGATCATGAGAGCTCACTATGGTGAGCAAATGAAAAAAGAGAGAAGGGGTCACAGAGTAAAGAGGTGCAGGGGAGGGTGTAACAGGTGCCAGGCCTCTCCACCTAAAGTACCATGTACTTCCATCTTGGCACCCACTGAGTGAAACTTTCTGACCCCTCTGATGTTGTGCTTCTGCTCTTGGTCTCTATGGATCAGGGAAGGAGCTGAGTGTCCCAGTGGAACCCAAGTTAAACATGTGTCTGTGGCTCCACGTTGCTGGGTTATGAAACATTTCATGCCATGGCTATGAAATATGGCCTTCCCCATTATTGTCTCTGAGCTGGATCAAAATTCCTTGCAATCACGGTTCTTGGCCCATTTTGTGTTCCCCAACTTTCAGATACTCGAGAGAACACAGTGGAGGACCTGGTACTAAGAGAAGAATAGGGAAAGGGATAAAAAGTAGTGCTGAAGGAATATCAAAGGAATCCTGGAAGGGACTCTAAAATCAATTTATAGATGAGGAAATTAGAGCCCAGAGAGGAGAAGGACCTTGCCCGAGGTCACACATTTAGTTAAGGGCAGAGAGAAGGTTCAAACCCAGGTTCTTTTTGTCCTATACTGCCAATGCCCCTCTGCTTCTCTGAAATGAGCCAGCCTGACAAGTGACACTCTATGGACTCCCTATTTTAACAGGAACTTTGATAAACTAGAGAGTATTCAGAGTTGCGCGGCCAAGAAGACAAAAGGTCTGGAAACAACTTCACAGAAGGAATAGTTGAAACACTGAGGATATGTGTCTTTACAAGAATAGATTTAGGGACAATATGATACCCATCTTCAAATATTGAAAGAAAAAACAAAAACAGACATTCTATGTGGTCCCAGGAGGCAGAACAAAGACCAGTAGGTGGAAGTGATAGGAAACAGATTTTTAACTCCAAAAAGCGTTGCAGCATCTGGAGCTGTCCAGCAGTGGAAGCGCCTGCCTCAAGGAGGAGGAGTCCAAATAGACTGAAGAAAACACTGTAGGCAGAGCTGCCAGGGAGCCATTCCTGCCGGATGAAATCCTGGCTAGGTGAACTTGAAGATCCTATCCAAACTTTAGAAGGCTGAAGGCCTTCTGAGAAGGCTGAATGCCAACACTGGGAGGAAGATGCTGAGATGTCCTTCAGTCTCTGAAGGGTGCTGTTTTCATCTCTGATGGGCAAAGAATGACATCAGCAGCAAGAGGGGTTTGAGTTAGACTTAGGGAAGAACTCCTATACGGGAAGAGGTTGACATCTTCCCTTCCCCATCTGATTTAGATGACATGTACTCTGCCCAGAACCTGGCAAGAGGGAGGGCTGAACAGAGACCACGGAGAATCTGAGGACTACAAGGGGCCAGGGTGGGAAGGGAGCACAGAAATTGCTGAATCCAACACTTTTGTTTGAAAGGCAGGTGAAATGCTGTCCACAGAGGTGATGGGGCTCACCCATGATGGCGGACTGGGGTTACCTGGCCCCAAGTGCTTTGCGCCTTCCACCGCACAGCAGCCTCAGTCCGCTGAGCGCCCTGCCTCCCTCTCATCACTTTGCCCCGCTGGAAAGCAGAAGGGGTTACTGGGCCCCTCCCCTCAGGGATCCCTTAGGGCCTGGGGATGGTGAGAGGGGGCGGCTGCAGCTGTTCTACTGCTAGCTCCGAATTTCTTCAGATAATCAATTGGCCTCGGCTGCCGTTCTGCTCCACAGGATGGGAGAAGGAGGTGGGGAGTGGAGGGGGAAGGGAGCAGGGGACCAGGCCCTGGGAGAGGAGACTGTCAGGGAGATAGAAGTCCCTGGATGAGGGTAAAAGAGAGCGCTCCGGGTCTAGCACTCAGGGAGGAGGGAGGAACGGAAGGTTAGAAGAGGATGCATCTGGGGGCCCTCATTTCACAACCACCAAACCCCAGCAAGTGGGCCAGTGGGGTGGGGGAAGGGCGGTTGGGGGGCACCTGGCGAGTGGGGCTCTGGCACCTCACCCCTCCCTCTTCTAGCCCCTCCCCATCATGCCCCTTCGAGCCTTCCATGCCCTCTTCCATCCCCAGTTACCGCTGGCCTTGACCCTCCCATGCTGTCTGTCATAATTGCTCCCCTCTGACCTTTTTCTCAGAAAACCCCACCCCCAGTGACAGAGCAGACAGCAGGGCCCCAGGGGTTTGAGGGAATGGGGGGGACTTCTTAGCCACTCCTCCCTCTCCTCCCCTTACACACACACACACACACACACACACACACACACACACACTGTGTAGGCTGCCAGGCACATGGCCCCTTTGTGCCCACACAATGGAGGCCCTGCCTGTGCCCCTTTCCAGTCTGGGCACAGGGCTCCTCTCCCTCATTTCACCCACCTTCCTTCCTTCCCAATGCAGTGCCCGACTTCTTTGCCTTCTCTTCTTCCTCTTTCTGGAAGGCCCCTCAGGCCACCCCCTTCCTTCATCTTTCTGACTCTTTCTTGCTTTCTTATGTCCTTTCCTAAGCTCTTGAAATCCAGCTGGGTAAGGATTGGGGACAGAAGAAAGAAGCTAACAGGAAGGTTAGTCCTCAAATGCTAGTTCGCCAGAGAGAAGAAGGAAGAGAGCAGAGAGGGAGTTGGGGAGAAGGGAGGCAGTGTGGTGGCCGCAGCAGAAGCAGCAACATTGTGCTAGAGGAGAGAGAAAGCTCATACCTGGAAGCCGGAGGACACGTGTCCCAGCTCCATACTTACCTTTTGCGCTTTGTGCCATAATGAGCAAAGCACATGCCTCCCTGGGCCTCAACTTCCTCATCTGCAAAAAGGGGAAGATAATAAGACCTGCCTCAAAGGCGTGTTATGAAGGTTAAACGAGATCATTGTGGCAGTGCTTAGCATGATTAGTTCTCGCTTTGGGTACCTCAGGGGCAGCAAGTACAAGGGTCAACCTGTACTGTTGCACAGTCTGTGCACTGTACAATGTGCCAGGCCAGGGCAGTGAAGGGGCCTGATATCCAGCCCTTGTTCCACCACACCAGTTGTGCCACTGGTGCCAGTGAGGATGCATGCATCCTTCAAGAGGTGGCCTTAGAATCAAGCCCCTCACGTGGGCTCCGGAGCGTCAGTCAAGAGTCCAACCAAAAACTTAGGAGTCCTGGTCACCTTGGAAACCAAGATAGAGTGGGAGGGGACAAGAGGCTGTGGGTCCCTTAGCTCAGGCTTCTCTGGGGAGTTGGGTAGAGCCAAACCCTGAAATCTGCTAAACTGAGGATGGAGACATAGCAGCTGAGGAAAAGCGCGGTGGGTGCTGAAGAAACAGAAAAAGAGGGAGACCTGGGTGGGGGAATATGATCAGAACGCTGTGCTGGGCGGACCTATTGCTCCTCCTCTTCCCCCGTTCCCTCCCTGAAGCGAGTTTCTCTAAGCCAGGTCTGATTATTGCTTATGGAGCACTGCCCCCTGCTGTCCGTGATTAGAGATGTTCTCACTCTTCCCCCTCTCCGGCTGGGAGCTGCTAAGAAATGGGAAATGAGAAGATGGTGCTAGACTGGGGACAAAGGGTGAAGGAGATGTGGTGGGACCTGCAATCCAAAGTTCTCTTCTTGTCAGAGGTTTCCGGACGGTGGATGAGGGTTGATTGATGTCTAGGGATAAATAGTGTTTCATTTACATATATTAATGGTTTATAATTTTCGGATTGATTTTTTCCTGTGTCCATTCCATTCAGGGTGTGTGTGTGTGTGTGTGTGTGTGTGTGTGTGTGTGTGTGTGTGTGTGTGTGTGTTCTACTCTGAGGGTGCTTGCCTGCTTCTGTGGTCTCTGTACGCGCCTACATCAGTGTGCTTGTTTTTGTGCCCTTTTTCATGTTGGAATCTGAGTGACAACTTTCAGGTATGGCACAGAGACCTGAAGCTGTTTAACTTCCTTCCCTCTAGGTTTTTTGTTTTGTTTTGTTTTTTACTTTTATTGGAGTATAGTTGATTTTTACAATGTTGTGTTTGTTTCAGGTAGACAGCAAAGTGAATCAGTTATACATATACATATATCTACTCTTTCTTAAGATTCTCTTCCCATATAGACCATGACATCCTGCCTTCTAGGTTTTACCTCTGCCTTCCAGCTCCATCAGCCACACGGTTATTTACAAGTGACAGACTTCTGCTGGCTTCTGCCCTGCTTTGATCATTCCAAGAGCAGAGCCTTGTTCCGCTTTAACCTGGGACTCTTGGGTTTAACCTGCTTCCCGAGTGAAGTGAGAGGCGAGGGAGAGCCCTGAGATCAGCACCCCTTTGCCATCCACCTCTCTGCTGTCCTTACTGGCATTTAAACTCCAGACTTCTCCTTTTACAACCTTGTAGCTGTCTCCTTCACCAGTCATTCCCATTTTATTCAGTGCACCATACATTTATTAACTAGCCAACGTGTGCCTGACACTGTTCTAGGTTCTGAAATACAGGCCCAGGCTCTCCTCAGTATCTACTGGGGAGACAGACATGGAAACACATCCGTTTCCTGAGGGTGAAAAGCATATGCAAGGATCAGAAGTCAGTATGAACTCAGAGGGAGTGCTGGGGAAGGAGGATGCAGGTAAAACCTGAGCTGGGCTTCAAAGACGGAAAGGGATTTGCCATGTCTGTGAAGGTGCTTGCAGAAAATTCTGCGGTGTGCTGTCAGGAACCCCCTTTGCAAATTTCCTCCTTCACTGGACAGGGCGTTCACCTCCCCAGATGCAGGAGTGTTGACTCACAGCCGAGGAGTCTCTCTCCAGGAATTGCCTTTGGAGGAGGAAAGCTGCCTTGCTTAAGGCTGCACTCCCTCCCTAGGCAGTGTACATGCAAGGGCTGCTTGGTGCATGGGGCTACACAGCCCCATTCCAGGGACAACCATGAAGGGCTGTCCCAGCTTGAGATCCCCCATGGGATTGCCAGAGGCCTCTACTGCAATCCCATTGCATTTCAGTTTAGCTTTCTGCTTAATACAGCCTCTCTCACACCTCACAGGTATTGTCTCCTGAAAGCATCCTCCGGCATACACCTCAGAGTGTAAGACTCTCTTTCCCAGGGAACTCTACCTGAGACAGCGATATTCCAGGTAGAACGCACTGTAGGTACGAAGGCATGGAGGCCTGAGGAGGCTTTGTGAGCCAGTGCACACCATAACCAGTTTGGTATTGTTAGGACATAAAATACAAGGGGCTGGTGCGACAGGAGAGTGATGGAGAACGGCGGGAGAGGTAAGCAGGGGCCAGGCAGGAGAGGCCTTATGTGTTATCCTAGGGAGCTTGTCCTTCACCACATAATGATGGGAAACCAATAAATGTTGTTGAGTAGGGTGGATAAATGCCGTCAGATTTACATTCTAGAAATGTCACTTTAAGGACGGTTCTGAAGACAGATGAGGAAGGGTAAGATCTGTGCAGGGAACAGTTTTAGAAGGCTATTGCAAGGTCAGCTGAGAGAAAAAGAAAGTCTGTTTAAGCAGTGGCAGAGGGAATGGAGAGGAGAGGACAGATTTAGGAAAAGCTGTTTAAATGTGGATTCAACAGAACTTGGCGATTTATTAAATGTGGGAGGCTAGAAGAGAACTCCCAGGTTTCTGTCTGGGAAGCCTGAATGAACAGTGGCGCTGCCTTCCAAAATAGACCAGATAGGAGAAACTGTGAGGGATTGTGGTGGGGATGGTGGCAGCAGTGGTGACATACTAAGGACACATTGAACAAGAGCTGTTGAGGAGTCTTCCCATGGAGTGTCCAGAAGGAAGCTGGCTCTCTGGGTTTGTGACTAAAGAGTTGGACCTCTTTGCTAGGACGTGTCGCAGAAATCTCCAACTCCACATCCCCAAAGTGGCCTCTTTATTCTCTCCTCCCCTCAACCCGACTTCTCCCTTGTTGCTCCTCAGATGATGAAATGGCACCATCAGCATTCAATTGCCCTGGCTCCCACCTCCAATCCGTCATCAACATCCATCCATTTTGCCTTCTAAACGAGACTTGGAACCGTTTCTTTATTTCCACCAGTACCACCCCTGCTTTCCTTTGCCTGGACTAGCGCAGCTGCCGAGCTGTCTCCCTGCCTCTTGGCCCCCTCTCCTTAAATCCACCCTCCAGACTGCCATCAGAGTGACCTACCCCCAGTGCAAATCTAATCACGACAGTTCTAGACTCAAATCCTTTTAATGGCTCCCCATTATTTCCTGAATAAAATCCAAATTCTTCAACATGGCACGAAATTCCCTTCATGGTGCAGCTCCTGCAAGTCTTTCCACCCCGACTGCTATTCCATCCTTCACACTTTGTCCTCTAACATTATAACGAGCTGTTGGTACGTTCCACATGGTTCCTAACTTCTGTTCCTTTGCTTCTACTTCACCTATATAGGTCCTACTCATCCTTCAAGACAACAGAGATGTCCCGTCTTCCAGGAAAGCCTCCTATAGCCTTCCTGCTCCCCCTTAGCTTTCTATGCACATCTCTATGATTGCCCTCCCCACATTGAATGGTACTGAGATCATTTACCTACTATCACATGGGTTTTGGTGTGCCTTGGGTGGGTTACTTGAAATCTCCAAACATCTGTTTCCTTATTAGAGATAACATATTAAGCCCTTAGCCCCATGCTAGTGCATAACAAAGCTCAATAAATGGTGGTTATATTAAGACAAATTATGGCTTTTATTATCTTCCACTTCAGTTTTCTGCATTGTCCCAACATCTACCTGTTACCATTCACCTTGAGAATATGTATTCATCTATTCCAGTCCATTTGACATTTCAGACGGGGTTCTCATATGTTATTTTCCTCTGGAAGCTGTGTCTTATCTTTTCACTCCACTGGAAGCCATAGGATTACTCATTTTTAAAAAACGTTTAAAAAATTACTAGACTTCCCTGGTGGCGCATTGGTTAAGAATCCACCTGCCAATGCAGGGGACATGGGTTCTGTCCCTGGTCTGGGAAGATCCTACTTGCCGCAGAGCAACTAAGCCCGTGCACCACAACTACTGAGCCTGCGCTCTAGAGCCTGCGAGCCACAAGTACTGAAGTCTGAGTGCCTAGAGCCTGTGCTCCGCAACAAGAGAAGCCACCACAATGAGAAGCCCGTGCACCTCAACAAAGAGTAGCTCCCACTCGCTGCAACTAGAGAAAGCCTGCGCGCAGCAACGAAGACCCAACGCGGCCAAAAATAAATTAAAAAAAATTAAAAAGGCAAGTTAAAAAAAATTACCTAAGTAATATATGCCTATTGTAACAAATTCAAATAATACTAACATACGTACATAGAGTTAAAAGTAGATGTACCAACTGTGTAGGTATGAATTACATAACCTTCCCCCAAAGAAATCTGTATTAACCATTTGGTCTGAAGCATCTTTCCAAACTTTACATTAAATACATAGGTGCATGCATTTAAAATTATATTGTACATCTACTGTTAGACTTTAACTTAATAGGTACTGTTACTTTTTTTTAAACAACACACTATAAAAATCTTCTTTGTCTGTACATACAGACTAACTTCACTGTTTAAACTTCTGCATAGGACATATGTATGCTAGTTCATATAACCATCCTCCTGCTGTTGGACATTTAGGTTAATTCCAGTCTTTTGTTATTAATAATGCTGCAGTGTATATCATTCTATGCATACATCTGTGCACTTATGTATATGTTTGCTCACTCAAATGTGAGCATTTTCGGAGGGTAGATTCTCAGAAATGGAACCGCTGGATTCAAGAGAATGAACATTTAAAATTTTGATAGATTCTTCCAAATTGCCTCCAAAAAGTCTTTATCGACCTCCACTACTTCCAACCATACATGAGAGTCTACCTTTCTTCACACCCTTCATAGCAATGGATATTATCATTCTTTTTTATTTTTTCCAACTTTACGGGCAAAAGAAATATCAAATTTTTCTTTAATTTGAATTTTACCTATTTGAGGTTGATGATAATAATTTCATATGTTTATTAGATAATTTCATATGATTATTTCATAGGCTTATAATTTCATATGCTTATAATAATTTCATATGCTTATTTGTATTTATTCTGTGAATTGCCTGTTCATATCATTGGCCTATTGAAAAAAACTGTTTATTTTTTATTTTTTTAAATTTTTGGGTGAAGTAGAAAAGAACAGCTTTATTGCTTTGCCAGGCAAAGGGGGACACAGCAGGCTCGTGCCCTGAAAAACTGTGTGCCCCAACCTGGGGGGATTTGGTGAGGAGTTTTATGGCAATAGTTCAAGGGTGGGGTTGCTGATAAGGATCAGGGTGCACACAGGACCTGCACTCCTTTAATCTAGTCTCAGGTGGTCTCCTCATGAGCTTCTCTGGTTCTCCAGTGAAAAAAACTGTTTATTTAAAAAAATTTTATGCAATATTTTTTCTTTTAAAAAATACAATTGAGTTTAAGGAAAACAAAAATGTTTTTGTTCTTCTTTTGTTCAACTGCTATAATCAAGTTAAATCCTCAGTTTGTTTCACGGTAAATAATTCGTCCATGCCTCCCTTTTTGTTGCTTCCTCTTCCCATCCTTGACCCTATTTTCCTTGCCACTCCTCCCATAGGAATCTACTCATTTATTTAGTGCATGTGTTTGAATCTCCCTTTCATCCCTTTATTGACTCGTATGTATCCGTGATCTGTACATTACATTATTTTACATGTTTTTATATTTCAGGACAATATTGTGATGTACATCTCAGTCTGTTTCTTTTCCTTTTCTTTTTTCTTCCTACTGAGCATTGTCTTTTAAAATTCTATTCTGCTTTTCTTATGGATGGAATTTAAAACACAATATATGGTGAACTAGTTCTTTTTTTTTTTTTTTTGACTAGTTCTTTTTTTAACTACATATACCATATGTGCATTCTATCAATACCACGTATTTATTATATAAGATTTTTCTCCCCCAGTTTTTTTCTGCAATGGATATCCTTGAATATGTCAATTCATTTATCCTTTGCAGGGTCTTTTTTTTTAAACATTTATTATTATTATTTTTTATAAATTTATTTATTTATTTTTGGCTGCGTTTGGTCTTTGTTTCTGAGCACTGACTTTCTCCAGTTGCGGCGAGAGGGGGACCCTTTTTGTTGCGGTGCACGGGCTTCTTACTGCAGTGGCCCCCCACCCCGTTGTGGAGCAGGGGCTCCAGGGGCGCGGGCTACAGTAGTTGTGGCATGCGGGTTCAGTAGTTGTGGCTCACAGGCTCTAGAGCGCAGGCTCAGCAGTTGTGGCGCACAGGCCTAGTTGCTCCGCAGCATGTGGGATCCTGCCGGACCGGGGCTCGAACCCAGGTCACCTGCATTGGCAGGCAGATTCTCAACCATCGCACCACCAGGGAAGTCCCTGCAGGGTCATTTTTGTCATACACGCCTAGGAATGGAACTGGATTAGAGACTATACACATATTCAATTTTATGAGATACTTCTAAATTGTGCTACAAAACATATCAACTCATCTTTGCACACGGCAGCTTGTGATGATCTCTATTTCCTACCACCTCACTAGCACCTGATATTATCCAACTTATAAATTTTGCTGCTCAGGTAGATGTAAAGTCATAAGTATTCTTTTATTGTTTTGTTTGATTGTTGGGAATTTTCTAATTGATTGCAGTATCTCTAGGATTATAGGATTGTAAAATCTATAGGATTATGGATTCTAACTCTTTTGCCAAGCAAAACATTTTTATTTAGTCAAATTTATAGTTTTTTTCTTCTCTGGATTCTGTATTTTGGGCCTTGGCCTTCCCTGCTCCAAGATCAGAAGATAAAAAAAGAAACTCCACTGCTTTCTTCTAGTAGTTATATTATTATTGTTGTTTTGGTGTTGTTGCTGTTTATCTTTGGCCCTTTGATCTATCTGCATTTCATTAGATATAAGAAATGACGTAGGAATCCAACTTTGCTTTCTCCCAATGGTTACCTAATTATACCAATACCATTTATTGAACAATCCATCTTTTTTTAAATTAAAAGAGCAATTTTATTTTTTCCTTTGCAATGTTTTTATATATTACTTTTTTTTTTTTTTTTTTTAGTTTTGAGAGTTCTTTATATATATAATCTGGATACAAGTTCTTTATCAAATACGTGATTTGAAAATACTTCCCCCCAGTCTGTGACTTGTCTTTTCACCTCTTAGAAGTGTCTTTTGAAAGCACAAGTTCTTAATTTTGGTAAAGTCCAATTTATCATTTTATGTCTTTTATGGACCATGCTTTTAACGTCACATCTAAGAGATTTTTTTCTAACCAAAGGTCACAAAGACTTTCTCTTATGTTTTCTTCTGGAAGTTTTATGTTTTACATTTAGTTTTGTGATCAATTTTGAATTAATTTTTGTGTATGATGCAAGGTGTGGATTGACATTCTTTTCCTGGGCATGTAGATATCCAACTGTTCTATATTAAAAAGACTATCTCTTCTCTACTGTACTGCCTTTGCACATTTGTCAACAATCAGTTGACCATATGTATGTGGATCTATTTATGAACTCCCTATTCTGTTCCATTGATCTACTTATCTTTTTTTATGCATATGTTACATTGTCTTGATTACTGTAGCTTTATAATAAATCTTGAATTTATATCATATACATCTTTCAATTTTATTCTCCTTTTTCAAAGTTGTTTTGGCTGTTCTAGGTATTTTACATTTCCATCTAATGTTTAGAATCAGATTGTCAATTTCTATAAAAAAGAAAAGATTGCTGTGATTTTGTTTGGGATTGCATTGAATCTTTAGATCACTTTTGGTAGAATTGAAATCTTATCAATATTGAGTCTTCCAATCCATGAACAATGTATACCTTCCCATTTATTTAGGTCATCTTTAATTCATCTGAGCAATGTTTTGTAGTTTTCAGTGCACATATATTTTTTTTTCTGGCCGCTCCACCCAGCATGTGGGATCTTAGTTCCCCGCACCAGGGATCGAACCCACGCCCCCTGCATTGGAAGCACAGAGTCCTAACCACTGGACTGCCAGGGAAGTCCCTTAGTGCACATAGTTTGTCACACTTACCTTAAATATTTTATATTTCTGATGCTATAAATGGTATTTTTTAATTTAATTTTTTGAGTGCTCATTGCTAATGTTATGGGTTAAATTGTGTCCCCCCCCCCCACTGCAAGAGATATGTTAAAATTCTAACCTCCAGTACCTATGAATGTCAACTGATTTGGAAATAGAGTCTTAGCAGATGTAATTAGAGTTAAGATGAGGTCATACTTAAGTAGGGTGGGGCCTTAATCCAATATGATTGATGTCTTTATAAGAAGAGGGAAATTTGGACACAGACATGCAGAGAGGGAAGATGATGTAAAACTCCACAGGGAACAGATGGCTGTGTGACAGCAGAGGTAGAGATTGAAGGGATGCATTTACAAGCCAAGGAACCCATGGCTTGCCAGAAAACAACAGAAGCTAAAAAAGGCAAGGAAGGATTCTGTCCTAGATCCTTCAGAGGGAACGTGACCCTGTCAACACCTTGATATCAGATCCCTAGCCTCCAGAACTGTGAGAGAATACATTTCTGCTGTTTTAAACCATCCCAGTTTGTGATACTTTGTTATGGGCAGCTCTAGGAAACGAATACA
The DNA here is from genome assembly GCF_964270905.1 of Leucopleurus acutus. NCBI lineage: Eukaryota > Metazoa > Chordata > Mammalia > Artiodactyla > Delphinidae > Leucopleurus > Leucopleurus acutus. The sequence continues at coordinate 77,078,960 of NC_139143.1, read as the reverse complement.
GCTAGAAATATATATGTAGAAATATAAATATATGTAGAAATATAAATATATGTAGAAATATAATTGATTTTTGCGTACTGATCTCGTATCTTGAAAACTTGCTAAACTCAGTTATTAGTTCTAGTAACTTAAAAAAATATTCCATTGAATGTTCTATAAAGATTATTATGTCGTTTCTAAATAAAGACAATTTTACTGCTTCTTTTCTAATCTGCATACCATTTTTTTTTTCCTTATTGCACTTGCTTGAACCTCCAGTATAATGTTGAGTAAAAGCGGTAAGAACATACATCCTTGCCTTTTTCCTCATCTTAGGAGAATCAATCTTTGAATATGATGTTAGCCATAGTTTTTTGTAGATGCCCTTTATCAGGTTGAAGATGTTCCCTTCTGTTCCAAATTTATTGAAAGTTTTTTTTTAATCAGAATTTGATATTGAATTTTTGTCAAATGTTTTTTGATAGATATTGAGATGACCATGTGTTTTCCTTCTTTTTGTTTTTTCTTTTTTTAATCTTTTAAAATGTTTTCAATGTTTCATATGTTAAGTCCATCTTGCATTTTTGATCATGATGTATTATCCTTTTTATACAGTGTTGGATCTGATTTGCTAAAATTTTGTTAAGGATTTTTTGCAACTATTCATACTGGATATTGATATGTAGTTTTCTTGTAATTTCTTTGTCTTATTCTGGTGTCAGAGCAACACTGGCTTTATATAATGACTTGGGAAGTATTCCCTGTGCTTCAATTTTCTGGAAGAGTTTGTATAAAATTGGTGTTGTTTCTTTTTAAAATATTTAGTAGAAATAACCAGTAAAGCCATTTACACCTTGTGTTTTCTTTGTGGGAATCTTTTATACTTCAATTCAATTTCTTTAATAGTTATAGGGTGATTCAGATTATCTATTTCTTCTTGAGTGAGTTTGACATTTTGGTACTTTCATGGGATTTTTACATTCATCTAAATTGTCAAATTTATTGGCATAAAGCTGTTCATAATATTTTTCTATTATCCTTTTAATATCTTTAGAATCTGTAGTGATGTCACCTCTCTCATTACTGATATTAGTCATTTGTATTTTTTTTCTTGTTTTTCTGATCAGTCTGGCCAGATTTATCTATTTTACCTACCTTCTCAGAGAACTAGCTGTTGATCTCATTGATTTTTCTCTATTAATTTTCTGTTTTCTATTTCATCGATTTCTACTTGATCTTTATTATTTCCTTTCTTTTACTTACTTGGGGTTTAATTTGCACTCTTCCCCTAATTTTGTAAAGTGGAAGCTTATATCTTTCACTCGAGGCTTTTTTCTTTTCTACTAATAGGCTGGTAGAGCTGTAAATTTCCCTTTCAATACTGCTTTAGATACATCCCACAGATTTGATTATGTTGTGTTCCTATCTTCATTCAGTTCAAAAATTTTAATTTCCCCTTTGATTTCTTCTTTTATCCATGAATTACTTAGAATTGTATTATTTACGTTCTAAATATTTGGGGATTTTCTGTATATCTTTCTATTATTGATATATAATTTAATACCACTATGGCCAAGGAATATATTTTGTATGATCTGATTCTTTTTAAATTTATCAAGACTATTTTTATGGCCCAGTATGTTCTATCTTAGAAAATGTTCCATGTGCACTTGAAAAGAATGTGTATTAAGTTGCTGTTGAGTGGAATGTTCTATAAATGTCAATTAGGTCAAGTGAGTTGATAGTGATGGTCAAGTTCTTTATATCTTTACAGATTTTCTGTCTACTTGTCCTATCAGTTGAGAGATGGGTATTGACATTTATTTTTTTAAATTTTATTCATTTATTTATTTATTTTTGCTGTGTTGAGTCTTCGTTTCTGTGAGAGGGCCTTCTCTACTTGCAGCAAGTGGGGGCCACTCTTCATCACGGTGCGCAGGCCTCTCACTGTCGCGGCCTCTCTTGTTGCGGAGCACAGGCTCCAGACGCGCAGGCTCAGTAGTTGTGGCTCACGGGCCTAGTTGCTCCGCGGCATGTGGGGTCTTCCCAGACCAGGGCTCGAACCCGTGTCCCCTGCATCGGCAGGCAGATTCTCAACCACTGCACCACCAGGGAAGCCTGGGTATTGACATTTTTGATTATAATTGTGGATTTGATAGAGCTCAGTTTTTGCTTCATGTACTTTGAATCTCTGTTATTAGGTACATAAATGTTTAGAATTGTTATGTCTTCCTGATGAATTGACCTCTTTATTATTATGAAATGACCTTCTTTATTCCTAGTAATACCTTTGCCTTGGAATCTACTTTATCTAGTATTAATATAGCCATTCCAACTTTATTTTGATTAGTGTTAGCATGGCATGTATTTTCCCGTCCTTTTCACATATTTAAATGGGTTTCTTGTAGGCAGTGTATAGTGAGATAGTACTTTTATAATTCAATCTGATCAATGCTGCTTTTTAATTGGTGTGTTTATACCATTTACATTTAATGTGATTATTGATATAGCTGGGTTTACATTTTTCATCTTGCTATTTGTCATTTATTTTTACTGTCTATCCTTGGTTTATTTTTCTCTCTTTTAATGTCTTTTTCTCAATAACACAAATAACTGAAATTCAAAATATAAAATATGGTAAGAGAGGTTCAGAGAAAAAATTGGGATTTTAGAGAAGGGAGAGATTAAATTGGTCAAATTGATGGTGTCAGGAATAACTTAACAGAGAAACTGTCACCTGAATTGGACCTTGAAATAATTTGGGTAAGGGTGATGGTGAATGTAAGGTACACCATTTAGAGGGAATGGGATAGACAAAGGGGATGGAGGCAGGAAAGTATGTATTTGATTCAGAGAAAAATAGATCATCCAGATGGTCTGAGGAAGAGTGGCAGGAGATGTGGAAGGTACTTGTGCTGTTGCCAGTTTCCTATGGACATCCTCACCCTGATGGCCTGCAGACATCTAAGACACCTGTCAAATCAAACACATTATCTGCCCTTCAAACCTACTCTCCCTCAGTAGCTCCTAATTTGATGTGTGGCATCACTATCCTCCTTAATATCTATATCAGAAGCCTGAGTCTTTTTTTTTTTTTAAGAGTCATCTTAAATGCTTCCTTATTCCTCAACTCTATCCATCCGACCTGCAGGGCACCTCTGAAATTTGAACTTTCTTTTCTATCCCCCTACTCTTAGAGCCTGCTTGCTCTGTCTTTCTCCTCAAATACTGCATTAGCCTTCTCACTGGTCTCTCCATTTCTAGATCCTTCTTGCTTCCAATCATCCCTCACTCAACAACTAACTCCCTAAATCCCCTGAAAATGGATGGGAAATTCTATGTGCATTTTTCTGGAGAGAGCCTGTAGTTTTCATCAAAATCTCAAAGAGAGCACTGGTCCACAAAAAGCTACGATCCATCTGCCCTGTATCTTTATTTCATGTGAAACAATTAATGCTCAGTTAATATGATATAGTTGACAGACTACTGAACAAGAAATCGGGAGACTTAGGTTCCAATTTTGGTGTTGCCAACTAATCAGCTGTATGATTTGGGGGCAGTGGCTTTACCTGCTCCACCCTTGTTTCCTTATCTGTAAAATACAGAAAGATTCCTTTGACATCAAATATTCCAGTTTATCTCCTCTCAGTCTCTTCTCTGTTAGGTTTCAGTAGACAAACATTTACTGTTGTGTCCCACTCACTGAGCCAAGTTCTGAGGGTAGAAAGATACCTAAAGCACTGTGTTTCTTCCACTTCAGAAGCTCACAGAACCAGCTGGGCAGACAGATATGTAAATAAGAAATTACCATACAATGCCATAAAATGCAGAACTCTGGGAGCACAAAGGAGGCTCTCTGGGGAAAAGGGCATCTAACTCTGCTTGGGAAAGTTGGGGAGGAATCAGAGAGGAGACCGCAGTGGAGTCTTGAAGGATGTACAGAATTTTCTAGGCAGAGAGGACAGGGATGGGATTTCAGGCAAAGAAAACACCTCAGAAAGGAAGAGGCAGTAACAAAGCCCTAATCTGGCAGAACAACCAGTAGATGGGTCTAGTTAGAACGTATGCGTATTGCACGTTTGGGCTTTGAATGCCCAGGGAGCAACAGGAGATAAGGCTGGAGGGGGAGACTCAAAGTCCTTACATAGAGTGCCAAGAAGTTTCGATTTCATCTTGTAGACAGTGGGGAGTCATTGTTTTAGGCAATGGAGGGACAGTCTGATTTCTCTTTCAGAAAAATCACACTGGCAACAGATAGAAAGATAGATTAGAAGGGCATGATACAAGTTTGGAAGTGAGAAAGGTCTGAATAAGCCAAGGGATTGGGGATGGGGGAGGGAAGATAATATGTTCCCTTTAAACCTATTACATTTAAAGTACCCAAAAGAATAGGCAATAAAATGTCCAATAGGAAGCTGGAAATTTGAGTCTGATGTTCAGATGAGAGATCTGGATTTAGGAGCATTAATAAGTAAGCACTGACTGAAGGCAAGGGAGAGAATGACATTACTTTGGGGGAGGATGTAGGGTGAGAAGTAAAGGGGCCAAATGCTGAATTCTGGGAAATATCGATATTCAAAGTCAGGAAGAGGATAGATATTGAGAGGATGGCTGGGTTGCAAGGAGCTGAGGAATGAAGGATAGTGGTGAGGAACCTACTCTTTTGAGAAGACTGGATGATAAGAAAAGAAGAGAGGGCTGAAGCAAGAGGAGGGTGCAGAGTGGAGGGAGCTATTTTATTTTGCTACAAGAGTTTGAAGTTAGATACAGCAGAGACTGGGGATAACGAATGGAGGTGGGAAAGGATAGGATCTAATGAAACCTGGGGGGATTAGTCCTAGGCAAGGGAGGTGGGGGCATTTCTTGTGTCAAGAAAGGAGGAAGCCTATCAAAAAAGAGTTTGATTTAGTGGTTCTCACATTAGAATCACTGAAGTAACTTAAAAAATAAATGCTGATAGCTGGGCCACAACTCGGACGTTTCTGGTTTAATTAGTCTGGCATGGGTCCTGGGTGTTGGTATGTTTTCAGAGCTTCCCAGGTGATTAAAATCTGCAGTCAAGGTTGAGAACCACTGGTTTAATTGTAGGTGACTTTTTAGATTGGTGATAATAGGATGGGATCTGAGGAAGTTCACGCTTGATAAAGATCGGATGAATAGGGAGTAGTAAAATTTGGGGATAGGTTAGGAACAGAGAAAGTGAAGGAAGTTAGAAGGGAAGGGAACTAATCCTAACTTAGTGACTTTTATGTGCCATTCATATAGAAATGAGTGAGGCTTGGTCCTTGTTCTCAAAGAGATCAGCAGCTTATCTGAGAGAGACACCTCAAAACAAACCTATTACATCCTATAATTCTTTTCTTTAAATTTTTTTAAAGTTTTTTATTTTATTTTTATTTATTTGGGTTTTTTTTGTTTTTTTTAAAAATTTTTGGCTGTGTTGGGTCTTCATTTCTGTACGAGGGCTTTCTCTAGTTGTGGCAAGCGGGGGCCACTCTTCGTCGCGGTGTGCGGGCCTCTCACTATCGCGGCCTCTCTTGTTGCGGAGCACAGGCTCCAGACGCGCAGGCTCAGTAGTTGTGGCTCACGGGCCTAGTTGCTCCGCGACATGTGGGATCTTCCCAGACCAGGGCTCGAACCCGTGTCCCCTGCATTAGCAGGCAGATTCTCAACCACTGCGCCACCAGGGAAGCCCTAAGTTTTTTATTTTTAAAAAATTATTTATTTATTTATTTATGGCTGCATTGGGTCTTTGTTGCTGCACGTGAGCTTTCTTTAGTTGCGTTGAGCAGGGGCTGCTCTTTGTTGCAGTGCACGGGCTTTTCATTGCGGTGGCTTCAGTAGTTGAAGCATGGGCTCTAGGCACGCGGGCTTCAGTAGTTGTGGCAGTCAGGCTCAGTAGTTGTGGCTCACAGGCCCTAGAGCACAGGCTCAGTAGTTGTGGCACAAGGGCTTAGTTGCTCCGCGGCATGTGGGATCTTCCCGGACCAGGACTTGAATCCATATCCCCTGCCTTGGTAGGCGGGTTCTTAACCACTGCGCCACCAGGGAAGCCCCATCCTACAGTTCTTAACCAGCTAAGGGTTTTTTGTTTGTTTGTTTTTTCTATTTTGTTTCCTTTTTCACTAAAAGTGAAAAAAAATCCAGTTATTTCACAGTACAAACTGGGTCTGGGAATACTTTTGTAAGCATTGAGACAGCCTTTCTAGGAAAGCGGGTGCTGGGGAGAGAGCTCAAGTTATCCTGAGAGGTTGAACTGTCCCCAGTTTTATCAACAGGGTTACAAGAAGATGGTGGTTCTTGTCCCACATGGGGGGTTCATTATTGGGGTCCCTGTACCTGGGAGGTGGGTGAAATTGCTAATCACTCACATTGGAAACCTTTCATGGCCATCCCGTAGGCTGTGAAGTTTCTATGTCTGAGCAAGATACTAAGGATTCCTCTTTCTCAGCAGTGGAGCTGGAAAAGGGCCCTACTTTTCACCAGACTAGAAGACCTAACCTTTGCCACTCTGGTATGGGCCTTACTTCAAGGAACAGCTTCTTGTGCACGGGAAGCAGGCAATTCTTCAGAGCTGGGACCTTCCCTTGGAGAGTGTCCACTGCCATGTCTTGAGCCCTTTGCATCTCCCCGGGAGACTCAACCTCCCAGGGCTCCTGAGAGGCCTGTGGTCGGCCTGTTCCATCACTGCTGCCCCGGGCCCATGAGCTGGTGAGGATTTGAAAGAGATTTTACTGAGGACCCCGGCTTTTGGCTGGGAGCCCCCCTCCTTGATCAGGATTCCCCAAAGCACTAGGAATCCCCAAGTCATATAACAGAGAGGGGAAGTTTGATTGGGAATTGACTGGGGCACTATGGGTATGCAGAGGGGGTTCCTTCTGTTACCTTATTATTTCCATATTATATGCAGGAATCGAGGCTTGAAGAAATTAAGAAACTTGCCCATGTGCTCCAAGCCAAGAGCTGTGCCTTTGAAGTTCAACCTGTTCCACTCTGCTGTCCTTCAGGCTCCTGTCCTCCCTCTGTCACTGTAGGTTGGCGTCTTTGGGAAAATCCTGGTTGGATGTCACCTCAGCATTCTCCTCCCTCCTAAAGAATTAGGCTAGTTCCCTTGGGCCCCAGGGCACATGGGCCTCTTCTTTGTGTATCCATTTCTTTATTCTGTGAATTAAGGATGTGTGAAGTCCAGATGGGTTTCCATCCTAGGGGTGAGGGTGGAGGACAGTTCAGAGAATAGCTGCATGGGACACACCACACCAATTAATGTTGGACCTCTCCTCTGAAATCCAGTGTTTTTGTTATAGAGATATAACAGAAAGCCCCCAATCTCACCCTCAGAGAGAGAAAAGAGGGTCGGCGCTCACTGCAGTTTGATGCCTGATTTCTGCTAATCCTGACGCTTTATTTGTTGACATCCTGACTTAGGTTTCAAGCTTTAGGTGGGGAGAGGTTACAGAGCTATCTGTAATTCTGGCATCAGAAGCAGTGTTTCCTATTCTTTGGGCCCTTTTGAGGTCTGTGAAACAGGCTACCATCATGTGAACACAGTTCACAGTAAACCTGCTGGATAGTCAGCTGGGGCTGTGGCAGCTAGGACATTCCCCACACTGTGTCAAATTACACACTTGCTGCCCAGCACCGGGGGTGTGCTCTGGGCGGGGCTGGGAGCACCCTAAGCCCTCTCTACCACCCTTTACCATTCCCCAGCTCTCCTGCCAACGCCCCCCACACCCGCAGGACCTCCACTGCAGCCCAGCGCCCGGCATATTATAGGCGCCAAGCAAATGAACACCTGAATGCATGCAGAGACTTGGGTACCTGAAATGATGATTCTGCATATTTCATGCAGCCTTGGTGCTGAGTCACTTGCTGACCCATGATGTGGGAAGAGAGTACTGTATGAGGAAAGGCAAGGGTTTGGGTGAAGAAGGGAAGTCTGTCTTAAGGCTCTATTAAGACCTAAAGAATGACATATTGGAATGGTCACAGTGCAGGTGAAGATGACTCTGTTCTCATCTTTGGTCAGGTTAGAATGGATGACCAAAAAGTCTGAGACTATGTCTCAGAAAAAATTTTTTCATCAGAGAGGAGAAAAATCCCCAACAAGTCAGGAACAGAGAGGCTGGGAGTCTCCTACCCTGACACTTTTTAATCACAGGGTTGGGTGAGAAGGTATCAGGACTGGAAGCCCTAAGACGCTGAGATGTTGAGAGAGCCTTGCCCTGCTAGAGGTGAAGTGTGCAAAGGTGCTTTTGAAGTATTATTATTCTAGGTAAGTGCGGGTTGCACACAATACTAATGACATTATAATAATACTTTTGCTTTCACTCACTCCAAGGAGTACATGTACTTTTCACAAGCCTAGACTTTTATAGTGGGGGGTCAATCTTGGTGGGTTCAAAGCTATTGCCCCACTTCATGAAACTCAACTGGTTTCTTGGCATACTCTAAAGCAGAAATGCCCGATTATGTCGGATACTTGTGATACCCTACAATCCCTGTGTAGCGCCATCAACTCCAGTGTACGTGAAACCCTGGGGCCAAGAGCTCTGCCTGCTTGGGGTTAGGGACCCGATAGGCCAACGCATTTTTACACTTGGAGGTTTCCTGGGAGAAGGGCCTCTCTCCCCTGCCATCCAAACTTCCCGGCGCCCTCGTCGTCTCCCTTCCCCCACTCCCCCAGGGCAGGGTTTCCTTTGTAATTAATCCCAACGCTCAAACCAGAGGGGAGGAAAAAAGTGTTAATGAAGAGAGCGTCCCAGACTGAGCGGTCGCCGCTCGCAGCTGGAACACCAAGTAATTAAATTATTTTTGGAAGCCGGGGGATATGGTGGCGACTGTGTCAGGGAAATCCCCGTATGCATGGGAAGAAGGGAGCATTTCTCGCCACTAATTAAAATCAGGGATGACTTTCTCTTCTCGCAGCCCTAGAGGGAGGAAAAACTCAATCTCTCCACGTCCCAGATTGCACTGGATTTCGTGTAGCCGGGTCTGGGCCCTAAAGAATTGAACACGGCCACCCCTCGGGGTCGGGGGGCTCTGTCTCCGACAGGCGGGTGGAGAAAAACAGCCCCAGAAGTGGCTGCGGGGTGGGCCCAGGACAGGAATTGAGGCATCCCCCAGACCACCTTTCGGGGCCGGGGTCACAGTCCCGCCGGCAATTCCCGGGATCCAGGAGGGCCGCCAGGAATCTGGAGGCGAAGGGCTGGGGGGGGGCGCCGACTCTTGGAAGAGCGGGGCCGCAGACAATGGACGCGGCGGCGGGAGGGGCGGAGCCTGCGGGAACAGCCGGGAGGCGGCACCCGGGAGCGCGCGCTCCCCCGCCCCCTGCACCCCCTCGACTCTCGTCCCCTCCCCCTCCGCCCCCTCCCCCTCCTCTGCCGGTTCCCGATCTGATTCCTGATCCCTGATTCCTTGATCCTTGGTCCCGCCATGGGAGCCTAAGTGCCCGCATTCCCCCCGGCCCCCTGCCCCTGGGGCCCTGAGGGGGAAGAGACTGCGATCTGGGACGGAGAGGGGGCGACCAGACTCAGGAGCCCCCCTCTACACCCCCCCATCGTCCGCGCTGCCCGTCCGGGAGCGCGGAGTTCGTAGCGACCCGGAACGCTGCGGATACAAAGGCGCCGGACCGAGTGGGGCGCCGGCGGAGCCCACCCGGCAGTTCGCAGCGGCTGGTGAGTGCCGGGCCGAAGGGGCGCGGGCAAAGTTTGCAAAAAAAAAAAAAGGAAACAGAAAAGGGGACAATCATGCAAGGGGCCAGGGGGTGCCCAGTCCCCCAGCGAGTGGGGTGGCGTATGGGGGAAGGGGGGCGCGGGGTAACCCCCTTCCGGTCCGTTCCCCCACTGCACAGCAGAGTGCCCCCCAACTTTGGGGAGAGGAAGGGGCGCGTGGGGAGGGGGCGGAGCCCGGGCCTGGAGAGCCGGGGACTTTCCTGGGCCCGGAGCCCGGCGCCCGGCGGGGGCCTTAATGTTACCGGGGGAGCCGGTTGAAGTCAAAGGCTGGGAGTGTGTGTTGGAGGTGGGGGGAGAGGCAGTGCAAGGATCGAAATCTGGAGGTGTTGGAAGGCGAGAGTGTTTAGGGGTGCATACACACCTCAGAAGTGTGGGGAGGGCCGGGGGCAGGTATGCACTGAGGGTGTGATGTGGAGTCTGGGGAGACCCGCCCGAGGAGAGTATAGGAGGTGTTCGTGCAGGTCGAGGATGGGGATGGAGGCCAGAGACCCGGGCACTGTGTTATCTATCGGGGCCCAGAGGACAGGCGCCGGCATCCCTCTCTCCACTCATATTTACCCATTTCAGGGGCTGTGGGCTCTGCATTGGTGAGTTTTAAAGGCTTGGTGGAGCATCAGTGTGCATGATTCTTTGTTTTTGTGTGTGTGTGCACCTTGACGTGCTGCGTGTTCCTGCAGGTGGGTTTGGAGATGAAGGTGTTTTTCTGTGCCTGAGTGTGTGTGCACCCAGGGAGGAGCTGACCATGTATCTGTGGTGTGTTTGGATATGTATTTATGGGTATACTGTGGGGAAGGGGTGTGTATCTATGTGTGTGAACTGGGTGGGGGTTTATGGGAAAGAGATAGACAGGTACTGAGGAAGGTGGGTGTGGGGCAGAATGGGGCATACCTGGATAGGTGTGTGTACATCTGTGTACTGGAAAGGGATGCGAGTGAATGTGTTCTCTTGTGTGTAAAACCTGTGCTGATAGATAAGTACCAGCGTGTGCCTGCCACACCACACACAGGTGGTGTGTGTATTTCTGAGTGTGTATTGGGGGTACTGCCACTTGCCTCTGCAGGCAGATTTTCCTGGCAGAGAGCCCCAAAGGAGGGCTGCCTGGAGGATCCTGAGGCTTCTTGGATGGCCCTGCCCTGGTTTTGAGGGTAGTGCCTTAAGTATCTGAGACCTATGGGTGGGAGTGAGTGGGCCATTTTATGAGGTGCCTGTTTTGGACAAGGTGTGTGTGTTGTGGGGAATAGGGAACAGGGGTTCGGGTTGTAGTCCTAGAGGAATCTGGGGGATTGGAGGAGTCAGGGAGAAGAAAAAGAGGGACATCCTCTTATTCCACCTTATAGGTAGGGTTCTAGTGCTTGGAGAGGCTACATTCTTGGCTTCCCAGCCCAAGTTCAGCCCCCTCAGGCCACAGTTTTCTTGTAAAGCCATCTTGGAGTTTGCTGTTTCAGAGTCCACAAACTGCCCTGCCTCTAGGATCCTATAGTTCCCGAGGAGTCTGGGATTTTGGTATGGGATGGAGGCCGGAGGAAGGAGAGCCGGTGCGTAACATCTTGGGTTCCCTTCCCAAGGGAAGGGAAGGGGTTGAGAAGGTAGCATGGGAGCTCTGGGGAGGGCAGTGGAGGGTGTTTCTTCAGGAGTGTCTGCAGGTGTGTCTGTGTGGTTTATCACACTTTCTTTTTGCTGGTGAGAAGCATGATTGGGATGGAGCTGTGGTCTGGGACCAGGTCTCAGGGTGAGGAATAGGGGCTGAGCTTGCCAGGAGGACAGTTGTCCCTGTGGTGGGGAAGGGGCAGGCACTCATCCAGGGCTGTACTCACCGTCATGATGGTGCGGTGGGAAGTGGATGTATCTGTCCCCAGAGAAGCAGCATCTACGTTCTCTGTCTCTTTCCCTCTCTCTCTCTCTTTCATTCTTTCTCTTTTGGGATGAAGGGAAGGGGCTGGCCATCTTTGGGATGCATGCCTTGTTTGCCCATCTCACTCTCAGTCATTTTCCTTTTGCTGCCAGAGGTTAGATCGAGGCACCCAGTTTTAGGAGCTGAGGCTGTGAATGCACAGGCCCATTTAGGGTCTCTGGGTAATTCCCTAATGGGAGTTCCTAATGGGCATGTGCAATTGGAATGTTCCCTCTTTAGCCCTCAGGGCTCCCCACCTTTCTTAAGCCCCCAGATTAAGAGCAGAAAATGTTGGGACTAGGGGTGGGGCAGAGAAGGAAAAGACTGGATTAAAAAAATGCATGATTGCCCCAAACCTGACACCTATCTGATGGGTAAGGTTCCCAGGGCGAGCGAGGTTCTTGCATCTAGGATGGTGTGCTCTGGGGTACCTTCCAGGGTACCTTGTTTGCTCCTGGCCTCTCACTGCATGCATGATGTATTATACTGGTGTGTGTTGGGGGGCTCTTCCAAGGAGGAGAGGGACTTGTGGTCAGACATTAGGAAAGGCCGCCTCTGAGAGTACTTCATACTGGAACTAGTGGCCGCGTTGCCCCCTCCTCCCCCATTGTCTTGCTTCTGCCCTCTCTCCCCCTAATTCTTCTGGGGCCGGCCTCTCTGGTGTGCCCCCTCTGCTTCTCTGCTCCTTCGAGATCTGAGGAAGGACCCCCTTCCCTGTCGCTAGAGCAGGACAGACTTTTATCTGCTTCCTTGGTTTCCAAGAGGTCCTTTCAGTTAGAGGGGGATCAACGTGACTTACAGAAGCTTTGTGGGGAACAGTGAAGAGATCTGGGATGCCCATCGTCCCCTGAGCTTGAGGGTCTTCAGTTTTCCTTGGTATTCCTCCCTGAGCAGCTCCCCACACTGTGAGGCCAAAGGGAAGCGTCCAGCAGAGTTGGCTGGAATTAGTACTTAATAGTGTTGTGACATTGGGCAGATTCTTAAAACCTATTCCTCAGCCTCTTAGATGTCTTAAGACACTATCCTCAAGACTGCCCTGGTGGTCCAGCGGTTAAGACTCTGTGCTCCCAGTGCAGGGGGCCCGGGTTCGATCCCTGGTCAGGGAGCTAGAACCCACATGCCACAACTAAAAGATCCTGCACGCCGCAACAAAGATCCCGCCTGCCGCAACTAAGACCTGGCGCAGCCAAATAAATAAATAAATATTTACAAAAAAAAATAAAATAAAATAAGGCACTATCCTCCCTCCCCAGATTGGGCCTTCCTCCAGGAACCTCTAGTGGCCTCCTTCCCTGGGTTTTAGCCTGCTCTTAAATTATAGTTTGGCCATTTCCTAGTTCTGAGACCTCAGATACAGTAGATAACTTTTGAAGCCTCACCTGTAAAATGGAGTTAATAATAGGCCCTACCTCTTAGGTTTATGAGGATTAAATGAAGTAATATAGAGAGAGTACTTCACACGGTGCCTGGCACTTGGGAAGCCCTCAGTAAACGTTAGCTGGAATGGTTTGGGTTCTGATTGATGATTATTAAAGGAGTGAGTTCTGGGTTGGGGAGGAGGCCTTGGTTCTGCACTTCTTCTGGCAGACCATATTGGGCACTGCCTACTGTTTGCCAGGTGCTGTGTGAAGCACAAGGGATGGAGGGGTGAGTAAGACTGGCTTTCATAGGGAAAATGTGCATAAACATGCCAATTCACTGTAACCCAGTGGGTAGTATATGGAGGTGTGTTCAGGAGGCCACCGGAAGAGCAAGAGTGCTTGGTCCTGGCATGGGTGTCAGGGAGGGTTCCTGGAAGAGACGTGACCTTAGTTGGATTTTTTTTTTTTTTTTGCGGTACGCGGGCCTCTCAAAAATATGGAACGCTTCACGAATTTGTGTGTCATCCTTGCACAGGGGCCATGCTAATCTTCTCTGTATCGTTCCAATTTTTTTAGTATATGTGCTGCCGAAGCGAGCACAGTTGGATGTTTTTTAACTGAGATGAAATTCACATCACATGAAATTAGACATTTTAGGGACTTCCCTGGTGGTCCAGTGGTTAAGACTCTGCAAGGGGTGCAGGTTCGATCCCTGGTCGGGGAACTAAGATCCCACATGCCGTGTGGCGTGGGCAAAAAAAAAAAAAGAGCCATTTTATTATTTATTTATTTATCTATTTGGCCACGCCGTGCGGCTTGTGGGATCTTAGTTCCCCGACTAGGGATCGAACCCGCACGCTCGGCAGTGAAAGTGCGGAATCCTAACCAGTGGACCGCCAGGGAATTCCCTAAAATTAGTCATTTTAAAGTGAACAGTGGTCCTTTGTACACCCACAGTGTTGTGCAGCTACCACCTCTATCTAAAAACACTTTCCTTATCCCCAAAAGGAAACCTGTACCCATTAAGGATACAAGTTAATGTATCCTCCCCACTCCTTACCTCCCAGCCCCTGGCAACCACCGATCTGCATTCTGTCCCTATGGATTTACCTATCCTGATGTTTTATATAAATGGAATTATACAATGTGTGACCTTTTGTCTTGCTTCCTTCACTTAACGTAATTTTTTCAAGGTTCATCCACGTTGTAGCATCACACCTCCACTCCTTTTCGTGGCTGAATCATATTCCACTGTGGGGATCAACCTTAGCTGGATTTAAAGGATGAGTTAGGCAGGCAGGGAGGGGCCTGGGGAGGGTGCTGCAGGTAGAGGCTGAGCATGAGCTAGAAGGAGCCCGGGGTGCTGGTGAGCCACATGCTCCTGGTGTTATTGGATCTTGAAGTATTAACTGGAGTTTTGGCCTCAGTTTCCCTGCCTATAAAATGAAGTCCTTCGTGGTTGGCTGGGGATGGAGGCATCAGGGAGAGGAGAGGCTAGGATATTTTATTGCCTCTTCTCAGAGTCTGGGTCGCAGAGGGGACTTTTTAAAACTTGCTCTTTCTTCCTCTTTCCGGGGCAGCTCCCTCCAGTATGCATCTGCCCTCATCCCTGTGGGTACCCGTCTTCCTGTTTCACTGGGCATTGACTTCCCCTCTCTCTGAATTGACCTGAAATTTCTCTCACGCTCTCCAGGTGGGTAACCCTGTTCATGGGGAGATTTTGGTAGCAGAGGTGAAGGAAAAGGCCTGGGAGTAAATCCTACTCACACTCGTTCCCCAGCAGCCTTCCCTGTTGTGTTTTTTTTTTTGCGGTACACGGGCCTCTCACTGCTGTGGCCTCTCCTGTTGCGGAGCACAGGCTCCGGTCGCGCAGGCCCAGCGGCCATGGCTCACCGGTCCAGCCGCTCCGCGGCACGTGGGATCCTCCCGGACCGGGGCACGAACCCGCGTCCCCTGCATCGGCAGGCGGACTCTCAACCACTGCACCACCAGGGAAGCCCTTGGGCAACGTTCTGTCACCTCTTGTCTTGTGATGTGGAGAGAAATGAGGTGGGTCAGGAAGACTCTCTCCATCCCTTTCTCCACACTGCTTGGTTCAGAGTAGGAGGCAGAGGCCTTGTGTGGTGGCGCCCTTTGGAAATTAGGTGTTGCTGTGCTTGTCTGATGCCCCTGGCAAGGCTGGTAATTACAGACATGACAGCTGGGAACGGGTTTGGGAGAAGTGGGCTTAGAATCAGCAGAGCTGAGGATTTCCTGGTAATCAGGGTGGGGCAGTGAGAGGGGAGAGTGGGAAGTTGGGGGCTGGAGTGGGGCGGGAGGCTTGGGGCCCCCTTCTCCTGCCACTCCACACACAGCTGAGCTTAGCGCCTGCAGGAGAGAAGGAGGTGATTAGAGCCCAGGCCCTGTCTCACTGTAAATGTGGAAGGAGGGAGGGGAAGAGAGAGGCTGGGGGATCCAGGAGCCCCTGAGGAAAGAGGCAGAGAGTGTGATGAGGGGTTTTGGCTGCCCTCTCAGACCTGGGTGCGGCCTAAGTTAGAGAGGGACCGTCATTTGGGGGCTGGGGCCAGCACTGTAGCCAAAGTGTTGTTTCCATCTTATTCTGGGTGGGGTCTTACTTCTCACAATGAGGTTATGGGAACAGGGAGTGAAGGGGATTGGCTGTGCACCCTCTATAGTAGAAAGAGGTGGAAACTAACATTTTATTGAGGATCTGTTACATGCTTGACTCCGTGATATTCTGTATACATTATTTCATTGAACGCTCGACCTTCTGAAGTTGGCACAATTATCCCCATTTTACAGATAAGAAAACTGAGGTTTAGAGAGGACAAGCAACTCATCTAAGATTACATAGCTCCTCAGAGGCTATGCTAGGTCTATCCGATGTCGTTTCTCTTCCGTTTCCCAAAGTGCTCTTTCCACCTTTCCCTCCTCTCATTTCATTTAGTTCAGGTTTTGTTCATTATTGCCTTTAATCTCGAACTTGAATAATTCCCCTATCTCCTGAAAAGCAGACATGAGTCCAGATGTCAGCCTGAGGAGTAGAGAACTCTACCCTTGAGGGAGGGTGTCAGTCTGCTGGAGGAATGGGGTCTCCTAGGAGGAGCACCTTGTTGTCACAGCCTGGGGCAGGCCTGCCACCTGGGCACAACATCCCCGGGGGGCTGGCCTGTTCCTGTCTGCTGGGTCACTTCACACGTGGGGGCTCCGGCCACCATAACCCATGGAGTCTTGTTTTGATTGTAAGGGCCTGGCCCTCGTTGTCTGTAGAATTTTCCAGCAACCCCCTAACAATATCCCTCAGACCCCAGAGAGTTTCACCAGAGAGCTCGTGGCTCCCCCAGTCTGGCTAGAAGAGAGAGTGTGTCTGTGTGTGAGGGTCTGGGGAGGGGGCTCTGGCTTTTTCGGGTGAGTGGAGGTACACAGGAACAGGTGCTGAGCCCGAGGTGTGAATGCAGTAACTTGGAAAGCAACCGAGTGTGAACAGAAACACTTATTTTTGTCCCCTGCTTTACTCCAAGATTGGGGTGGCAGATTTAAGGGGTGGGGGATGTTGAGGCTCCTCAGAAAGAGTGAAAACCTCAGGTGGTGGGTTTGTCAAGACAGTGGGGGTTGGTTGGTGCTTGGGCCTTTCAGCTGGCTCGGTTTTCCTAGATAAGAACCGGCTGATTTACCGGGTCAGAGGCCCTGGAGTGAAGCAGGAGGAGAAGGTTTTCAGAATGGGGAGACCCAGGGAGAGCCAGGCCTGCCACCCGCACCCCGAGTCACCCTGCGTCTTGCACCCTTAGGCCCTCCCTACTGCTTTCCCCACACAAACCGACCTTTGTTGCCAGGGTCCCCACGTCACAGCTGTCCCCGTCCACGTGCAGACCTGAGGTCGGCTGACTCCTCATCCCGAGGGGCTGCTTTCTACTCGCCCCCCCTCCCCCCGAGGCGGGCGCTGGGTGAGCAGGCTTTGAAGGTCTCTTGGGGTCAGGGACAGGTGGGGCCCACCTAGGACAGTAGGCTAAGAAGAGGCGGAGGCATTTTGTTTTCCGTGAGGGTGGGCATGTGGAGCGCACAGGAGTTGGCCTCTGGGTCAACGTGACTTGCCCGCCTCCCGTTGTCCACCTTCTCCTGTCCCTGAGGACAACTCAAGGTGCCTATTTTCCTTCTCGGCTCTTCCGCAGCTTACGTGGTGGGCACGTAGGGGCCGGCCCTTTGCCCTAGCTGAGGGAGGAAGAAGCTCAGAGCCTGGTGGGTGGGAATTATGGGGCCTGCTCATTGGTGAAAATTTAACAGAGCATCCAGGCATCTAGAAGCCCCGGTTACCTTCTCCCCAGCTTAGCATCCTGTCTCCCCTCTGGCTTCCACCTGGGACAGATGCCAAAGGGATTACCGGCCCCTTCTACCGAGCACTCCTTCCTCCCGCCCAGTGTTCCTTTCCAGACCGACTGGGAATGGGTCTGGGGGAGGCAGGGAATGCAGCGCTATGGTGTGTGTGCAACATGCGTGTACTTGTGTGCAGTGCGTTGGGGGCAGGGACTTTCTGAGAGCCGGGGTGGGGGTGGGCGTGCTGGAGAGAAAGCAGAGCAGGTCTTTACAGAACCTGCCTGGCCAGGGTGGGTGGAGCTGGGCGGGGCAGGCAGGAGCCATTCCAGGTTTCAGAGGGGGAATACGAGGTGTCCATGTGCCTGTGCCTGTGCTTAAGCGTGTCTGTGGATTTGGAGGGTCCTCAGTCTCCCCCTCTGCTTTAGATCGCGAGAAATTAAGGAAGTCGGTGGAGAAGGGCTTGGCTGTGGCTTCCCTAGCTCCTTTGCAGTTAGAATGTAAGCTCAGGTATCCTGGCCGGGAGGCCGATCCATGGGCCCTCCCTGGCTGTGCTCCTTGCACTGGGGTCTGGTGGTGAACAGCTGCTCTGGAAGCATAGACTGTCTGCATGACCCAAGCACAGCTCTTCCCCTGCTACTCAGCCCAGTGAGGAGAGGGATCCTGCCCCCTGCCCCAGGGCTCTAAGGAGGGGGAGCTCATGTCTGGGGCCGTCCTGGGAGAGTGCCCACTAACAGGGCAGGGGCGGGGCTTTGTGCCAGCTTTTGGACATCTGCTTCCAGCTCTTTCCTAGCCCTCAGCCCACTGAGATCCAGCTGTGCTCTCTGGCCTCCTGGACAGTGCTGTCACTTAAGGACACAGGGGCCTTTTTCAGGGTACAGGAATGGGGTGGCGGGCAAAATCCCATTTTTGGTCTAGGGCCTGGGGCTGGTCCTGGCCCACTTTGTGCCTTAGTTCTTTTCGTGGTAGGGAGAACCCAGCACGGGCCTCCTGGGATGCAGGACTCGTCCGTGGCGCAAGGCTGGATGGGAATGAGGAAGGAACACTGAGATCCTCAGTCAGGAGTGGTCGGTGGGTGGAGGCAGAAACCAGCCCTTACAGGGGAAGGGGCTCTTCAGTCTCAACTGTCTCAACAAGCTTAGGCCTGTCTAGTCTCTGTCCCTTTGTCACTGAGGAAGAAGGGGTAGGGCAGGAGCCAGCGAATTCTCTCCTGTCCTGGCCATCTTATAGTCTTGGCTATTCCAGGAACCAGAGTCCAGGAGGAGTGTCGTGGAGGAACCTGGTCTCACTCCAAGAGGAGCATTCCTCAGAGTCACAGTGTTAGTGAGGTCTTTCTAACAGTGGAGGCCAGAAAGGGCTGCTTCGGATGTAGTACCATGAGCTAGCACCCTTCTTTCTTTGGGCCCTACCTTTTTATCTGTAAAACTTAGGGTTGCACCTGGAAGGCCTCTTCTAGCTTAGTGCTGGGACCTACCGAGAGTTGGGTGGGTCAATCCACTGTCTCCTCCTGTGGTGGTGGGGGGGCGTGGAGAACGATGTGGGCACAGTCAGAGGTTCTGGAACCTCCCTCTCCTCCCTGGGAGCTTGTTAGGTGCTGCATTTTCCTCCCACATCGGACACCTCCTGCCTCTACCAGTGTCTGACAGGGCGGCCTGGATTGAGCACATCCGTGAAACTCAGGGAGTGATGTGGCAAAGAGGAGAAACCAAGTGGGACAGTTAGTTGTGACTTGGAATCTTCTCTCCCTCACGCTAGCTGATGTCTTGGCAAGGTGCTTGGTCTCTCTGGGCAGACATCTAGCTCCTTGGATACTGGGCTGGGAGATGGGACTTCTGGTGCCCCCCAGGAGGGTGGGCATCCAGCACTTTGGGTGGAACTCACATTGATATCCTTGGACAGAGGCAGTGGTAGGTGAAGCTTAGGGAGCCATGGGGCTGGGGGCCCACATGTCCACACCTCCCATGATTTGTAGTGGGGAAGAGGGTGCAGGGCACATGCAGTAAGACTTAGGCTCTTGTGTAGGAATCAGGGACCTTTTCAAAAAAATTGAAGTATAGTTGACTTACACTGTTGTGTTAGTTTCAGATGTACAGCACAGTGTTTAAGTATTTTTGAAGATTATAGGAATCAGAGACCTTTAATGGGCAAGGGTCCACAGACTCCTCCGCAGGAAGGGTCTAAAGAGGTGATCATGCCCATTTCCTTGCATCCAGGCAGGACCACCCTTCCCCATCCTGGCCTGAGGAGAGGAAGGCCATTTGTTTAAAAACTGGCCCTATCGGAGCACTGCTCCTGTAGGATGAAAACTTTTGGCTTCCTGTCCTCTTTCTTATCCTCTTCCCCCCTCCAGCTGGAAGTGCATTCTGAAATCCCACACAAGCGCCTTCCGCTGCGCCTCGGGTCTGGAACTCCCAGCCCTGTCCTCCGTAAGGACGAGGAACTGCAGGCGCCCTTTCTGAGTGCATGTTTGTGTTCTGTCCCCTCCCCACCTTCTTCTCTACCTGGTTGCCCTGCTCCCACAGTTCCTTCCGCCAGCCCGATCTGGGTCCTGTCTCTGGCTCCTTTCCCCACCCCAGGCCTGAAAGGAGCTGGGACTGGGTGGTGGGATAGCCCCGGGCTAGAGCAGCAGGGGGAGGTGGTGACCACGGCCGGCGGCCGTCTGGTCATTGGTCCTCAGCACGCGCCTCGCGTGGGGCTGCCTGCGTCTGTGTCCGAGGCCTTGTCTGCCTAGGCTGCTCCTCTGAGTGGGGCAGTGGGGAAGGGGCTAGTCTTGGTCTGACTTTTGGCCAACACAAACCCCTCCGATGCCTCCCACCCCACCCAGGGCCTTACTCCCTTTGCCTGTTGCCGGGTTTTGAGTGTATTTTTTCCAGAGGCCTCTGATTGTTTCCTGAAG
The DNA here is from genome assembly GCF_964270905.1 of Leucopleurus acutus. Lineage (NCBI taxonomy): Eukaryota > Metazoa > Chordata > Mammalia > Artiodactyla > Delphinidae > Leucopleurus > Leucopleurus acutus. The sequence continues at coordinate 77,058,794 of NC_139143.1, read as the reverse complement.
AAACCCGATCCCAGAGCTCATACAAAAGCTGGGGCCGCCAGAGGAGAAACCCCATTCTCTCCCCCTCTGTCCCTACCCCCCCACCTCCATAACCTCTCTCGCTTGGGATGCTGGGTATGGGTTCCAGGACCTGGCTGCCATCACCTAGGCAACAGGGGGCTTTGGTTGCCATGGTGATCAATGTGGGAGAAGCTGGGCAGCAGGGACAAAAGCCCCCACATTTTCCCCCCCAGCCCTCCTCCCAGTCCTCTTGGGATGATACTGAGACACATTCCATTAATTTTATTTCTGAAAGGCCTTTGGAGGGGAGAAGGGTCTCCTTTTTGTGACCGCCGCTCTCTTCCCTCCCACTCTCCTCTCTGGCCAACCCCAGATAATCCATGGTTGGTTTGAGCAGGGGACCGGGTGAGTGTGTTTGTGTGTCTGGGGTGGGGTGGGGGCAAGGTGAAAAGCAATGGAACACATTGCCTTTTACAGTCTCCCACCCCCCAAACCAGGGCACTCCCTGCCCTGCAGCAAGTCTGGACTTCCCTCCCAGTCCTGTCATGCCTCCCACATTTCCACTTGTTGATCTCATCCAGCGATCCCCTCCCCCACTCTCTTCCCTGGGAATGCTGCCCACCCGGGAGACCCTCCAAACCCCTGATTCCTGAGACCGATTAAACAAGGGGAACTTCTGCCCTTCTCTTTGCTCACCTCCCATCCTTCCCCACAGCCTCTCCAGTGCTTGGATTAGTTCCCTGGGGTATTTGAGGGGACAGCAGGCAAGGGCCTCAGAAATTGGGTTCATTTTTGGCCCCTCTCTTTGGTAGGGGAGGAAGGAGCATGTTTTGGTGCTTTCTGGGCACCTTGAGTTGGGTTGGTAGGGGTGGGAGAAGCAGGCCAGGGGAGCTGGGTTTATGTTGGGTCTTTAATGAGTAGCTGGGAGGAAGGTAGGGAGCTTTAGGCCAGGGCAGCTTAGAACAAAGGGCTGGGAGGGGACTGGCACCCTTGTCTGGTTTGAAATTTATCTGTAGGGGAAGTACAATGGCATCAGCTTCCCTCCTGGGTGTGTTTGAAGTGGTGGTTCTGGTCTGGTGTGTGTGTGTGTGTGTGTGTGTGCGCGTGCGTGTGTGTGTGTGTGTGTGTGTGTGTGACTTTAGTTGTACAAGCAGCAGGATTTATTTATACCACCTCTTTCCCAGGTCTCAGAGGAAGCATCTGGGGATTAGAGTAGGAATGATCCTGAAGCCAGAGTGTATTAATTGCTTAACTTATTACTTGCTGAGCAGTTTATTAAAGTACTTCTTTTACCCCCAGGATACGTACAGCAACCGCACGAGGTGTGTATCATTTTCCCTATTTTACCAATGAGCCTACCAGGCTGCCAAGCACAGAGAAGTTAAGTAACTTGCACATGGTCACACAGCTCATCCGTGGGACAGTTAGGCTTGGAATTCAGACACTTGGCTGCAAACCCCAGGCTCTTTTTGCTGTTGGCTCTGGCAGACATGAGAATTCAGGCTGGGGAGATGGAGAGTCTGCGTTCTGGTGTCTCTGTCTGGACTGGAGTCCATGGCAGTCCTTTTCGTCTTTATTTCTCCACCTGTCTCACTCTGTAACCCAGTTCTTTTTGAACCTCCTGTTGAAATTCAGTTTTTAGGAGGATGACTAGAAAGAATAAGCTGAACCACAGCAAGAGAGCTGCAGGTGATGTGTCTGGACTGTATCAGGGACTAGACCAGTAGAATGGGTTCGTGGGGGAGACGCGGTAGTGGAGCCCAACATGTAATTAACAGACAGGGAGATGAACAGGGCCTTGTTTGTAGCAAAGGTTTTTAGAAAGGTTTAGGGTGGGTTAAGATCCTGTGTCTCTGTTTTCCTAAGTGTGTTTCTGTCACACACTTGCCTTGACATGGGGCTACTGACAGACATCACTAGGCCGTGGAGTGCCTCCACATAACTCTGTTAGGAGGATAAATGAATGGATTTAGCATTGATTTCACCTCCCTACAGTCGTTGCAGTTTCCCTGAGAGTCAGGTGGGTATTAGTTACTTGCTATCTGCCCATGGGAAGGTGGTAGATACAAATATGTATCAATCCTAGTTCTTATTCTCAAGTTACTGATGGTTCAGTTCAGTTGGAGAAAAGTTAACAACTACATAAAGCAAATGAACGTAACTGACCTCTGGCAGCACCTGGCTGATTTTATTCCTACCTTGAAATGCTCTAATTCTTGGCTGCATGACAGCCCACTCTTCTGGCTTCCAGGCTCCTCTGGCCTTGCCTTCTCAGCCCCTTTGCCTGATCCCTTTCCTCGGACACGTTTACATATTGGACCCCCTATTTAACCCTCTCCCTGGGTAATCTCATCCATTCCCTTAACCTTGCACACCATCCATACCTCTAGCTCAGACTCTTTTCTGAGTCCAGCTCCTCTGACACCAGCTGCCTGTTCCACAGCCTGCCTCACAGCCATGAACTCAGCACACTGGAAACTGAACTCACCAACTTCCTCCCCAGTCTTCCCACCTAATAATGGCACGACCACCTACTCTCTTGCTCAGGCCAGAGATCTTGACGTTCCCCTCCCCCTCACACAGTCCAATTAAGTCCTGTTGGTCCTACCACCAACATATGTCGCAAAAGTGACTATTTCCCATCTCCTCTGCTGCTCTGCCCCATCCAAGCCTCACCACTGTAGTCGCTTTTTTGTTTTTCAATTTTAATTTTATTTATTTATTTTTGGCTGCGTTGGGTCTTCGTTGCTGCACGCGGGCTTTCTCTCCTTGCGGCGAGCGAGGGCCACTCTGCATCGCGGTATGCAGGCTTCTCACTGCGGTGGCCTCTCTTGTTGTGGAGCGTGGGCTCCAGGCATGCGGGCCTCAGCAGTTGTGGCACACGGGCTCAGTAGCAGTGGCTTGCGGGCTCTAGAGCACAGGCTCGGTAGTTGTGGCTCGCGGGCTCTAGAGCGCAGGCTCAGGAGCTGTGGCGCACGGGCCTAGTTGCTCCGCGGCATGTGGGATCTTATCTGACCAGGGATCGAACCTGTGTCCCCTGCATTGGCAGGCAGACTCCTATCCACTGCGCCACGAGGTTAAGCCCAGTAGTTGCTTCTTTACTCATCTCCCTACTTCTGCTTTCTCCTCTCTCCAGTCCATACCTGCATAGCTAAAACCCTTTGCAGGCTTCCCATGAGCTCTTCCCCTGACCATTGGAGTTTGCAATAACCCGGCCCCCGGCCACCTCTTCAGCCTCACCTTCCACTGCCCTCTCCCTTCCGCAGCTCCGGCTCCACTGGTCCACCCAACTCTTTGCTGCCTTTGGCCTTCCACGGGGGATTCTGAGCTCTGCAGGCTTTTCCCTCCGCTCTGCCTGCTTAACTCTTGTGCTCTTTCAGGCTTGGCTGTTGCTTTCTGGAACCACTCAGTTTAAACGAGCCCCGCTCCACAGACTTGCCTGTCATACTGTCCTCATTATTCTCCTTTCATCACTGATGTAGTTAGTCGTTTATACTCACCTGTTTACTTGTTTAGCGTGCACCTGCCCCGCTAGATTGTGAACTCAGGGTCTTTTCACCACTGTACCCAGGGCCTAGCAGGGTACATGGTTCCTAGAAGGAGCCTAAGCAAGAGCTGATGACTCAGTGAGTGAAGGTAGGAAATGACTGCTCAGTGCGCGGGGGTGATGATGGTGGGGTCGGGGTTGGAGGGGAAGATGTAACATTGGGTGCTGGGGGAGGGGGGGCTTTCGTGAGGGGGTAGGGGCTGCGCTCTGAGGAATGAGCAGGATTTGGTTGAGAGTGAGAGAGGAGCCGAGAAGGAGAGGTCCTTCTCCCTGCAGAATTAGAAGGTGAAAGTATAGAAGAAAGATGCTGTCCCTCAGCCCACAGGTAGCCAGATAAGCTCATGACCTTGCCTAGTCCAGGATGTTAGGTTGTCAGAGAATGATTTCTACTCGGCTTTTCCTCCTGCCCCCCACCACGTGATCCGTAGTTTCCATTCCTTACCCCCGCTTTGTGAGCACACACAAGCACACACACGCACACACACACAGCCTCGTGGGGAGCCGCCAACTCGACCTGACAGTAACTGTGGGTGTGTTTGCCGTAGATGCTGGGGAGCGGATGCCAGGAGAAGCAGCCACAGGCAGTCCCCTGTGGGCACACTCAGAACTTATGAGCGGGAGGAGATGAGGGGAGAGAAGAAGAGGCTTGGGGCAGCCTCTGGGCAGAGCTAGCTGCCTCCTGCTATGGTCTCCACGGGTCCAACCAGTTGGCCTGGCCAGAACCTGCCTTCTCCAAGTCTTAGTTTTCCTGGCTGAGAATAGGAAAACATTGCCTGGTTCTCCCCGGCAGGGGGTCCAGTGTTGGGTCATTCTGGGTGGCCTCTGCTGGCCCTCTTCCCCCACCCCTGTGACCTGGGCACAGTCTGGGGTGCTCTTTCTAGGAGGCAGGGCAGGAGGAACTGGGCCCACTGGACAGAGCAGGAAGCTGGGTGCAATATTCTCAGGTAGTGGCAAGGCTGCCCTGAGCTTCCCGCAGCCGCCTCTTGGGGATGGCCTTCCTCTCCACTCTGACCCCACAGAAAGCTCCAGCTCCCCACTAATCAGCTGCTTCCTCTCCTCAGGACGGCCGCTTGATTTTCTCTGAGACCAGCCCACCCGTCCAGCAAAATAGAGTCCCTCAGGGTGACGGTTGATTTTCTAAAGGTGCCCCTTGGCCTGAAGAAGTCGGTGCTAAAGGAGGTGGCAGTGGGGCCCCCCAAAAGGCCCCAGCCTGTGGCCCTGGAGCGCTACAAGGCGCGGCGTTCAGACGCCATGGACACCGAGTCCCAGTACTCAGGGTATTCCTACAAGTCGGGCCACTCCCGCAGCTCCCGCAAGCACAGGTGGGTGTGCGTGGGGCGTGACGCAGGTGGGGGGGAGGGGTGGAAGCATGCACAGGGGTGGTGGACTGGGGGTGGCTGCGGAGAAACCCGGGTCCTCCCCTTGACCTCATGTGCCTGTTCCCCTGGCCTCCTGCTGCAGGGACCGTCGGGACCGACACCGCTCTAAGAGCCGAGACGGGAGCCGTGGGGACAAGTCGGTGACGATCCAGGCTCCAGGGGAGCCCCTGTTGGACAATGAGTCCACGAGAGGGGATGAGCGGGTGAGCGTCAGGGGTATGAGGTCTAGGCCAGGTGTTTTCCAGACTGATCCTTGGAGAAGTTAGAGGTCCATGAGAAAGGGGAAGGGCCTGGAAACCTGGTGTCTTCCGACAGAGACCAGATCAGGGAGGGCATCTTGTGTCATACTTCTGCCAAGTGTCCCAAGCCAGGACCTTGTTTCAGTAGAATGCAGTAGAATTTCAGTAGAATTCAGAGATCCCTTTGGAAGCAGCAGCCTCTTTCGTCTTTATGACCCATGTGACTTGGGCTGTGTAATGGGAATCGCCTGGCTCCTCTGGGCTCAGGCCCGCCAGTTAGGGGGTTGGGAATCTGGAGTGGGAGGGGCTGGGGGTGTGGCAGCCTTGAGTTCTCCTTGAGCCTAAAGGCATGGGCACTCCAGCGCTCTCTGGTGTCGGACTCTAGAATAGCACCTCTGGTCTTAGGGTAGGTGGGAGGAGTCGATGGAGAAAGGGGAGGGAGAAGAAGTGAGCCTGGAGAGACGGAGGAGGTTCTGCAAGAGAGTTCTCTGGGACAGGGCTGAGCAGGTTGCTCCTGGTCTAGCCTCTCTGGCCCACTGTGTGCACCTGGCAGGGAGGTCAGGGGGCAGAACCCAGTGCGGGCAGAAGGCAGAGGCAGGATTTGAGTTGACTGTGAGGTTGTCCATGTCTCATTCCTCCTTTTCTTTCTTCTTGGGAGCGTCTTAGGGGGCTGGAGACTTCACAGGACATCTCTGTGACTGACACTGGGGATTCCTGGGTCTTGGGAGCAGATCACTACCTGAGGGAAATGTTCTTTCTCTCTCTTTCCCAATCCCATCTTCTCCCAGAGACCTGGCCTCCTGAATTCTTGAAATGACCCTGAGACCTGATCAGCTCCTGTTGTTGACGATTCCCCAGGCCCCTGATGCTTGGAGTGCCTAGGCAGTGTGACTGAGGGTCATATTAGGGTTCCCTGAGCTGAGAGCAGGCAGCGCCTCCACTTTTCATCTTCTGGTCAGACTCTTCTCCTTTCCTCGGGGAGGAGATTCTTCTACCCGCTAGTCGCTGACCCTGCCAGGCAGTCTCCTACACTCCCCGTTCTGTGTCTCTGTCCTGTAGCCTGAATCCCCTGGGTGTCAAAATGTGACTCCATATTCCCAGACTGTCCACGAGTTAAGGGTGTAGGCACGGATGACCACTGGTGGCCTTGGGGCTCCTCTGAGGGATGGCATCCAGCCCCTGCAGAGAAACAGCTTGAGTGGACCACACTCAGAAGGGCACCAGGGGACCTCAGCCTGTCCACCCACTTGCCTCCGGGAACAGGCAGCCCCTGTGTGGTGGGCATTCAGATGGCCCAATAGAGCCAGCCAGGCGGACCAGAGACCCAGAGTGGCCCCGAGTCTGCACTGCGTCTCACATGCCCCTCATTAGTCACTCACCTTCCCCGACCCTTCCTCCCGGTGTCCTCTTCTCTTCACCACGCTGCCTTTGTCAGGTCACTCCCTTAACCAGAAACCTTGAGTGGCTCTCCGTACTTGGAGGATAGGTACCTGTTGCTTATCCTGGCCTTGCAGGTGGCCTGCTCGAGCCTGCCCGCTTTGCCTGGAGAGTCTGACCTCGGATCCCAGTCTCTGGCTGAGCGGCTCCCTGGCATCTGTCTTGTACCCTCTGCTCTGAGGGTACATGGGTAGTTTTTTGCTGTCTGGCTGATGGCATGAAGCTCCCACAGGGCCCAGGTCTCAGATGCCCCATCTCTGCAGAGGCCAGGCTTGGGCATGTCATGGAGCTCAGTAAATACTTTGATGGCCGCATGTTTGTTGATTACCTTCTTTTCTCCTCTCCCTGCTTTGCTCTCTGTCTTCTCTCCGCTCACCTTTTCTCCTGTGTCCCTGCCTCCTCCTTCTCTCCCCACATTGCTGCGGCCCCTCCTGATGCAGGACGACAACTGGGGGGAGACGACCACAGTAGTAACAGGCACCTCGGAGCACAGCATCTCCCATGATGACCTCACGCGCATCGCCAAGGACATGGAGGACAGCGTCCCGCTGGACTGCTCCCGGCACCTGGGCGTGGCGGCGGGGGCCACGCTGGCCCTGCTGTCTTTCCTCACGCCGCTGGCTTTCCTGCTGCTGCCCCCACTGCTGTGGCGGGAGGAGCTGGAGCCGTGCGGGACGGCCTGCGAGGGCCTCTTCATCTCTGTGGCCTTCAAGCTGCTCATCCTGCTGTTGGGCAGCTGGGCCCTGTTCTTCCGCCGGCCCAAGGCCTCTCTGCCCCGTGTCTTCGTGCTGCGTGCCCTGCTCATGGTACTCGTCTTCCTGCTTGTCGTCTCCTACTGGCTCTTCTACGGCGTGCGCATCCTGGACGCCCGCGAGCGCAGCTACCAGGGCGTGGTGCAGTTTGCCGTGTCGCTGGTAGATGCCCTGCTCTTCGTGCACTACCTGGCCGTGGTCCTCCTGGAGCTGCGCCAGCTCCAGCCTCAGTTCACGCTCAAGGTCGTGCGCTCCACCGACGGGGCCAGCCGCTTCTACAACGTGGGCCATCTCAGGTATGGGCGCGTCGGGGCAGGCAGACGGGCCTGGGGAGGAGGCTGAGAGGACCGTAGGGTAGGAGGTGTGATGGTGGGGCTGGAAGGGACGGGTTAGGAGGGCTGTGTGGGACGGAGTTGCGTACTCTGCACATCCTAGGTTTTCAACAGCGTTTGTCAGGCTAAGGGTCCTGGAGCAGGTAAGGCGGGAGTCAGGAGTTGGGAGTGAATAGATGAACAGACGATTAGAGATCGGGGATCTTAGAGAGGGATGGACCAAAGAGGATAAAGGTTTGGGGCATGAACAGGGGCTTTTTGGAATCATGTTTCTAGCTCTTTCTCGGAGGCACAGCCTCTTGAGGGCACTCAGTCAGTGGTCACAGAGATGAGCTGGCCAGAGGAGGGACTCCCCCCTAGAGGAAAAGATAATGAGGAGAGTTCTTCAGCCCCCCTAAACTTGTGGGCAGGATGCCCGCCCTGGCCATCCAGAGCATCAATAGCACCTCCTGGTCCTGCAGGGAATCTTGAGGGGAGAATGATGAGGGGAGGAAGGGATCCTTGGCTGGGGACCCTGGCCCAATGCCCTTTCTCCCCTGGGCTTCAGCACGGCAGGGAAGGACTGGCAGGCCCAGCCCTGGGGAAGGCTTGGGAGCCTGGTAAGTAGACCTCAGGCCCTGAGCCAGGCTCCTTGGAAGCAGCTTGTCCCTGCCCTCTGTCCTCTCCTGCCCTGCCAACCTGCCCTGATGTGTCCCTCCCCCTGCGCCCCTTGTCTGTCCGTTCTCCCTCCCCCTCCTGCCGTGTCCCCCACAGCATCCAGCGCGTGGCAGTGTGGATCCTGGAGAAGTATTACCATGACTTCCCTGTCTACAACCCTGCCCTCCTCAACCTGCCCAAGTCCGTCCTGGCCAAGAAAGTGTCTGGCTTCAAGGTGTATTCCCTCGGAGAGGGTGAGCGGCCCTGCTCCTCGGCCTCCTGGTCTCCTCCCAAGCAGGATTCCCAAGTTCCTGCCTCCTGTTTCTCTTTCCCCCTTTTTCCCTTGCTTTCTCCTTTCCCCAGCCCGTGTCCCAGCCCCTTCTGTTCTGTCATTTCCCTTAACTCCAGGTGGCTGGTCTTAGCTGCTGACTCTACTTGCTGTCCCTTTATGCTATGGTGCGTCCCCTTAATCTGGCTCCTCTGCGTCTGCTCATCAGCCCTGGTCCTAAGCCCTCGCTCTCTGAGCCCCAGAACCTCCTGCACTGGGGAGGAACATGTGCGGGACTCCTGCCCTCCGGTGCCTTCCTTGTTGCTTTCCTGTGGGCCTCTCCCAGACGCGGCCAGGAGGGTTGGGAACGGGAGGTGTTGCTGGGGGGTGGACACAGCTTCCTCTGGATGCGTCAGGTTGCTGGCTCCAGACTTCCTGGAGCGAGAAAGGAGGCCACGCTCTGAAGTGGCCATCCCCTCTCTCTCCTGCCCCTGTGCAGAAAACAGCACCAACAACTCCACGGGCCAGTCCCGGGCTGTGATTGCAGCAGCGGCCCGGAGGCGGGACAACAGCCACAACGAGTACTACTATGAGGAGGCCGAGCATGAGCGGAGGGTGCGCAAGAGGAGGGCCAGGTGGGTCCCTGGGGGAGGAGGGGTTGCTGGGGGCTCTTGGGTGTGGATAGGCTGGGGAGAGGAAGACCATCGGCTTCTGTAACTGCTGATGATATGGGTGGGGTGTGTGCATTCGCTTTCTGTTGCTGCCTTAATAAATCACCATGAACCCGGTACTGCAAACACCCCACACTGATTGTCTCACAGTCCCATGGGTCAGGCACGGGTGAGCTGGACCCTCCACTCAGGGCTCATGGGCTGAAATCAAGATGACTCTCATTTGAGCCTGAGTCCCCTTCCAAGCTCACTGGTTGTTGGCAGAATCAGTTCCTTGTCACCTGGACCCATAGGCAGTTCACCTTTTCCTCCGGGCCAGCAAGACCAGGTCTGTCTCTGACTTCTGCCACCAGCCAGAGAAAACCCTGCTCTTAAAGGGCTCATGTGATGAGACCAGACCTGTCAGGATAATCTCCTTATTTTAAAGTCAGCTGACTCAGCACTTTCATTGCATCTGCAAAACGTACCAAGATTATTGGTTTTTTCTTTTTTCTTTTTTTTTTGCGGTACGCGGGCCTCTCACTGCTGTGGCCTCTCCCGTTGCGGAGCACAGGCTCCGGACGCGCAGGCCCAGCGGCCATGGTTCACGGGCCCAGCCTCTCCGCAGCATGAGGGATCTTCCCGGACCGGGGCACAAACCCGTGTCCCCTGCATCGGCAGGTGGACTCTCAACCACTGCGCCACCAGGGAAGCCCAGTACCGAGATTATCGGATAACCAGGGGATGGGCATCTGATGGAAGTGGACGGGGCATTTGAATTCTGCCTACACAGTGGAGCAGGGACTGTTAAAGGATGTGAGCCTCCCTGGCGATGGCAGAGATTGAGGCTAGACTAGCCCTCCTTCCAGTAGATCTTGTAGGCTTGCTCAGCAGATGGTACATTTTTACCTGCAAAAAAATACCGTATGCTAACACATATATATGGAAACCAAAAAAAAAAAGGTCATGAAGAACCTAGGGGCAGGACGGGAATAAAGACGCAGACCTACTTGAGGATGCGGGGAGGGGGAAGGATAAGCTGAGACAAAGTGAGAGAGTGGCACGGACATATATACACTACCAAAGGTAAAACCGATAGCTAGTGGGAAGCAGCCGAATAGCACAGGGAGATCAGCTCCGTGCTTTGTGACCACCTGGAGGGGTGGGACAGGGAGGGTGGGAGGGAGGGAGACACAAGAGGGAAGAGATATGGGAGCATATGTATATGTATAACTGATTCACTTTGTTATAAAGCAGAAACTAACACACCCTTGTAAAACAATTATACTCCAATAAAGACATTAAAAAATTAAATAAATAAAATAAAATAATATCCATTTATTTCCCGGGGGAAAAAAAAATGAGGTTCTAGTGCCCATATCTTGGTAAATTCTTAAACGCTGTCCGCACTTCTCCTTTTTTCCTGTTCACATTGTTATGTGAATGCTAGTTGTGCCTGAAGATTCTTTCTTGGTGCTTACTGTTTGCCAGGGCCCACCTTGGTCTGTTGGGATTTCCACGGAGGAGGAGCAGAGGGTCATGGAACTCTGCCCTTCCTCCCACATGATCTCCAGACTTCCAGGGAGAAAGGTAGCCCTGACCCTGTTCTTACACGAGGCTGTAGTGGACTGAAGGTCAGCAGCTCCATTTCTGTGACATTCTAGCAAGTCTCCAGTTGTCTCAGAAAAGGCCCTCGTGGGAAGGAAACTGGAGATGTTCCCTTCCTCCTCTACCTTTGCCCTGACTAGGGTCTTTGGATCTCCTGTGCTGCCACCACCATAGGGGACGCTTGCCTTCCCCATTACCTTGGTTGTAACTAGGAGAAAACTGTTTCCCTTGGTTCAGATCCTGAGTCAAAAGGATCTTTTCAAAAGAAACTTTACTGAGACACTTGGGGGAAGCAAAAGAATAAACAGAGACATGGTAGACTTACACAGATCCACACGTTTACTTAGCCCAGAATCCCATCCTAAGCTGCTTGAAGTCCCCAGGTTCCTGGGTTTCCGGATACTGGTATTGTTTTGTATGTCTGGTATACTGGTATTGTTTTGTATGTGTCTATGCTTTTAATGTAAATTGGCTTCTTTTCCCTGCTTCCCCCTTAACAGTATATTTTTGAGATTCACCCTTGTCTGTATATCTGGTTTGTTGCATCTCATCACCGCAGAGTACTCAGAGAAATCTTCCACCATCCTGACCAATATTTGGATGACGGTCATCTTCCTAATTTTTTCCATTTTGATGAATAAGTAGTATCTTATTAACATTTTAATTCTCTGATTACTATCCAGTGACTACTTCATCTCTTTTTCAGTCTTTCAGGTCTCTTATGAATTATTTGTTCATTCCTTTGCCCATTTTCTATGCTGTTCTTACCTCTTCCTTCTTGATTTGCAGCATATATTTTGCATTACCTCTGCCCACCCCAGGTGTTGGTTAATGTTGCCCATGCTGTCCTGGTTGAATAGACATCTGTCATTTTGATGTAGTTATAGCTATTAATTTTTCACCCACTGAAGTGTGATTTGACGGGTCTTAAGAAGGCTTTTTCTAGGGTTTGATCCATAGTTGTCTCTCTGGGTTTGACACTAGATTGTCCTCCTTGGGTCCCTGGGCTGAGCTCACTGAGCACTACAGCTGTTTCCTATCCCTAGAGGGGGAAAGACCCTCCCCATCTACCCAGCTGCACACATGCATGTTCACATGCACACACACAGCCCCCAAAGCCTGGTTCTTTTTTTTTTTTTTTTTTGCGGTACACGGGCCTCTCACTGTTGTGGCCTCTCCCGTTGCGGAGCACAGGCTCCGGACGTGCAGGCTCAGCGGCCATGGCTCACGGGCCCAGCCGCTCCGCGGCATGTGGGACCTTCCCGGACCGGGGCACGAACCCGCGTCCCCTGCATCGGCAGGCGGACTCTCAACCACTGCGCCACCAGGGAAGCCCCAAAGCCTGGTTCTTGACTCCAGTTGGGTGCGTATTGCTTCAGGGAGAGCACAAAAGCCTGACCTCGCTCAGGCTGCTGGAGGGCTGAAGCTGGGGGGAAGATGAGAGGTTGGCGTCTGGTCCATACTCCTCATGTCCCCCAGGCTTGTGGTGGCCGTGGAGGAGGCCTTCACTCACATTAAGCGGCTGCAGGAAGAGGAGCAGAAGAACCCCAGGGAGGTGATGGACCCACGGGAGGCAGCCCAGGCCATCTTCGCATCCATGGCCCGTGCCATGCAGAAGTACCTTCGCACCACCAAGCAGCAGCCTTACCACACCATGGAGAGCATCCTGCAGCACCTTGAGTTCTGCATCACTCACGACATGACACCCAAGGTAGGCCCATTCTGCCCCCGGCATCCTTCCTCTTTCCCCAGTTCTGGCCCCTTCCTTTCCACTTCCTTCTCCCTTATTCTCTCACCTCCTTCCGTACCCTCCATCCCTCTCTCTCTCATCTCTACCTCTGTATAGTCTCTTCTGTCATCCGTACTCCATCCACTCCATCTCTGCATGGGGTAAAGTTCTTAGGTGGTGAGGAGAACAGGGAGTTTCAGGACCATTTTGGGAATGGTTGAGACCTATTTCTCATCTCTGTAGGGGTTCCGGAATTTTCAGATCCAAACTCCCACCTTTACCTCCCTCACCTCCAGAAGATGTTCTTTGCACTGTGCTCTTTTTGAGCCATTCCCACCCTTCAGCTCTACGGCCAGCTTCCTAGACTTGCATCCCCTGAGCCATCTTTGGGGAACAGGTGATTAAACATGTTGCACTTTAACTGTGACACCTCTAGCTTTCTGCTGGTGCAGCCCTGCTGGACGTTACCCATACGAGCAGAAGGGAGAAGAAGGAAGGACGAGGGAGGGCTTGCCCAGGTCATAGCAGGTGCCAGGGATGAGGGCTCAGGAGAGCTGAGTCCCAGCCCTGACCCTACTGAGCTGTATCACCTCCGTGTGCTCCCCATCCCTCATTGATAAACTAGGGTCTGAGGCAGATGATCTCAGGCCCTTTCCTGCTCTGACATTCTGAGATCGTTTGCAGAGAGTGAGCCTGGGGACATCTTGGTGGTCTTTGGAAGCTGTACCCCCCGAGGGGTAAAGGAGGGTGGGTGGGTGGGTGGGAGGGAGAACTTCCTGTGAAGTCCCTTCTCCCTTCCTCAGGCCTTCCTGGAGCGGTACCTGGCGGCTGGACCCACCATCCAGTACCACAAGGAACGCTGGCTGGCCAAACAGTGGACACTGGTGAGCGAGGAGCCGGTGACCAACGGGCTCAAGGATGGCATCGTTTTCCTCTTGAAACGCCAGGACTTCAGCCTGGTGGTCAGCACCAAGAAGGTCCCATTCTTCAAACTCTCCGAGGAATTTGTGGACCCCAAGTCGCACAAGTTTGTCATGAGGCTGCAGTCTGAGACCTCGGTGTGACTGTGCAACAGCAGGGGGAGTGGGAGACGCGGGGGGCTCCTGAGGGTGGTGGGGGCGTGGCCCTCAGGCCCTGCCATGTTCCTGCCACCTTCTTCCTCTTGCTCTAGTTTTTTTTTTCTACTTGAATTAACCACCCCCCCCCCCACCTGTCACCTCCCCTCTTCCTTATTTACCCTATGTGAACCTGGAGAGACCATCCTTCTGTCAACAGTACCTGGGAAATTCCCTCTCCTTCTCCCACCCCCCTCACTTTTGTATCACTCCCGGCCCTGCAGGAACCAGTGCCTCTCTCCCTCTCCTTTCCCTGGGTGACAGTCTCTTCTGAAAGGGCACAGGGCCCACCTGAGCCCCACTCTCGAACCCAGGTTCTTATAAGCAGTTCTATCCAGCGGACCCCAAAAGGGTTTCTCTGGGGGGCTCCGATCTGACTCCAGAGAGCCACGGTGCCAAACTCCTGAGCAGCACTACCTGCGGCCTCCTGGCGGCAGGTGGATCTGCTCCCCCTGCCCGCTCACCCCAAGCCGGAGTTCTTGGGCAAGGATCCTCCTGCATCCTCCTACACAGCCCCAGAGTCCGGGACCTCCCTGCCAGGGTTATTTGCTTCCAGCTGTTTGAGCCTCTCTCCCCCATCCACACATACTCAGAGCAAGGGAAGATCCCATCCTTTACCCTGACATGTCTACCTTCCATTTCTGATTTGTGTGGTCACGTGTGACCACAGGCAAACTGAGATGGAAACCCTCTGTGACCGCTTTTCCTGGGCCCTGGGGGACAGACAGTACCTTTCTTCCAAGGGGTCTTTCCTGCGCAGCCCCTGGGGGAAGGTCGGGAGAGAGCCCCGTGAACATCGCTGACCCCTACCCTCTGAAGTCCCTTCACCTGTGTTCCCACCATGGTGGGATGGGTCTCCCCCTTCCCAGTGAAGGATGCCACGTAGACTCCTATACAGAATTAGTGGCTTGCAGACCCTGACCCACCCTGGGGATCTCAGCCAAATGTTTTTCTTTCCTTCACCAGCCATCCCCAGTCTTGCTGTCTCGTCTCTCAGCTCCAGAGACCTGTTGCCTCATCTCTTTTTTGGGGGGAGCCAGCAGCCCCTCCTTATCCCCTGCCTTAAGTCTACTTCTTTGCCTCAGGGGTCTCTTTTCCTTGGCCGGCCAGGGTCCACCCCCTGTTCCCTCACTGCCTGGTTTTCTGGGCTCTGGTCTCCCTCTGTATTGGGGTGAGGGACCAAGATTGCTGCCCTTGATGGGTACTTAGCCCCTCACCCCATTTAGCTTCCGTAGTCTTTGCACCCAATCTGAATTCTTGAGCAAAATTTGCTGGCCTTCTAATACTTACTTTCACTGTAAATCTGAGCCTTTAGATCAGACACCCTTAAATTATGTAGTTTTAGCCAAGGGGAATAGAACTAAGAAGTACTCACATACCTCCAGCCAGCACCCATGTTGGGGAGCATTCTGGTGGCTGGGCTGGAGCAGTCCCCTGGGCCAGTCCTCAGAATAACTCACGATGCCCCCTTATAAGCCCGTCTTTCCCCTGGAAAGCCCATTGGTTCTTGCCTTGCAGAGTGCACCCTGGGCTAAGATCACAGTTGATCTCTTACCAGGGAGTCTTCTTCTCTGTGTCGTGGCAGCCCTGGGCATGATGGAGCCTGGGGATTGCTTCTCCTGCTGTCCTTTCTGAAAAAGCACATCTTTCCACACACCACTTACTAGAGAAGGGTTCTTCGGCCAGTGCTTACCTTGTCTGCACTTGGGTGGATTATGGGGCTGACCTAGGCAGCGCCTGGAGGTCAGCCTTGGGCTGGGGCTGTGGGTTTGGGGATAAGCCTGAGTGAGATACATCCTGTCCTGGGGGTCCTGGGAAGGTATTTTTTCCTTCTCTTCAAAGACCTGGTTTCAGAGGAGTCCCTTCTCGCTCACATTTCTAAATACCTCACTATCCTGGAAAATGGGGCCTGGATGGTGGTTGGGGTCACTGCCTTTGTGGGCAGGAGTGGGATGTGGTGTGGTTTGAGGAGGAGTTGGGGTGGGGAGAGGGCAAGTGTTTGGGATCAGAGTCGCTGCCCTAGGTTAGGGGCGGGGGAATGTTTATTTTAAGAACCTGCCATGTTTTTAATCACTGTGATTTTTTTCATTCCCTTTTCCGAAAACAAAAAGACATTTTTTTCCCCCGACTCTCTCTCTAAGCACTAAGGGCTGTGACTGAGAATAGTAGTGTTTTGGTCCTTTGCGTCAGAACTGTGGTATCTTTGTGTTCTTTGATTATTGTTATTATTATTTTTTGAAATGTCAGGATGAATTGTCAAGTGTATGGCTGTGTTTGTCTTTTGCTTCTCCTATATGGGAAGTTGTCTTCATGCTGTGAACTGCCGTGGGGTGTGCAGCTGACTCAGTCCCTCTGAGCAGTGTCCCCCACTTTGCCTGTCCCAACACATGCTGGATTTGCTCTTTCTTCCCCCGTGGGGGTGTTGCCCACCCATTACCACCCGTGCCCCATATGCCACCATCAGGGATGCTGTGGCTGGGTCTCTCCAGTGCTCTTTTCTATGACTACATGGCATCCTAGCTCATCCCCACCACACCTCCCAGACCTTCCTTTTCACCACCTTGGAAGGCTGGTCCTCCTTCCCTCCACACCAGGATGCTGTGCCTCAGTCCTTCACCTACCTCGCCACTCTGCTGCCGTCCCCATTTGTCCCTTTCTCTTAAACTACTCTTCATGCTCTCTCTTTCTATCCTTGTTTATTTCCCGTTAGCTTCTCCTTTTGTCTTCCCACCCTCCTCCATTTCAGCCCTTACCTTTTCACTTCCCCATCCCCACCTCAGTCCTGTTGCAAACCCTGACACAATAACTGTCACGAGACATTGGGATCCTTTCTCATCTGAAACGTTTGTTTCCCAGAGTTTGTGCTTCTCTTCTTCTCTGTTGGGCCCGGATGAGCTCCCTTGCCCCTCTGTGGTGTCTGTCAGTCTGTCTTCTTTTTCCTCTGCCCTCCCCATGGGGCAGCATCTGCTGATGGATTCGGTCCTGGTGTGTGATTGTTGTGATTTGTTCTTCTGTGTGTGAAAGGAAGAGGAATTTTTGAGTTCCTTCCAAGTGAGATTGTATAAGTAGAATTTTCCACTGTTGGATCTAGATTTTTTTTTCCTTTTTTTGGGTTACAGAGCTGAGACCTTGTGCATGCATGTAGAAAATTGTAAAATGTAAATTCTTTTTTTTAATATATAAAAAGCTTGTTTTTACAGTTTGCAGTGGATCTAAACATTATGACAATTTTAGGGATTTTTTTTCTTAAACATAGGAACTAAAACTGTACAAATTTTTTAATATAAAATAAAGACATTTGACTTTTGTGGGGGCATTCTGTTGTTTTCTTCTTTGTTTTTTACAGGAGTAAAAAGAGCCAAAGAGGGTCAGGAAAGAGTGAATGTATGCTCCTTGTTAGGGAGTGGGTGGGCCAGGAGGGGGCAGTGTGAGCTCATCACTGCTCCACTCTTTTCAGGATGAATGAAAAAGGAAGTTGCTTATTCTGAACACTGATTCCGAGAAGAGAGACACTTGGGAACGTGAAGACTCAGCTGTTCCCTGGGGTGGTTAAGGAGGAAGGGAAGATTCCTGTCTGGGTAGATTCATAGGAGTTTCAGAGAACAGTTGATGATTTCATTCAATAGTGACAGCTCATCACATTAAGAAACATTCCTGAAGTGTATCTTGTGTTACTAAGTATCATCTTATTTCTACCATTATCTATCTAATCTTTCAGATACTGCACAAAAGAATTTTCTAGCAGTAGTCATTTATTTAAAATGGAAATATTCTGTTGGCACTGTGCTTGTCATCAAGCCTTGGAATTATCATTGAGAGATCAGGGCCCTTCTCTCAGCTCTACCCAGACCCAAGCTTCTCTGTGACTTTGGGCAAAATTCTTAGCATATAAACCTCTTTCTAAGGTTAAAAACAAATGAACCAGCAAATGTAAACTTTCCTGTGTGAAGTTAACCCACTTACTAGATTTGGTCTTCCTCTACCCTGCTTCATACTTTGCCACACTCTGAGGATGCAAAGACCAGTGTTGTACCCTTGTCCTGGAGGAAGATCCAGGCCACAGGGAGGTAACAGACCAGATAACCTAACACAAGACTGTGTGGCCTGTTCACAGGCAGAGCACAGATTAGTCCTGACTGGATTCCAAGGAGCTCAGAGAGCCTCCCTTCAAGAAATTTAAGCAGTTTGTTTAAGAATCAGGACCGGGTAACACTACTTCCTTGAGGGGAGGTTTATCTATTCTGTTCACCTAAGTAAGTATTCCTAGCATCTATAACAGTTCCTCACATATAGTCGCTGTTCAGTTAAAAAATTTATTGAATGAATAATGAATTATAAAAAACGAATGATACAATAGGGGCATATAAAAGAGATCATATACTTACTGCTCCCTTTAAATTTGCATTCAGGTCTTTCTCATGTGAAAATGAATTTAAAAAACCTTCCCTTGGAACTGCATCCCCATTCTCATAGCTCTGCCCTTTTCTGTAATAGGCTTTTAATTTCAGTTGCTGTTTTCATTTCACCTCAAAACCAGGTTTTGACTTATTGTGACCAAATTTCTACCCTACCATGCCGCTGAAATTATTCTTGTTCTTAAATACCTTTTAGTAAATCTCTATTCAGTGCCTATGATGTTCCCAGCCTGGGACTAAAATGCTCTGGTTGGGAAAGATAGTGGATATGTTCCTGGCTTCTGAGTCCACCCTTGTGGACCCTGGAGGAGTCTGTATTTAACCTCATGACCCTCCTCCTCTAATGCCAGGCCCAGGAATTAACAGATTGAAGGCCAGATCTCATGGGATCATATTTTCTCTCAGGATTTGCTGAAAGTAAAGGTGATGATCCCACCCATTTGTCATGTAACAAAGCGTATTTGTAACTTAGCCGAAAAGACATATTTTTTCATGGAAGTACTGTACCTATCACTGAAGACAGGGCCTCAACTTGGTGGATAGTCAGGGTCTTGCCTGGGACTTCTCCTTCCCATAGCTGCCCAGATGTGATTTTCCAGCCTTTGCCTTTGAAATGAAGCCAAGGGGGAACCAGGAGTTAGGGCTCTGGATGAGAAGACGTAAGAATCTTTAGACCCAGTTCTTAGCGATTCCATATTAATTTTTTTGTTTGGGTCAGTTTAATGGCTTCTACAAAACAGAAAACCGGCTGCTTAAAATAGCCCCTGGCTTTTTATTTGTTAGTTTAAGCCAGTGATGGAAAATACTCTTCCAGCTGCTGGGAAGGCTGGCTGCGATGGGAGGAAATCAGCCTTTGGAAAACCATTACAGTATCAGCGGACAAATGGTCATGGAAGATGATAGAGAGATAGTACAGGACCATCCACACAGTGGAAAGATGTTGGGAAACAGTCATCCCTGTCCAGCTCTCCAGTTTCTCTGTAGGCTGAGAATGGTGTCCATTTCCCTTGTTACAAAGGACAGGGCAGACATGTCATCCTAGGAGCTCATAATAACAAATACCAAAATGAAGTATGTATGGAAAATTGGGAGAAGGTACTGATTTAGATTTGGGAAAGTTGGGCAAGGCATTGACCTCTCATTTCATCCCAGCATGTTTTAGGGGGATACTTAACTGTGTGCCATGCAGGCAGATAAAAAGATAAAACATTGTCCCCATCCTCTAGGAGTTCATGGTGATCCATGGGAAATTTTATTATTTTGTTGCCTATTGTAGGCACCCAAGAGGTGGTCAGTACCATTAGCAAGAGACAGATTGAAGTCAATAGTTGGTGAGTGCATTGAGCTTGATAGGTAAACTATTTGACGTCACCACTCAAAAAAGAGACACCAGGACGATCTGATATCCCATAGGGGAGACCACTTTGGTGGAAAAAAGTTAGGAGTATGAGATCTTTAGTTGTGTCCTGTCCCTTCTGCTTGCTTTTGGGCACAGTTCACCAGTGCAGCTGCTTCACCAGGGGCAAATATGTGGTTAAAAATGAAAGTGGATTTTTTGGGTAGTGAAAATACTCTGTGTGATACTATGATGGTGGATACATGTCATTATAAATTTGTCCAGACCCATCGAATGTACAACACCAAGAGTAAAACCTGATGTAACTTACTGACTTTGGGTGGTCAACGTAGGTTCATCAATTGTAACAAATGGACCACTCTGGTGGGGGATGTTGATAGTGGGAGAGGCTATGCATGTGTGGGAGCAGGGTCCATATGGGAACTTTCTGTACCTTCTGCTCAATCTTGCCATCAACCTAAAGCTGCTCTGAAAAATAAAGTCTGGTCAAAAGGTACAAACTTCCGTTAAAAGATAAATAAGTACTGGGAATGTAATATATGACATGATGACAATAGTTAACACTGCTGTGTGGTATACTTGAAAGTTACTAAGAGAGTAGATCCTAAAAGTTCTCATCACAAGGAAAAAAATGGTTTTTCTCTTTTTTTTCTTGCATCTACATGAGAGGAAGGATGTTAACTAAACTTATTGTGGTAATCATTTTATAATACATGTAATTCAATTCGTCATGCTGTATACCTTAAACTTATACAGGGATGTATGTCAATTATATCTCAATAAAACTGGGAGAAAAAATAAAGCCTGTTAAAAACAAAATAAAACGAAGCATAACCTTAGTTCTAGACACAGACCTACTAATAAAAGAAATAATACAGGCTCTTGTGATTCAGGAAAAAAAAAAAAGTGAAAACATATGCTATTTCCCCTGGATTCCTCAAAGTGTGTCACCATGAAGTTTGAAAATCTGATAAAGCCAACGGAAGAGGAGGGTCTGGGGACCCATCAACATAGTGACAACTGAAAATTTGCATGCGTCCACAGCCGTTTAACTTAGTTCCAGTTTCGGGTTCTTTCAAGTTCCTGTTAATGTTTGTTCTTTTTCGTATATGAATGTATGACTTTAGGGAGTGTTGACTGGGATAGTTTTTACTGCAGTAAATAACTGTTGTTGAAGGGTATGCCCCTTCCCTTATGAGACAAATAAGCTCTGGGGGTCTAATGTACAGCATGGTAACTATAGTTAATAATACTGTGCTGTGAACTTGAAACTTGTAAAGAGAGAAGATCTTAAGCATTCTCACTACACACATAAAAAAGTGGTAACTGTGAGGTGGTGGATGTGTTAACCTGCTTGTGGTAATCATTTCACAAAGTAGACGTATATCAAATCACCACGCTGTCCACTTTAAATACACAACATTTTATTTGTCAATTATACTTTAATAAAGCTGAAAAACAGTTGTTGAAGAACTACTTGTCTTCTGCCTGTGTACCTATATCCTAACACTTTACCTCTGTTCTCAAAGGTGAAATCCAGTTAAAAAGGAAGCAGGGAAAGCTGACTCTGAAGACTTCATTTTCCAGGACCCGTCAGCAGTTTGGTACTTCTTGTTGGCAGCGTATCGAAGAATTTGATACCAGGGAATCTGCTACCTGGAATTGAAATGTTCAGGTGGTTTTTATTCTATCTTGAAGAAGGTCCCTAAAATAGAGCTTCTCAAACTTTAATTGTGCCATGTAGCAAGCATGAAAATCACTTGAAGATTTAATCAAAACGCAGATTCTGATTCAGCAGGTCTGAGATAGGGTCTGAAATTCAGCAGTTCTAACAAGCTCCCAGGTGTCTTAGCTCAGGCTGCCATAAAAATTACCGTAGACGGGATGGCTTAAACAACAGAAATTTATTTTCTCACAGCTCTTAAGGCTGAAAGTCTGTGAGCAGAGTGCTCATGTGGTTAGGCTCTGATGCGAGCTCTCTTCCTGGCTTGGTGGAGGGCGAGTGAGTTCTGGTCTCTTCCTCTTCCTATACAGACAATAATCTCATCATGGGGGCTCTATTCACAAGACCTCATTTGAAACTATTTACCTCCCAAGGGCCCCAACTCCAAAACCATCACATTGGGAGTCAGGGCTTCAACATACCAATTTTCGGGAGAACACAATTCAGTCCATAGTGCCAGGTGATGCTGCTGTTGTTCTGCAGAACTTACTTTAAGTAGCAAGACCCTAAAAGAAGCTTTGTGTTCCTATGATAGCTTGAGGGTCCCAAACATCCCTTACTTAACACTAAGTTACTGGATCCAGGAGATATGTTGAGATCTAAATTTCATGAATATAATAAATAGTTTGGTAAACTCATTGTTCCTTATATTATAGAATTGCACCATCTACATCAAATTGTCATTTATGAGACTCTTAAATGATATGTTGTGATATGGGCTTATGTGTAGAGTTTATGCAAAGCAATTCATTGGACCTCTTAACTGACCCAGAGAGACATTCATAATGACATAGAAAAGAGCCAAGCTGGGGAGACTTCATCACTAGAGGCCACAGAAATTAAAGGAACAGCTTACAATAAAAATTATCTGACCATAAATTTCTTGCCAACATGATCAATAAAGCAGAGGAAATTCAAGAGTTTTACCAAGTTTAGAGAGTTTCAGATAAGCTTCTTTAATGTATTTCAATACTTATATTAATTGCTATGGGTATAGAATGAAAATAAACTGTAACAATATACCAATAATTTACACATATCTTCTCAAGTTTCTTCATGAAAGTCATTGAGTTTACTATGCAGTCTTTGAGATCATAATGATCATGTTCATTATGTTGCTGGAAGCTGCCTTATCTGTGTCCAGTGTTTTCCACTCATTTTAGTCATTCAACAAATATTTGTTGAGCATCTTCTATGTGCCAGGAACTGCGCTAGGTATTGGCGATATGGCAATGAATAATACAGATGTGGTCTTTGTTCATAGATACTGATCACATAATATCAAATGTGATGAATGCAATGAAGGAGTAATGGGACCTTATAATAGGAACCTAACCAAGAGGGGCCAACTGGGAAGGTTTCCTTGAAAAAATGTCATTTCATCTCCATGGAAAAACTTCTGCTTGAAAACGTGGGGCACAAGAACTTTTTGACCAGGAAGAGCCTCTCTTTCTCTTCAGTGAGGAAACTGTGTCCAAGTAATTGCTAAAAAGTGAGTGTCAAAATCATGGGACTTTAGGATGTTGTCAATAGGTT
Organism: Leucopleurus acutus; assembly: GCF_964270905.1. NCBI lineage: Eukaryota > Metazoa > Chordata > Mammalia > Artiodactyla > Delphinidae > Leucopleurus > Leucopleurus acutus. The sequence goes on along the minus strand of NC_139143.1, from coordinate 77,036,071 downwards.
TCCTGGAGAAATGAGGGAGTTACTTTATTAAGGTCAGTGATGGTAACCGAAATAAAAGTTATAAAAAAAAGGGCTTCCCTGGTGGCACAGCAGTTGAGAGTCCGCCTGCCGATGCAGGGGACACGGGTTCGTGCCCCAGTCCGGGAAGATCCCACATGCCGCGGAGTGGCTGGGCCCGTGAGCCATGGCCGCTGAGCCTGCGCATCCGGAGCCTGTGTTCCGCAACGGGAGAGGCCACAACAGTGAGAGGCCCGCATACCGCAAAAAAAAAAAAAGTTATAAAAAACTATTTTTTAAATAAACAAATCTTTTGTTTTACGAATAAGATAAAAAGAGATAGGGAAAGAATAAAATACCTAGGAATAAATTTAACCAAGGAGGTAAAAGGCGTATACTCTGAGAATCATAAATCACTGATGAAGGAAATTGAAGAGAGTACAAATAAATTGAAAGTTATCCCATGTTCATACAATGAAAAAATTAAAACTGTTAAAATGTCCATACAACCCAAAGTAATCTACAGATTTAATGCAATCTCTATCAAAATACCCAACACATTTTTCACAGAACTAGAAAAAATAATCCTAAACTTTATATGGAACTACAAAATACCTTGAATAGTCAAAGCATTCCCAAGAAAAAAGAACAAAGCCGGAGGTAACACTCCCTGACTTCAGACTATGCCTACAAAGCTACAGTGATCAAAAAAGTATGGTACTGGTATGGTAATAAAAACAGACGCATAGATCAAGGAAACAGAATAGAGAGCCCAGAAATAAACCCATGCATTTATGGGCAATTAATCTACAATAAGGAAGCAAGAATATACAATGGGGAAAAGACAATCTCTTCCATATGTGGTGTTAGTAATACTGAACAACTACATGTAAAAGAATGTAATTAGAACACTTACAGCATGTACAAAAATAAACTCAAAAAGGGTTAAAGACCTAAATATAAGACCAGAAACCATAAAACTCCTAGAAGAAAACATAGACAGTAAGCTTTTTGACATAGGTCTTAGCAATATCTTTTTGGATCTGCCTCCTCAGGCAAGGGAAACAAAAGCAAAAATAAACAAATGGGAAACTTAATCAACTTAAAATCAAACTTAAAAGCTTTTCCACAGCAAAGGAAACCATCAACAAAATGAAAAAATGGGAGAAGCCATTTGCAAATGATATGTTTGATAGGGGGTTAATATCCAAAATATATAAAGAACTAACATAACTCAATATCAAAAAAACAACTTGATTAAAAAACAGGCAGAGGACCTGAATAGGCATTTTTCCAAAGACATACAGATGGTCAGCAGGCACATGAAATGATGCTCAACATCATTTATCATCAGAGAAATGCAAATTAAAACTACAGTGAGATATCACCTCACACTGGTCAGAATGGCTATCATCAAAAAGAGCACAAATAACAAATATTGGCAAGAGTGTGGAGAAAAGGGAACCCTTGTACACTGTTGGTGGGAATGTAAATTGGTCCAGCCACTGTAGAAAACAGTATGGAGTTTCCTCAAAAACAAAAAAATAGAACTACTATATGACCCAGCAATTCCAGTCCTGGGAATATATCCAAAAAAAAGAAATCACTAATTCGAAAAGATATATGCATCCCAATGTTCATAGTAGCATTATTTATAATTTCCAAGATACAAAAGCAAACTAAGTGTCCGTCAACAGATGAATGGATAAAGAAGATGTGAGATACACACACACACACACACACACACACACACACACACACACACAATGGAATACTACTCAGCCATAAAAAGAATGAAATTTTGCCATTTGCAACAACATGGATAGACTTGGAGGGTATCATGCTAAATGAAATAAGTCAGACAGAGAAAGATAAATACTGTATGATATCACATAAGTGGAATCTAAAAAATAAAACAAGTAGTAAATATAACAAAAAAGAAACAGACTCACAGACATAGAGAACAGACTAGTAGTAACCAGTGGGGAGAAGGAAGAGGGAGGAGCAAAATAGGGGTAGAGAATTAAGAGGTACAAAATACTATGTATGAAATAAATAAGCTACAAGGATATATTGTACAATACAGGGAATATAGCCAATATTTTATAATAACTATAAATGAAATATAACCTTTAATATTGTGAATCACTATGTTGTACACCTGAAACTAATATAATATTGTAAGGGAACTATACTTCAATTAAAAAAGAGAGAGAGAATGAACTTTTGCCATTTGCAGCAACATGGATGGACTTGGAGGGCATTATGCTAAGTGAAATAAGTCAGACAGAGAAAGATAAATACTATATGATATTGCTTATATGTAGAACCTAATAAATATAACAAACTAAGTGAATATAACATAAGAGAATCGGGTTCACAGATGTAGAACACAAACTAGTGTTTACCAGTGGGGAGGAGGGTAGGGCAATATAGGGGTAGAAATATAGCCAATATTTTGTAATAATGGAAAGTAACCTTTAAAATTGTATAAAAACAAAAATTTTTTAAAAACCAAAAAGCAAAAGAACAAAAGCTCTCTTTGGAAATCTAAAAAGAGAGAGAGAGAATTAGAGAATCTAATGTGCCCTGCTGATATATATGTATATACCAATTGCTCAAAACTAAAGAAAAGAGGAACTTTGCGGAAATCTCTCATGTTTAGACCACAGAGTCCATACCTGGTACTCGCCTGTCCTCAGCTGCCATAGCTCTTCCTGAGAGCAGGATCTTTGCCTTGCCAAATCTTACAACTAGTTGCTGAAAGTGTGTACTGTTTGAGGAAAATCTGAGTTAAGAATTTTTAGTTTGGAATTTTATTTTCTTTGAATTTTTAACAAGCCACATGGAAACCTACTTTCCAGAATTCCTGGAATGACACATGTTGTGACTAAAAAGATGCCCACAAAAGCCTGCTGGGTGCTTCAGGTGGGACCCCACAGAGTTTTAGCATTTTGGAAGGTCACTACTTGTTCAGACTTTCTATTTTTATCAATTAATCAAGGGGAAATAATGGAATCAAACCAGCCATACATACAATTATAAAATAAGAATGCTACTTTATTAATTTATAACAGCTGGTAAGTCTAGTTTGGGAGCTGGGTTGGTCATCTGTACAGGCATATTCTTGGTGAGGCAGATCGAATGGGTAAATTAGCCTCCTGTAGGGTAAGTACAGAACCAGACAGAGGAAACTGTAAATTCTGAAAGGACATGACTAAGTGCTATAGTACTTCAATGCCCTTCTGTCTTTATCTACACACTGTACCTGGGTGACGTCATCTGGTCCCATGGCTTTAAATACCATTGTATTCCAGATAACATAGCATAGTGGTAATGCACTTGGACTCTGGAGTTAGCCTGCCTGAGTTTTTCTTCTGACTTTACCTCCATTAGTTAAGTGACCATGGGGAAAATTTCTCTGTTTCTTCATCTTTAAAATGAAGATAATAATACAGTGCTAACCCCATATGGATGTTGAGAGTATAACTAAGAAAATATTCATGAACTGCTTAGATAGTGCCTGGGACACAGTAAGCACCTAATAAATGTTAGTTATATGCCAAGTGCTCTCAAGTCTCTATTTCTTGCCCTCATTTCTCCCCAGAACTCTAGAAGTGATTCCCTGCTCAAATCTGCTTCTTTCCTCATGATCATGTTTCATTAAACAGCATCACCATCCACTTACATGCTCAAGCTAAAAAACATAGGAGTTACCCTTGATTCTTCTCTTTTTCTCATTCCCCACATTCAGTCCTTCTGTCTGTTCCTGGAACACATCTTGCTCATTTTCAACGAAGGGTCTTTTATTTGGTATTCTCTGCCTGAAATGCTGACAACTTGACCTTCTTTTGCCAGACTCTTGTCATTTAAATGTCAGCTTAATGTCACCTCCAAGAGAGGCTTTCTATAAACAGCTCAACCTGTAATAGGCTTGAAAGATAAAGATAGTGTTTCTCTGTGGAGCAGAGGGCAATGACTTAACCAGACTCTTGAGAGTGGCTCTGTGTCAGTAAGCGAGGCTTTGCATTTATTTTCCATTTCACGTGATGGGCCCAGGCTTGAGCAACAAAACTTCTGATTTTGGTCTACCCAAAGCTCTATTTCCTCACTACTGACAGCATTAATTTTAACTTTGGGGATGCCTTGACTAAGTGAACACTGCCTTATCACCTTATGGCTGGTACTTGTGGGGCTTGCTGTTGCATTGTCGCAATAACATCTATTCCTCCTCCCACTCAGCAGAAAATGAACAGTCAACACCACTTGGACAGCTTGCCTCAATCTTAACTCTCACCTCTCAGCCACATTAACAGGTAGAATATGGGGACCCTTACTCCTCAGCTCTTGCCCACCACTTGCCCCCAAGTATGGGGTTCAGAGAGCTTCTGGGTTGGTGAACACATCCACCAATTGGGAGAGTGGGGCCACCCCAACTCCATGGAGACAGAAACTCCTATCCTCAGGACCCTCCCAGACTTCACCCTATGTATCTCTTCATCTGGCTGTTCATCTGTGTATTTTACAATATCATTTATCATATAATAAACTGATAAACATAAGTAAGTGTTTCCCTGAATTTTGTGAGACATATTAGCAAGTTATGGAACCAAAGGAAGGGGTCATGAGAACCCTGGTTTATAGCTGATTGCTCAGAAGTACAGGTGATAACCTGAGACTTGTGATTGGCATCTAAAGTGGGGGTAGTCTCATGGGACTGAGCCCTTAATTTGTGGGATCTAACGCTAACTCGAGGTAGGTAGTGTCAGAACTGAATTGATTGCAGGACACCCAGCTGGTGTCATGGAGAATTGCTTGACATGTAGGAAACCCACACTTTGGGTGTCAGAAGTGAAGTGTTGTGAGTGTAACAGTGTGAGAGTAAAAGAGAAACACACAAGACACAAGAGTGTGTTTTTCTTTATAAAGGTACGTTGAATTTTAAAAAAGTGTAAAATTGAGGGGCTTCCCTGGGAGTCCAGCCAGTAAGACTCCGTGCTCCCAATGCATGGGCCTGAGCTCAATACCTGGTTGGGGAACTAGATCCCGTATGCATGCCGCAACTAAGAAGTCCGTGTGCTGCAGCTAAGACACGGCGCAGCCAAAATAAATAAATAGGTATTTTTAAAAACTGTAAAATTGAGGTGAGAGGGCTACTTATAGGTGAGACAAGTGAAAGTTTGCCTCTGATTTTGTGGTCTATGCTCATTGTGAAGTAGTTTACAGTCTTTTCGTTTGTTTGTTTCTGCATATTCTGCTCAGGTGGCAAAACATTGCTTCACCAGAGTGGGTACTCTTCTGAAAATTAACTTTTAGACTGACTCTGGCTATGCTTTTGGATACTTCATTAATTGTAAAAACAGGGGTTTCTCACTTCTGGACAAATAAACATTTCTCAAGTTCTTTTTCTGACTTGCTGTTTTAGTTATTATAAAATGGTTAGTTTGGTTAATAACACAGCCAGGGCTGTGGTAATTTTCTATTCATAGGTATCTTTGTTCTTACCTTTATCAGCTGACTATATTCCCCTGACAGTTCTGTCAAATATTGCTCTTCTCCAAAGCCAGAGCCCACTTTCTGAATTCTTGGAGACTAATATGGTGTTTTGTGTTCTTTTTCTTTTGATACCCAGATCATCTTTTGGGCTTCTCAGATGGCTGCTAGGTGGCACCAAGCTTGTGAGGCCTATCACATGGCACACATGAACAAAAAGTGTTCTAGGAATTATTAGGCATGGCTGGTTCGCTCCATGGGTCCAGAGCTGCTCAATGGTATTGTACAAGTTATCCTACCATCAGGCCTCAAGGCAAAGAAGACAGCTCATCCTCCCTCATTGGGGCTTTGGTAAATACTTGGGTTGATTTTATACAAGTGAAATTTTTTCACCTGCATATGCTTTAGTGACCATGTGTACCTTTATAGCTTTATACCATGTTCATAAGTAAGTGCTTATGACCAGTGATGGTCAGCAAATGATTTCTAAAGACATTATCTCTCAGTTTTCAATACCTTTGTCTATTGATAGTCATCAGGGCACACATTTTGTGGGAGAGGTGATAAAATTTGAAAACCTCGAGATTCATTTCCTTGAGATCCTATGATTTCACTGCGTATTTCTTCCAGAAAGAAAAGAGGGCAATAAAACATCAATATAGAACTTAAAAAACCAAAATGGCCTAGGGTTGTGTCAGTTTATTTATCCAAACCACAGTGGCCAGACGTTCTGTCCATAACTTTAATGAACATGAATGTTATAGCAGATAGAAGGCCAGAACTCTTTCCAAATGAAATACCAATGGGTAGGCCCATGAGTTGTCTGGTCACACATGGCCACACACTAGTGAAACACCCATGTGATGGATAATGTTGTGTTAAATTATTTTAACGTGTTAAGGGCAATTCATTCACAGGTTCAATAAGCCCTGACTCAATGGATTAAAATCAAGTTACATTTTCAGAAGACATTGCTTGAACTTTGTAGAGAGTTTTCAACTTCTGTTGAAAACCAAGTCTCATTTCTGACCTCACGTATTTGTTCCTAAAGTGTAACCTAGATTGTAACTGGATTCATTTATTTGTTCCTAACTAGATTGTGCACCTAGTTCTGCCCCTGAACAACCCCTGTACCACTACCCTCCACTGAAAAGTTATTATTTTCTTGTGTATGCTTCCGTTTTTTTATACAACAGGTTCCTATTAGTCATCAATTTTATACACATCAGTGTATACATGTTAATCCCAATCACCCAATTCAGCAGCCCCCTGTCACCCTCCCCACGGCTTTCCCCCCTTGGTGCCCATATGTTTGTTCTCTACATCTGTGTCTCAATTTCTGCCCTGAAAACCGGTTCATCTGTACCATTTTTTTAGGTTCCACATATATGCATTAATATATGATATTTGTTTTTCTCTTTCTGACTTATTTCACTCTGTATGACACTCTCTAGATCCATCCACGTCTCTACAAATGACCCAATTTCGTTCCTTTTTAGGGCTGAGTAATATTCCATTATATATATGTACCACATCTTCTTTATCCATTCATCTGTTGATGGGCATTTAGGTTGCTTCCATGACCTGGCTATTGTAAATAGTGCTGCAATGAACATTGGGGTGCATGTGTCTTTTTGAATTGTGGTTTTCTCTGGGTATATGCCCAGTAGTGGGATTGCTGGATCATATGGTAATTCTATTTTTAGTTTTTTAAGGAACCTCCATGCTGTTCTCCATAATGGCTGTATCAGTTTACATTCCCACCAACAGTGCAAGAGGGTTCCCTTTTCTCCACACCCCCTCCAGCATTTGTTGTTTGTAGATTTTCGGATGAAGCCCATGCTAACTGGTGTGAGGTGATACCTCATTGTAGTTTTGATTTGCATTTCTGTAATAATTAGTGATGTTGAGAAGCCTTTCATGTGCTTCTTGGCCATCTGTATGTCTTTTTTGGAGAAATGTCTATTTAGGTCTTCTGCCCATTTTTGGATTGGGTTGTTTGTTTTTTTAATATCGAGCTGCATGAGCTGTTTATATATTTTGGAGATTAATCCTTTGTCTGTTGATTCATTTGCAAATATTTTCTCCCAGTTCTGAGGGTTGTCTTTTCATCTTGTTTGTGGTTTCCTTTGCTGTGCAAAAGCTTTTAGGTTTCATTAGGTCCCATTTGTTTATTTTTGTTTTTATTTCCATTACTCTAGGAGGTGGATCAAAAAAGATCTTGCTGTGATTTATGTCAAAGAGTGTTCTTCCTATGTTTTCATCTAAGAGTTTTGTAGTGTCTGGTCTTACATTTAGGTCTCTAATCCATTTTGAGTTTAATTTTGTGTATGGTGTTAGGGAGTGTTCTAATTTCATTCTTTTCCATGTAGCTATCCAATTTTCCCAGCACCACTTATTGAAGAGACTGTCTTTTCTCCATTGTATATCCTTGCCTCCTTTGTCATAGATTAGTTGACCATAGGTGCATGGGTTTACCTCTGGGCTTTCTATCTTGTTCCATTGATATATGTTTCTGTTTTTGTGCCAGTACCATATTGTCTTGATTACTGTAGCTTTGTAGTATAGTCTGAAGTCAGGGAGTCTGATTCCTCCAGCTCCGTTTTTTCCCCTCAAGACTGCTTTGGCTATTCGGGGTCTTTTGTGTCTCCATATAAATTTTAAGACTTTTTGTTCTAGTTCTGTAAAAAATGCCATTGGTAATTTGATAGGGATTGCATTGAATTTGTAGATTGCTTTGGGTAGTATAGTCATTTTCGCAATATTGATTCTTCCAATCCAAGAACATGGTATATCTCTCCATCTGTATCATCTTTAATTTCTTTCATCAGTGTCTTATAGTTTTCTGCATACAGGTCTTTTGTCTCCCTAGGTAGGCTTATTCCTAGGTATTTTATTCTTTTTGTTGCAATGGTAAATGGGAGTGTTTCCTTAATTTCTCTTTCAGATTTTTCATCAATAGTGTACTGGAATGCAAGAGACTTCTGTGCATTAATTTTGTATCCTGCTACTTTACCAGATTTATTGATTAGCTCTAGCAGTTTTCGGGAGGGCATCTTTAGGATTCTCTACGTGTAGTATCATGTCATCTGCAGACAGTGACAGTTTTACTTCTTCTTTTCCAATTTGTATTCCTTTTATTTCGTTTTCTTCTCTGATTGTCGAGGCTAGGACTTCCAAAACTATGTTGAATAATAGCGGTGGGAGTGGACCTCCTTGTCTTGCTCCTGATCTTAGTGGAAATGTTTTCAGTTTTTCACCATTGAGAATGATGTTTGCTGTGGGTTTCTCATATATGGCCTTTATTATGTTGAGGTAGGTTCCCTCTATGCCCACTTTCTGGAGAGTTTTTATCATAAATAGGTGTTGAATTTTGTCAAAAGCTCTTTCTGCATCTATTGAGATGATCATATGGGTTTTATTCTTCAATTTGTTAATATGGTGTATCACATTGATTGATTTGCGTATATTGAAGAATCCTTGCATCCCTGGGATAAATCCCACTTGATCAAGATGTATGATCTTTTTAATGTGCTGTTGGATTCTGTTTGCTAGTATTTTGTTGAGGATTTTTGCATCTATGTTCATCAGTGATGTTGGTCTGTAATTTTCTGTTTTTGTAGCATCTTTGTCTGGTTTTGGTATCAGGGTGATGGTGGCCTCATAGAATGAGTTGGGAGTGTTCCTTCCTCTGCAAATTTTTGGAATAGCTTGAGAAGGATGGGTGTTAGCTCTTCTCTAAATGTTTAATAGAATTCACCTGTGAAGCATCTGGTCCTGGACTTTCGTTTGTTGGAAGATTTTTAATCAGTTTCAATTTCATTACTTGTGATTGGTCTGTTCATATTTTCTGTTTCTTCCTGGTTCAGTATTGGAAGGTTATACCTTTCTAAGAATTTGTCCACTTGTTCCAGGCTGTCCATTTTATTAGCATAGAGTTGCTTGTAGTAGTCTCTTAGGATGCTTTGTATTTCTGCGGTGTCTGTTGTAACTTTTCCTTTTTCACTTCTAATTTTATTGATTTGAGTCCTCTCCCTCTTTTTCTTGATGAGTCTGGCTAATGGTTTATCAGTTTTGTTTATCTTCTCAAAGGACCAGATTTTAGTTTTATTGATCTTTGCTATTGTTTTCTTTGTTTCTATTTCATTTATTTCTGCTCTGATCTTTATGATTTCTTTCCTTCTGCTAACTTTCGGTTTTGTTTGTTCTTCTTTCTCTGATTACTTTAGGTGTAAATTTAGATTATTTATTTGAGATTTTTCTTGTTTCTTGAGATAGGCTTGCATAGCTATAAAATTCCCTCTTACAACTGCTTTTGCTGCATCCCATAGGTTTTGGATCATCGTGTTTTCCTTGTAATTTGTCTCTAGATTTTTTTGATTTCCTCTTTGATTTCTTCATGATCTCTTGTTTATTTAGTTACTCATTGTTTAGCCTCCATGAGTTAGTGTTTTTTACATTTTTTTCCTGTAATTGATTTCTAATCTCATAGCGTCATGATCAGAAAAGATGTTTGAAGTGATTTCAGTTTTCTTAAGTTTACTGAAGCTTTATTTGTGACCCAAGAAGTGATCTATCCTGGAGAATGTTCCATGCACACGTGAGAAGAAAGTGTAATCTGCTGTTTTTGGATGGAATGTCCCATAAATATCAATTAAATCTATCTGGTCTATTGTGTCATTTAAAGTTTCTGTTTCCTTATTTATTTTCATTTTGGATGATCTGTCCATTGGTGTAAGTGAGGTGTTAAAGTCCCCCACTATTATTGTGTTACTGTCGATTTCCTCTTTTATAGCTGTTAGCAGTTGCCTTGTGTATTGAGCTGCTCCTCTGTTGGGTGCTTATATATTTATAATTGTTATATCTTCTTCTTGGATTGATCCCTTCATCATTATGTAATGTCCTTCCTTGTCTCTTGTAACATTCTTTATTTTAAAGTTGTTTTTTCTGATATGAGTATTGCTACTCTAGCTTTCTTTTGATTTCCATTTGCATGAAATATCATTTTCCATCCCCTCACTTTCAGTCTGTATGTGTCCCTAGGTCTGAAGTGGGTCTCTTGTAGACAGCATATATATGGGTCTTGTTTTGGTATCCATTCAGCAAACCTGTGTCTTTTGGTTGGAGCATTTAATCCATTCATGTTTAAGGTAATTATCGATATGTATGTTCCTATGACCATTTTCTTAATTGTTTTGGGTTTGTTTTTGTAGGTCCTTTTCTTCTCTTGTTTTTCCCATTTAGAGAAGTTCCTTTAGCATTTTTTGTAGAGCTGGTTTGGTGGTGCTGAATTCTCTTAGCTGTTGCTTGTCTGTAGAGCTTTTGATTTCTCCATCGAATCTGAATGAGATCCTTGCTGGGTAGAGTAATCTTCGTTGTAGGTTCTTCCCTTTCATCACTTTAAGTATATCATGCCACTCCCTTCTGGCTTGTAGAGTTTCTGCTGAGAAATCAGCTGTTAACCTTATGGGAGTTCCCGTGTATGTTATTTGTCATTTTTCTCTTGCTGCTTTCAATAATTTTTCTTTGTCTTTAATTTTTGCCAATTTGATTGCTATGTGTCTCAGCATGTTTCTCCTTGGGTTTATCCTGTTTGGGACTCGCTGCACTTCCTGGACTTGGGTGGCTATTTCCTTTCCCATGTTAGGGAAGTTTTCGACTATAAACTCTTCAAATATTTTCTCTTGTCCTTTCTCTCTCTCTTCTCCTCTGGGACCCCTATAATGCGAATGTTGGTACATTTAATGTTGTCCCAGAGGTCTCTTAGGCTGTCTTCACTTCTTTTCATTCTTTTTTTTTTTTAAACATCTGTATTGGGGTATAATTGCTTTACAATGGTGTGTTAGTTTCTGCTTTATAACAAAGTGAATCAGTTATACATATACATATGTTCCCATATCTCTTCCCTCTTGCATCTCCCTCCCTCCCACCCTCCCTATCCCACCCCTCCAGGCTGTCACAAAGCACCGAGCCAATATCCCTGTGCCATGCGGCTGCTTCCCACTAGCTATCTACCTTACTACGTTTGTTAGTGTGTATATGCCCATGACTCTCTCTCGCCCTGTCACAGCTCACCCTTCCCCCTCCCCATAACCTCAAGTCCGTTCTCTAGGAGGTCTGCGTCTTTATTCCTGCCTTACCCCTAGGTTCTTCATGACATTTTTTCCCCTTAAATTCCATATATATGTGTTAGCATACGGTATTTGTCTTTTTCTTTCTGACTTACTTCACTCTGTATGACAGACTCTAGGTCTATCCATCTCATTACAAATAGCTCAATTTCGTTTCTTTTTATGGCTGAGTAATATTCCATTGTATATATGTGCCACATCTTCTTTATCCATTCATCCGATGATGGGCACTTAGGTTGTTTCCATCTCCGGGCTATTGTAAATAGAGCTGCAATTAACATTTTGGTATATGACTCTTTTTGAATATCGGTTTTCTCAGGGTATATGCCCAGTAGTGGGATTGCTGGGTCATATGGTAGTTCTATTTGTAGTTTTTTAAGGAACCTCCATACTGTTCTCCATAGTGGCTGAACCAATTCACATTCCCACCAGCAGTGCAAGAGTGCTCCTTTTCTCCACACCCTCTCCAGCATTTATTGTTTCTAGATTTTTTGATGATGGCCATTCTGACTGGTGTGAGATGACATCTCATTGTAGTTTTGATTTGCCTTTCTCTAATGATTAATGATGTTGAGCATTCTTTCATGTGTTTGTTGGCAGTCTGTATATCTTCTTTGGAGAAATGTCTATTTAGGTCTTCTGCCCATTTTTGGATTGGGTTGTTTGTTTTTTTGTTATTGAGTTGCATGAGCTGCTTGTAAATTTTGGAGATTAATCCTTTGTCAGTTGCTTCATTTGCAAATATTTTCTCCCATTCTGAGGGTTGTCTTTTGGTCTTGTTTATGGTTTCCTTTGCTGTGCAAAAGCTTTGAAGTTTCATTAGGTCCCATTTGTTTATTTTTGTTGTTATTTCCATTACTCTAGGAGGTGGGTCAGAAAGGATCTTGCTGTGATTTATGTCATAGACTGTTCTGCCTATGTTTTCCTCTAAGAGTTTGATAATTTCTGGCCTTATATTTAGGTCTTTAATCCATTTTGAGCTTATTTTTGTGTATGGTGTTAGCGAGTGATCTAATCTCATACTTTTACATGTACCTGTCCAGTTTTCCCAGCACCACTTATTGAAGAGGCTGTCCTTTCTCCACTGTACATTCCTGCCACCTTTATCAAAGATAAGTTGTCCATATGTGCATGGGTTTATCTCTGGGCTTTCTATCCTGTTCCATTGATCTATCTTTCTGTTTTTGTGCCAGTACCATACCATCTTGATAACTGTAGCTTTGTAGTATAGTCTGAAGTCAGGGAGCCTGATTCCTCCATTTCCTTTTTTCGTTCTCAAGATTGCTTTGGCTATTTGGGGTCTTTTGTGTTTCCATACAAATTGCAAAATTTTTTGTTCTAGTTCTGTGAAAAATGCCAGTGGTAGTTTGATAGGGATTGCCTTGAATCTATAGATTGCTTTGGGTAGTAGAGTCATTTTCACAATGTTGATTCTTCCAATCCAAGAACATGGTATATCTCTCCATCTATTGGTATCATCTTTAATTTTTTTCATCAGTGTCTTATAATTTTCTGCACACAGGTCTTTTGTCTCCTTAGGTAGGTTTATTCCTAGATATTTTATTCTTTTTGTTGCAATGGTAAATGGGAGTGTTTTCTTGATTTCACTTTCAGATTTTTCATCATTAGTATATAGGAATGCTAGAGAGTTCTGTGCATTAATTTTGTATCCTGCCACTTTACCAAATTCATTGATTAGCTCTAGTAGTTTTCTGGTAGCATCTTTAGGATTCTCTATGTATAGGATCATGTCATCTGCAAACAGTGACAGCTTTACTTCTTCTTTTCTGATTTGGATTCCTTTTATTTCCTTTTCTTCGCTGATTGCTGTGGCTAAAACTTCCAAAACTATGTTGAATAAGAGTGGTGAGGGCTTCCCTCATGGCGCAGTGGTTGAGAGTCCGCCTGCCGATGCAGGGGACACGGGTTCGTGCCCCGGTCCAGGAAGATCCCACATGCCGCGGAGCGGCTAGGCCCATGAGCCATGGCCGCTGAGCCTGCGCGTCTGGAGCCTGTGCTCCGCAACGGGAGAGACCACAACAGTGAGAGGCCCACGTACTGGAAAAAAAAAAAAAAGAGTGATGAGAGTGGGCAACCTTGTCTTGTTCCTGATCTTAGTGGAAATGCTTTCAGTTTTTCACCATTGAGGATAATGTTTGCTGTGGGTTTGTCATATATGGCCTTTATTATGTTGAGGAAAGTTCCCTCTATGCCTGCTTTCTGCAGGGTTTTTATCATAAATGGGTGTTGAATTTTGTCAAAAGCTTTCTCTGCATCTATTGAGATGATCATATGGTTTTTCTCCTTCAATTTGTTAATATGATGTATCACATTGATAGATTTGCATATATTGAAGAATCCTTGCATTCCTGGAATAAACCCCACTTGATCATGGTGTATGATCCTTTTAATGTGCTGTTGGATTCTGTTTGCTAGTATTTTGTTGAGGATTTTTGCATCTATGTTCATCAGTGATATTGGCCTGTAGTTTTCTTTCTTTGTGACATCCTTGTCTGGTTTTGGTATCAAGGTGATGGTTGCCTCGTAGAAGGAGTTTGGGAGTGTTCCTCCCTTCTTTTCATTCTTTATTCTGTCTGCAGCAGTGAATTCCACCATTCTGTATTCCAGGTCACTTATTCGTTCTTCTGCCTCAGTTAATCTGCGATTGATTCCTTCTTCTGTAGGTTTCATTTCAGTTATTGTATTGTTCATCTTTGTTTGTTTTTTCTTTAATTCTTCTAGGTCTTTGTTAAACATTTCTTGCATCTTCTCGATCTTTGCCTCCATTCTTTTTCCGAGGTCCTGGATCATCTTCACTATCAGTATTCTGAATTATTTTTCTGGAAGGTTGCCTATCTACACTTCATTTAGTTGTTTTTCTGGGGTTTCATCTTGTTCCTTCATCTGGTACATAGCCCTCTGCCTTTTCATCTTGTCTATCTTTCTGTGAATGTGGTTTCTGTTCCACAGGCTGCAGGATTGTAGTTCTTCTTGCTTCTGCTGTCTGCCCTCTCCTTCCAAGTTTTTTGTATGCATAGAAAATACATTTATATCTTCTTCTTTGCCCACCTTTCATACAAATGATATTCTACCGTTTTGCACCTTGTGTGAAGACATGAAAAGGACAAACTGTAGAAGATAATATTGATAAGCTTCACTGCATTGAAGTAAAACACCTTTTGTTTAACTAACAAATTCCTTGAAGTGAGTAAAAAAGATTCATCATAGATGGGGAGAAGATATTTACAATGTATATACTTGTATTATTATAAGAGATAAATATATATAGATCTCCTATAAATCAAAAGAGAAAAGACAAATGATTTAATTAAGATTGGGCTGCAGAGATGACAGGGAATCCAAATGCCCAATAAATTATTAAAATATCAGAGAAATACAAAATAAAATTGCATTGTGAATTAAAACTTCCTTTCACATTCATCAGATTAGCAAAAATGGAAGTCTGACAATATCAGGTGCTGGTTGCAGATGAGGCAACAGAAGTGAGAACTGCTTCAATCATTTGGAAAACAATTTCATAATATCTGGTAATCTTGATGAGGCCCCCACCTGATAACTTGTAATTCTGCATTTAGGCAGAGGACCTAGAGAAACTCTGAATATGTACATAAGGAGACATGTACATTTCATTCTTCTTTTAAATAGAAAAACAAAGCAAAGGGGACAAACCCTCAATTTGAATATCCACCATTGTGGTTTATTCATATAGTGGAATACTACACAGCCATGAAAACAAACTATAGCATCATGGATAAACATGAATGAATTTTTCAATCACAATATTGTGCAAAAAAGAAAATTATAGAAGAATACATGTAGTATACTACTTGAAAACATACATCATAATAGCTTTTGTTGTCTAGGGACACAAATGTAGTCAAAATATTTTAAAAATGCACAGGAATAATAAGCACCAGTATACTTGGCAAGTATACTTTCAATTAAGGAAAGGTAATTTATATGGTAATCTAAATTTATAAACTAGGTGCTGACTACACAGATTTTATTATTATCCTTTATATTTTTCATTTGTCTGAAATATTGAAAAATAAATTGTGTGATTTTTTGTAGTGCTGTTAATTTTGCTGAGATCCAGATGTCTTTCTGAGATCCAAATATTCATATTAATTGAATATTTGAAAAGCATTTTAAAATTTCCACAGCATTTTCTTATTTTATTTAATCTACAACATAATTTTTGATCATTGGTTGCAAAGAAATATACTAACTCACATAATAAAATAAGAAGTTTCCTAGCATAGGGAGATTCTCTACATGAGCTATGGAGCCTGAGTCCAGGTACCAGCTCTCCCACTTGTGTTCTTTTTCCCTATTTGCCTTATCCATGAGTATTTTTCATTTATGCCATTATGACTCAATATTAGACTCACAAATTTCCACTGATTTCCTCAGAGCACAGCCAAGACCTTCTCTTCAGGAAAAACTTCACTCTGCTCAAAGGCTTGAGGTGTTTCCTTGGGACCTCCACAGGTCCACCAAATAAGAATTCAAGGTTACAAGCTCCCCATAGTAGCAATGTGTCACAGACAGAGAGCTGGAGGGGTTGGAGTTTATTTAACAAATTAATGGATAAGAACCTTACCTATCATTGTGGCTCTCATCCACTGCAAGCTAATGACTAGGCCAAAATAATAGTGCAGCCTTCTCTGTGGTCCCTGAAGTGGCCTGATGGAGGGTAGCAGTCATTAATACTTGCCAGGTTTCCCATCACTTGCAACATGTCATTCTAAGCTCAGCAATTGGACACCTGTCAAATGATTGATGGGGTAATACCTCAATTTTAGCTTCACTATCACTATCCCAGGCTGTAATAAAGATTTAATAGACAAACAAGAATCTTCTTATGCTGCTATAACTGTAGCTGGACCATAGTATTCACTCAATTTTAAACACTGGAGTTGGTCTCTGTGAGTAACGGTGGAACTGGACAAAGGTGAATTTTGGCCAGTGCAGTTGAGGAGCTAGGGCCTTTTTCATACATGCTCTAGGACTGAAAAAAATCCACATAGTACTTTCAAACTGATCACCTTTGCATGTGGTCTTCACAAGGTTGTACACTGTTGTACACCTTAGACTTGAAGGAATTCCTGACAGGTGCACCAGGAGACATATGCAAGAATGTTCACAGAAGCATTGTGCTTATTGGCTCACACCCAGAAACAACCCAGATGCTCTTCAACAATAAAATGCATAAATAAGCTGTGATTTATTCACATGATATAATATTATACAACAACAATCAAAAAAACTATAGTTGCAGGCATATAGTTGCAGGCATACTGTTTTGCTACAACAGTAGCAAAACCATTCATGATTTTTCACTTCTGGGCCATGCTTTTGGGGTTTGGCAGCTTCACTACATGAAGTAAGTAATCATCGATGACTAGTCTAGCCACTGCAACACAGGTCACACATACCCTGCAAGCATCTTTGTAAAGGGGATCTTCTGAGTAAAAGATAATGTAAGCTAAATGGGGGAAGAGTATTGTGTTTGCTCAGTCTAAGTATTTTCATTTTGAATTTTTTTTAATGTTTGGTTTCTTTAGAGATTTTGGGATAGTACTGGACCATAATTTATGGTGAGAGCTACCAAGGGGAGTTTCTCTATTATTAAATGATTAATTCAAGAAAAGAGAGGCCCAGAGATTAGATCCAGATATCTGTGACATCACAGGCTGAGGGTATCTTAGGACTTTTTAAAGGATGCAGCTCACACTTGGCTCTGAATTTTGGAAAGCCTGTTGCTTTGTCTTAATTCACCTGAAGTATCAGCCGAACTATAGCATAAAACTTGATGTTCTCACCTGAAATTTGAAAAACAGAGCTACACAGTGTTTACATTTTTGTATAAATTTCCTTCTTTCCGCATGTGTGTTTCTTTGTTTTAACTAAGCTGGTTGAGACTGAATATAAAATAAGTCAGAGATTTTAAACGTTCTTTTGGTTCCAGGTTTAAACTGAGCTTCCAGCCTTTGGTGCCTCTTGCTGATGGTGAGTGGGGTGGTGTAACTTATGAAAGTGGAGTGAGGACCATCGGCAAAGTCCGTCCTGTTTTTGCAGTGGATACCTCCCACTTCCTATTTATTTTTTAATGTTCTATACAGAAATAGCATGAATCCAAATTTTAAAAAGGAGTTTCAGAGTGGAAAAACCAAGCCACCTGCTGACTTTGGTGAGGCAGAAATCCACCCTGGTCTGAACAGCCTGCAGCTCTATCTTAAAATGGACCTTGAACATCCAAGGGCTGCTGCCACTGCTACCCTGAAAGTCTCGGCAGACCAAGCCTCACTGGCACATCTGGGTCTCCTGGAAAGGCAGCTTGGCATTTGTTTTAGACTCCTTTCAGGGCTTTTGTTCTTTGTGAATTAAAGGGGTTTGATTGGGTGACCTCTAGGTGGATTTTTGAGAGGTCTTGTTCTCTTGAGTTTTAGGATCTCAATTTTGCACTAGGAGGTTGGGGTTAGAAAGAGTATGGCTTAATTCCCTCTTGAGAAACTCAAGTGTTGAGTTCACATCTGACTCTGTGTGGAAGGCAGTGTTGGCTCTATCCTAACTCCTGTTGGCTGCTTTGCTTCCAGTGCTGTCAGGGTGATCAATGATAATGGACTAACATGGACATATAAGAGGATAAAAATAGTCATAGTGCTTGCATGGAAACGTGTGCTTTTTTTCAAAACATATTCATATAACTTTTTGCACCTTTCTGAAACTCTCTGAAGAAATATGAGGGAAGACAATGGGACCCAATAACATGACTAGCATCAGTTATTTCCAAAGTACCAAGCATTGTGCTAAGCTATTTATATACACTGTTAACACATTCTTCATTTAAATTTATGTATACACTTCAGAACAGCTCTATAAATAGGTACTACTACTACAGCTGCTTTACAGATGAGGAAATCAATGCCTTAATAACTTAATCAGGTCACAGGGATACAGCTTGTAAGCAGGGCTGGGATTTAAACCTAGGTCTGTCTGACTCCAGAACCCCAGTGCTTACCCACTAGTCAACATTGCTTCTCTACAGAAACAGGGGTAGAAAGCTCCTATGTGGTCTTAGAATCCAGGTTGGAGCCTAATTAGTCATCTTAGAACCTAGGTTTCCTGACTGCTATCTAATGCTTCTTTCTTTTTTTCATTTTTTATTGTGAAATAGATCATATTGTATAAACACACATATATACGTATATTTTATATTGTAAAATTGTCATGTAAATTTGTCAATATTTGCTCAGATTTGACATATAAAATGGCAATTTCATGATTTAATATACTATATACTTTTTCATGAACTAGTTTAAAGTTAAAACACATTCTAGTATAACCACCATCCCAGTTTAAAGAATAGAACATTGCTTTCTGTGTCCCTCCCTGGCACATGCTCCTTCTTTCCCCTTCTAGGTAACACTGTCCTGACCTTGTGATAATCGTTTCTTTTCCTTATAGCTTAACAACTGTTAAACTTCAGGGATGTTGGCATCCCTAAAGAATATAGCTTATTTTTGCTTGGTTATGTCTTTATATAAATGGATCACACCATGCATGTTATTTTGTGACTTGTTTTTTTCATGCATCACTATGTTTGTGAGCTAGATTGATGCCTGCAACTATAGTTTTTTTGATTGTTGTTGTATAATATTATATCATGTGAATAAATCACAGCTTATTTATGCATTTTATTGTTGAAGAGCATTTGGGTTGTTTCTGGGTTTGAGCCAATAAGCACAATGCTTCTGTGAACATTCTTGCATATGTCTCCTGGTGCACCTGTCAGGAATTCCTTCAAGTCTAAGGTGTACATTTATGGGTAGAATTTCTAAGTGGAAGAAAAGACTAAACTATTTGTACCAAATTTCTCTGCACCCGGCAGGTGTAACTTATACCAAGTTTACATTGCTCTATGTTCTTACACTTGATATTATCAAACTTAAATATTTTTGTATTCTGAAGGCATGTAATGGTGCTTCATTTTGGTTTTAATTTGCATTTCTGTGATTATTAAAAAGGCTGAGCAATTTCTCATGTCTTCATTGACCATTTGGAGTTCTCCCTTGCCCTTTGGGAAATGTCTGCTCATATCTTTTGCCTCTTTGTTTTATTGTCTCTCTCTCTCTTTCTTCTTCGTAGGAGTTCATTATGTATTTCTGGATATTAGTCCTTTGTCAGTTGTATATATATTATAAATATCTGCTCTCAATTTGTGGCTTGGCTTTTCACTTTCATGATGATATCTTTAGTTGAACAGATTAAAAAAAATTTAATGTATGAGTATGATTAGTGCTTTTTGTGTCTTGTTTAAGAAATCCTTTCTTATGCCAAGATCATCAAGATATTCTCCTATATTGTCTTTGAAAATCTTTATATTTTTGCCTCTTATATTGAGGTCTTTAATATTCCTGGAATTGCGTTTTGTGTATGGTGTCAGATAGGGGGAGGAGTCCAGTTGTTCCAGTGTGATTTATTTAAAAAATCCATCCTTTTCCCACAGATATGCACCACCACTTTCCACTATGGGTAATCAATGACCCCCTGTTCAAATTTGAGAACAATGGAATTATTAACTTTTTATACTTATTGTTTTACTCTTCTCACTTATTGTTTCCATGTGGTTATTTTACAGATGTAGTATTATGAAAATACTGAAGTATTATCAATATTGTGTATCTCTTAACTTCCCTGAGTTGAGGACTACCACATTCATAACAACCTGTAAATTCCCCTGGATACCTGTCCCCTTCTGCTACCTTGCTCCAAGCCACACAGATCAGAGATGCCTGTGTGGTGACTCTTGTCAATAGCTGACTCTCAGGTTTTGAAACTTTGGAGAGAACAAAGGGATAATTCAAGTCACTGAGCAAAGAGTTAGGGAAATGAGCCAGGGGAGCCAAGTTGTGTACTGGGCCTGGAAGCAAGAAAGCATGGGTCCCTTCTGTAACTATTTTCTGTGTGATCTTAGACTGACCTCAGTTTTCTTATTTGTTGGGCTACATGAATTATAATGACTCCTTCACTTCTAAAATTCAAATGGGACTCAGTCATTATCTTTCTGTGTGACTATAAGCATATATACATATATAGATTTTAGTTTCTTTTTCTATAACTCTAGTTTCTTTTGCATGTTTATTCAGAGTGAGTGCTTAATAAATATCTGATTTCTTACCTGTTTTAGGACAATAGCACGGATGCACCCAGGGAAGAAGTGGAAAGGAGGTATGGCAAGAGTTGGTGAGAAGTTTACAAGAAAGGGTAAGGCCCACCAGTCTGCCCCCTCAGTCACTATAAAGTTCTTTAACAACAATACATGTACCTCTTTGAAACTGTTTCCTTCACTTGCAAATGAGGATAACAGTACCTACCTCATTTACTTTATACACTTTTTGGGAAGATCAAAGGAGATATTAGAAATATAAATAATGAAGTATTTTAAAAAATGGAAGCAGTTATATATACACTCACTGGGTACTGTCTCTGATCCTGCAAAAACAACACATAATCAATTCCAGCCTTCAAGGAGCTCACAATCCACAGATATAACATGGTATAGTGGCAAAAATACTGCAGTAGAAAAAGACACCCTATTTCCTGGTATTATATTTGTTGTGTGAACTTGGACAAGTCTTTTAACCTCCCTGAACCTGATCTTTTATTTGCAAAATGGGCAGGAAAAGATTAAGCCACACAGTTTGATAACATTGCTTCTAAAATTCCCCGATTCCATGTCCCTGGACAAATTACAACTATTCTTCCTCTTTTTTTCTTTAATATTTATTTACTTATTTATTTATTTTGGCTGCACTGGGTCTTCATTGTGGCAGGTGGGATCTTCATTGCGACACACAGGATCTTCATTGCGATATGTGGGATCTTTAGTTGTGGCATGAGGACTTCTTAGCTGAGGCATGCAGACGCTTAGGTGCAGCATGCAAACTCTTAGTCGCAGCATGCTGACTCCTAGTTGTGGCATGCAGGCGGGATCTAGTTCCCTGACCAGGGATTGAACCCGGGCCCCCTACATTGGGAGTGCGGAGTCTTACCAACTGGTCCACCAGGGAAGTCCCTCCTCCTTTTCCTTTTTTTTCCTTCTTAAAAGAAACATTGTGAGGGTCAAGCAAGATGTGCCAAAGGACTTTGAAATCTTAAGGGGCTGTGTGAATGTGATGTGTGGTTATTTCTATCTCCCCCACCTCCCACCCTTGGTGTGAGTGGGTTTCAGGACCAGCTATGTAATTTGCATGGCCTGTTGCAAGATTAAAACATGGTCCCTTATTAAAAAGTTATTAAGAATTGCAGGACAGCAACATCAGAGCATTAAACCAAACACAGGGACCTTCTCAGCGTGTGGCCCTGTGTGACTGCACAAGCCACAAGACCGTGAAGCCATCCCTTGTGGTTTTGTAATTTCCCAAGTATCCAGCTCTCCTAGCACCTCTTGGTGGTTTACAGGTTTATGACCTGTCCACCTGTCTTTTTACTCGTGTGTTGCAATACACAAGGACCAGTCATGCAAGTTATTACCCACTTAGTAGAAAGTGAGGGAATTCATGGCATTGGGTAATATACCAAAATGTAAGTATTCTTAGTTTTAGTTTCATTTAAAATTACACAGTAGTGTTTTGATCTACTTTACTGACAGGTCTTCTTGACTTGGTCGACCTCAAAGTTCTGCCTTGAATGGTTTTAAACAGTCCCTTGGACTTTTCAACTCGTGTCACCTAACTTCTTGCTCTGTTGCTTCTCATCCTCTACCCCAGACAAGTTCTACAGACATCCTGCTGTTCCAGCCCATCTTCCAAGCCTATGCTCAATTGGCTTCTTTTACTTACTTCAGCTTTCTGTTTGAAACTCAAGTGCTTAAGAATAATACCTTTTAAACCTTCCCTGGTACTTCCCTTGGATACTAATTTAATGCTCAGTCCCAGAGATCCCCAACTTTTTCCTAGAACAGATAGTTTTGATTTTTACAGTCTTAAGTTTTCTGGAGTTAGGACTTCTTGAAGTTTTTGAGCTGAGGGTTAGGGCTTACAGGAGGTAACCCATGTGAGGCTTCAATGCTTTAAAGAATAACTGCAATAAATGGACCTGACCAAGGATGAAACGGTTTGTTAAATAAGACAGTTACTTACCTATCGCTGAATGTTGTCTAACTAGGCTCGGTAACTGTAGAGGCATTTGAGCATGGGTGGAAGTTTGAGTGAGATGGTCTTAAAAGGTCTACAACACTGACAGTCTGGTGATTCTGTGTTAGCAAAGTTATTATCAGGTTGACTCCTCCTCCTTTACTTTTTTGAAAATATCTTAAACTGCAAATGGGCATAAGGTTCTTTTCTGGAGTGATGGAATGTTTTAAAATTGGATTATAATGATGATTGCCCAAGTTTGCAAATTTACTAAAAATCATTGAACTGTACATTTGAAATGGATGAATTATGGTACATAAATTATACCCCAATAAATCTGTTTTTAAAAAGTCTTGAGAACATACACTGTCATATTTTTAAAACAATATATTTATTTTACATTATACATTATATATGTTTAAAGTATATGCTAAGAATTGGGATAGTTTTAAGAGACTAGATACTCAAATAAGAAGTTAAATCTAATGCCTGGAAATTTATCTAGAATATGTTAAAATGATGTAAACGTAAAAAAATGTATGTGAATCACCACTGAAGTTACTGACTCATTCTTTAAAAAATTATTTAATTAGTTTTAAATTTACACACAGTAAAATTCATTCTTTGTGATATATACTTCTGTGGGTCTTCTCAAATGCATATAGTTATATAACCACCACCACAATCAAGATATGGAACAGTTCTATCACATTCAAAAATCCTCTTGTGTTGCCCATCTGTAGTCAGCCTGTCTCCCACCTGCAGACCCTGGCAACCACTGAGCTGTTCTCTGTCTCTATAGTGTTGTCTTTTCAAGGACATTACATGATATATACATTTTGAAAAGATTTTCAAATAGCAATTACTAATTTTAATTTTTAACTGAGATATAATTGACATATAACATTATATTAGTTTCAGGTGTACAAAATAATGATTCAATATTTGTATATATTGTGAAATGATCACTACAATATGTTTAGTTTACTAAACATCTGTCATCTTACAGAAAAAGTTGTAACAAACATTTTTTCTTGTGATGAGAACTTTTAAGAACCACTCTTTTAGCAACTTTCAAATATACAATAAAGTATTATTAATTATAGTCACCATGCTGTGCATTGCATCCTTATGACTTACGTATTTTATAACTGGAAGTTTTTATTTTGTGACCAACTTCACCCATTTTGCACCCACCCCCCCTTCCAATGACACCACCAATCTGTTCTCTGTATCCATAAGCTTGTTTTTGTTCTTTGGAGGGGGGTGGGGGGAAAGTTTAGATTCCACATATAAGTAAGATCATATGGCATTTGTCTTTCTCTGTCTGATTTATTTCACTCAGCATAATGCCCTCAAGATCCGTTTAGGCTGTCCAATTTTAATTTTTGAATTACAAAAATAATGGCTATTTTGGGGTTGTGGGAATTTCCCTGCTGATAACTAGTCAGATTGAGAAGGCTGAGATAGTCACAGACAGGATGAGGTTAGTCTGAATTCAGTTATTCTCATAGACTCACACTCAGTTAGAGCTGGAAGGATTTTTAGAGTTATTTAGCTAAAATCCTAATTTTAAATATAAAGAAACTGAGGTCCAGAAGACAAGAGTGAATCTCAAGCTTATGTAACTAGTAGTAGAATTGACCTGGCACTCAGTTTCTTTTTTATAAAATTTAATTAAAAAAATTGAAGTATAGATGATTTACAGTGTTTCAGGTGTATAGCAAAGTTACGTATATGTAAATATTTCAGATTCTTTTCCATTATAGGTTATTACAAGAAATTAAATATAGTTCCCTGTGCTATATAGTAGGTCCTTGCTAGTTATCTATTTTATATACAGTAGTAAGTATCAGTTAATACCAAATTCCTAATTTATCCCTCCCCACCCCTTTCCCCTTTGGTAACCATAAGTTTGTTTTCTATGTCTGTGAGTATATTTCTGTTTTGTAAATAGGTTCATTTGTATCATTTTTTTTTAGATTCTACATATAAGTGATATCATATGGTGTTTGTCTTTCTTTGCCTGACAACTTAGTATGATAATCTCTAGGTTCATTCATGTTGCTGCAAATGACATTATTTCATTCTTTTTAATTACTGGGTAGTATGCCATTTTATGTATATATCACATCTTCTTTATCCATTCATCTGTTGATAGATATTTATGATGCTTCCATGACCTGGCTATTGTAAATAGTGTTGTTATGAACATTGGGGTGCATGTATCTTTTCAAATTAGCGTTTTCATTTTTTCAGGGTATATGTCCAGGAGTGGGATTGCTGGATCAAATGGTTACTCTATTCTTAGGTTTTTAAAGAAATTCCATACTGTTCTCCATAGTGGCTGCACCAGTTTACATTCCCACCAATAGTATATGAGTGTTCCCTTTTCTCCATACCCTCTCCAGCATTTTTTATTTGTAGACTTTTTGATGGTCATTCTGACTGGTGTGAGGTGATATCTCATTGCAGTTTTGATTTGCATTTCTCTAATAAGTAATGATGAGCATCTTTTCATGTGCCTATTAGTCATCTGTATGTCTTCTTTGGAGAAATGTCTGCTTAGGTCTTCTGCCCATTTTTTGATTGGGTTGTTTGTTTTCTTGATATTGAGCTGTATGAGCTGTTTGCATATTTTGGAGTTTAATCCCTTGTCAATTGCATTATTTACAAATATTTTCTCCCATTCTGTAGGTTTTCTTTGTTTTGTTTATGGTTTCCTTTCCTTTGCAAAAGCTTTTAAATTTAATTAGGTCCCACTTGTTTATTTTTGCTTTTGTTTCCATTTCTCTAGGAGATAGATCCAAAAAAATATTTCTATGATTTATGTCAAAGAGTTTTCTGCCTATGTTTTCCTCTAGGAGTTTTAGAGTATCAGGTCTTACATTTAGGTCTTTAATCCATTTTGAGTTTATTTTTGTATATGGTGTTAGAGAATGTTCTAATTTATTCTTTTACTTGTATCTGTCCAGTTTTACCAGCACCACTTTTTCAAGAGACTGCCTTTTCTCCATTGTATATTTTTGCCTCCTTTGTTGCAGATTAATTGACTATAAGTGTTTGGGTTTATTTCTGGGCTTTCTACCCTATTCCATTGATCTATGTGTCTGTTTTTGTGCCAGTACCATACTGTTTTGATTACTGTAACATTGCAGTATAGCCTGAAGTCAGAGAGCATGATTCCTTCAGCTCCGTTCTTCTTTCTCAAGATTGTTTTGGTTATTTGGGGTCTTTTGTGTTTCCACACAAATTAAAATTTTTTTTGTTCCAGTTCTGTGAAAAATGCCATTGGTAATTTGATAGGGATTGCATTACATAGTGTTAATCTCTATATTAGCACTCAGTTTCTTAACAGTCAGATTAAGTATGCTTTTAACTATTATATAACATGATTTTTACTATTGGTTTTGTCTGACTTTCAGTTCTAGCACAAATTCTGCCTTTTTGTACTTCCTCTGCCACATTCCTGATTGCTGATGATCAAAGCAATACTTGGTATATATCACTAATACTGGAAAAAGGATGGTTTTGGACTACCATCTCATTGTTAATTCCTGACTCTTTGCATCACAAAACTATTTCAGTAACTCACTAATTAATATGTATTTGGTGGCTGTTCATTCTGCTTATAGGAAAAATGCCCAAGAGAAAACACACAATCCAGACTCAAATCATTTTATTTTATTTTTTATGGTCAGAGAGGTAAAGTTTTTTTTTAATTGGGGTATAGTTGTTTTACAATGTTGTGTTAGTTTCTACTGTACAGTGATCAAGTCATTTTAAATGGTGAGAACAAGAAAGGCCTTTATAGATCATTTGAGGTGGTTCTGAGGCATTGTTAGGCATCTGTAGAGTCCCCACCTGGAGCACCTTAGTAATGGGGTAAAGAAAGGGGCTGAGTGGTAGCTGTGCTACCTACTCTGATGAAACCATTTGGTATCATTATCATTCTTCCTGAAAGGCTTCCTTTAACATTTCTTGTGGTGCCAATCTGCTGGTGATGATTCAGCTTGTGCATGTCTGAAATAGTCTTTATTTCAGCTTTGTTTCTGAAGGCTATTTTCACTGGGTATAGAATTCTAGGTTGACAGTTTTTGTCTCTCACTCTCAAGACGTTGCTCCATTGTCTACTGTCTTGCATTGTTTCCAATGAGAAATCTGCTGTTGTTATTACTTTTATTCCTCTGTACATATGTCCTTTTTCCTTTGGCTGCTTCTAAACTTCTCTCTGTATCACTGGTTTTAAACAATTTGATTATGATGCACCTTGGCATAATTTTCTTAAGTTTTTTTGTGGTTGGAATTTATTGAGTTTCTTGGATCTATGGGTTTATAATTTCATCAAACTTGAAAAATTTTACTGTTAATTTTACTTAAGACATTTTCCCCCTCCCCTTTTCCTGGACTCAAGGTACATGTATATTGGTCCATTTGAAGTTGCCCTAAATGTCAATAATTCTTGGTTATTTTGTTTTCAGTCTTTATGTTTCATTTTGGGTAGTTTCTATTGCTAATCATTTTTTATGCAGAGTTTAAGTTCACTAATCTTTTTTTTTTTTAATGCAGAGTTTAATAAGTTCTTACTTTCAGCCAGTGCATTTTTTCATCTCTAGAAGTTCAGTTTGGGCCTGTTTTATATCTTCCATGTCTCTCCTTTTTTTTTTTTTTCCTGGCCATGCTGTATGACTTGCAGAATCTTAGTTCCCCAACCAGGGATTGAACCCAGGTCACGGCAGTGAAAGTGCCGAGTCCTAACCACTGGACGACCAGGGAATTCCCTTCCATGTCTCTCCTTAATATGCTCATGCTTTCTTCTACCTTCTTGGACATATAGAATATGTTTATAACAGTTGTTTAAATGTCCTTTTCTATTATTTTTATCATTGGTGTCATTTTTTGGCTCTTTTTTTTTTATCCTCAAAATGAGTCACATGACCCTGATTCTTTGCATGTCTGATAATTTTTTTTATTGGATGCCAGTTTTGTGAATTTTAGGTTATTGGAGGTTTTTGTATTTTTTAAAAATAATTCTGAGTTGTGTGTGTTGTTAATTTATTTGGAGACTGTTTAATATTTTCAGTTTTGCTTTTGAGTTTGTTAGGTGAGATTAGAGCCAATCCTCTTTATTCCTTAGTGTACATCCAAATTTCCATCTGCAATCTTTTTATTTTAGCCTTAAGAACTTATTTTAATATTTCTTGTAGTGTATGTCTTCAGGTCATGAATTCTTCTATCCTTTTATTCTTCTTAAAAAGTCTTTATTTTGCCTTATTTTCTAAAAGATATTTTCTCTGGAAAGAACTCTAGATTTAGTGCTTTTTCTTTCAACACTGTAAAGATGTTTTTTGTCTGCTTGCTTACAAAATTTTTTTACTAGACATCTGCAATAAGTCTTATCTTTCTTCCCCTGTATGTAAGGCTCCTTTTTCCCTTGGCTGCTTTTAAGATTTTTTTATCACTGGTTTTCAACAATTTGTTTATGATATTACTTTTTGTGGTTTTTATGTGTATCTTGCTTGGGGTTGACTGAGCTTCTTGGTGCTGACTGAGCTTCTGTGAGTTTATAGTTTTATCAGATTTGGAATATTTTTGGCCATTATACCTTGAAATATTTCTCTGCTCCCTCTTTTCGGTCTCTGATTACATTTATGTTATTCTGCTTAACCGTGCTACACTTCGCTGAGGTACTGTCCTTGTCTCTTTTTTAAAGTAATTTTTTCTCTGTATTATTCAGTTTGTCTCTCACTCTCAAGATGTTTCTTGAGAGTGTTGTTAATGGTTTTAATGGTTTAATGTTGTTAATGGTTTTTATTACTATGTTATCAAGTTCACTGGTCATTTCTTTTGTAACTGTTAAGCCCAGCTAGGGAATTTTTATTTCAGATATTGTATTTTTTTTAACTCTATAACTTCCATTTAATTGTTTTCTGTGTCTTCTATTTTTTCCCATATGAACACAATAAGGAGAGAAGTGGAAGTATAGAAAAGAACCAAATGCAACATCAGCTTAAAACATTTTAAAAAAATTGATGTAGTCCTGAAAGTATGTCACTGAGATCTTTTGTTGCAGAAAGGCTAATTGATTGATGACTCCAGCAGCATGCTCTGAAGCCAGCATTGTGTTTGTACTGAAGTCATGGTTTTCATGCTCTTAGTCAGTGATTGAATGTGGTTTGTATACTAATACAGGCCTTTTCTTGTAAGATGCAGACTCCTCTAATGGGTGATTTTGGCTTGAGGACTCATCAGCCTAGCTGAGACTTTCTTAGAACTGCATGGCAGTTGGAAACTCTACTAATCCAATTCTTCTTCCTTTCCTCTCTTTTTCCTAAGGGTCAGATCTACATCATGGTCTGAAAAGCCTCCCTCCTTCTCCAGTTCCTTCTCTTTTTCTCATAGGCATCTCCCTCAGTAAATCTTTGGCATCTTGTTCATTGGAGGATCTGAACAAATATATTTATTATTATTTTATTTTCAGCCAGTATAGAATTTCATTTAAATAAAAGATTACAGATCTAAAAGTTTTTGAGAACTAGTGATCTATTTTATATCATTTATAGTTTAGATACTGAAGCTCAGAGGGTCCTTCTGAATATTGAGTTTGTGAAGCAAAACCAACCTATATTATGGCAATAGGTGATAAAGGCTTGTTCTCCTATCTGGTGACCTGAGGTCCTGGATAAAGAATCAGGAGCCCTGACATTATTGCTAACTCTCTTTTGTACCTAGACAAGACACTTAACTTCTCTAAGTTTATTAAAAGGTTTGGGCTAGCTCACTTATATAGACCCTTTAACTCTAAAATGTAATTTTATAGAAGAGAAAGCTTAAGTAATTTACCTGTCCAATTGTCCAAAGTCTTGTTAGTGAATATCTGGATTGGACTTTTTTTTCCTAACAGCCAACAAATGGCCCAAGACTTTTTTTTGTATTGAACTGTCTTTAGGAAAATACCTTGATAAACCACTCGTGGTAAAGGATGTAAACTGAGAACATGGATTTTTGGGGCCAATATAATGAAAAAAGTGGCTGAACTGTTCTGTATAAAAAGAGAAGGCATTTAGTTTTCACTGTAGGAGGGAATAGAAAAGAGAAGGAAGAAGCAAGGAAAAAGAGTGAAGCTATCAAAAGAGTAAGAAGCTAGAGAGCTACATGGGGTGAACATTCCTAGGTGTAGAATGGGGAAAGGGTTTTTAAGCCTAGAGATACACAACATTTAATTGAAGCTTTTTTTTTTGTTTTCTCTGTATGAATTAGGCTTCTGTGTTTGAAAGTAACACAAACCCAATTCAAAGAAGCTTCAATAAAAAAAAATCTTAGTGGCTCACAAAGTTTGGAAAGATACTAGGAGAGTTTGTAGCATCTAAGGAAGAGTTACAGAAACCAGAGCTGCAGGAACTGGAACCAGAAACTTGATTTAAAATTGCCAGATCTCAGGAGGAGCTTCAAGATGGCGGAAGAGTAATATGCAGAGATCAACTTCCTCCCCACAAATACATCAGAAATACATCTAAATGTGGAACAACTCCTACAGAACACCTCCTGAACGCCGGCAGAAGACCTCAGACCTCCCAAAAGGCAAGAAACTCCCCACGTACCTAGGTAGGGTAAAAGAAAACAGAAAAAACAGACAAAATAATAGGGATGGGACCTGCACCAGTGGGAGGGAGCCGTGAAGGAGGAAAGGTTTCCACACACTAGAAGCCCCTTCGCGGGCAGAGACTGTGGGTGGCGGAGGGGGTGAGCTTCAGAACCATGAAGGAGAGCGCAGCAAGAGGGGTGTGCAGGGCAAAGCAGAGAGATTCCCGCCCAGAGGATCAGTGCCGACCGGCACTCACCAGCCCAAGAGGCTTGTCAGCTCACCCGCTGGGATGGTTGGAGACTGGGAGGTGAGGCTCGGGCTTCGGAGGTCGGACCCCAGGCAGAGGACTGTGGTTGTTGGCTGTGTGAACAAAGCCTGAAGGGGGCTAGTGCGCCACAGCTAGCCGGGAGGGAGCCCAGGAAAAAGTCTGGAGCTGCCGAAGAGACAAGAGACTTTTTCTTGCCTCTTTGTTTCCTGGTGCGCGAGGAGAGGGGATTAAGAGCGCTGCTTAAAGGAGCTCCAGAGACTTGCGCGAGCCGCGGCTATCAGCATGGACCCCAGAGACGGGCATGAGACGCTAAGGCTGCTGCTGCCGCCACCAAGAAGCCTGTGTGCGAGCACAGGTCACTCTCCACACCTCCCTTACGAGGAGGCTGTGCAGCCCACCACTGCCAGGGTCCCGGGATCCAGGGACAACTTCCCCGGAAGAACACACAGTGAATCTCAGACTGTTGCAACGTCATGCTGGCCTCTGCCGGTGCAGGCTCACCCCGCACTCTGTACCCCTCCGTCACCCCGGCCTGAGTGAGCCAGAGCCCCCGAAGCAGCTGCTCCTTTAACCCCGTCCTGTCTGAGTGAAGAACAGATACCCTCCGGCCACCTACATGCAGAGGCGGGGCCAAATCCAAAACTGAACCGCGGGAGCTGTGCGAACAAAGAAGAGAAAGGGAAATCTCTCCCAGCAGCCCCAGGAGCAGTGGATTAAATCTCCACAATCAACTTGATGTACGCTGCATCTATGGAATACCTGAATAGACAACAAATCAGCCCAAATTGAGGAAGTGGACTTTGGGAGCAACAATATATATATTTTTAACCCTTCTTCTCTTTTTGTGAGTGTGTATGTGTATGCTTCTGTGTGTCATTTTGTCTGTATAGCTTTGTTTTTACCATTTGTCTTAGGGTTCTGTCTGTCCATTTATTTTTTATTATTTAACTTAAAAATATTTTTCTTAATTATTTTTTATTTTAATAATTTTATTTTATTCTATTTTTATTTTATCTTCTTCTTTCTTTCTTTCTTTTTTTTTCTCACTTTTACTCTGAGCCATGTAGAGGACAACTCTTGGTCCTCCAGCCAGGAGTCAGGGCTGTGCCACTGAGGTGGGAGAGCCAAGTTCAGGACACTGGTCCATAAGAGACCTCCCAGCTCCACGTAAAATCAAACGGTGAAAATGTCCCAGAGATCTCCATCTCAAGGCCAAGGCCCAGCTCCACTCAATGACCAGCAAGCTACAGTGCAGGACACCCTATGCCAAACAACTAGCAACACAGAAACACATCCCAATCCATTAGGACAGAGGCTACCTAAAATCACAATAAGGCCACAGACACCCCAAAACACACCACCAGACGTGGACCTGCCTACCAGAAAGACAAGATCCAGCCTCATCCACCAGAACACAGGCACTAGTCCCCTCCACCCGGAAGCCTACACAGCCCACTGAACCAACCTTAGCTACTGGGGGAAGACACCAAAAATACCAGAAACTATGAACCTGCAGCCTGCGAAAAGGAGACCCCAAACACAGTAAGTTAAGCAAAATGAGAAGACAGAGAAACACATAGCAGATGAAGGAGCAAGGCAAAAACCCACCAGACCTAACAAATGAAGAGGAAATAGGCAGTTTACCGGAAAAAGAATTCAGAATAATGATAGTAAAGATGATCCAAAATCTTGGAAATAGCATGGAGAAAATAAAGAAACAATTAACAAAGATGTAGAAGAACTAAAGAGCAAACAAACAAAGATAAACAACACAATAAATGAAATTAAAAATTCTCTACAAGGGATCAATAGCAGAATAACTGAGGCAGAAGAACGGATAAGTGACCTGGAAGATAAAATAATGGAAATAACTACTGCAGAGCAGAATAAAGAAAAATGAATGAAAAGAATTGAGGACAGTCTCAGAGACCTCTGGGGCAACATTAAATGCACCAACATTCGAATTATAGGGGTCCCAGAAGAAGAAGAGAAAAAGAGAGGGACTGAGAAAATATTTGAAGAGATTATAGTTGAAAACTTCCCTAATATGGGAAAGGAAATAGTTAATCAAGTCCAGGAAGCACACAGAGTCCCATACAGGATAAATCCAAGGAGAAACACTCCAAGACACATAATAATCAAAATATCAAAAATTAAATACAAAGAAAAAATATTAAAAGCAGCAAGAGAAAAACAACAAGTAACACAAAAGGGAATCCCCATAAGGTTAACAGTTGATCTTTCAGCAGAAACTCTGCAAGCCAGAAGGGAGTGGCAGGACATATTTAAAGTAATGAAGGAGAAAAACCTACAACTACGATTACTCTACCCAGCAAGGATCTCATTCAGATTTGACGGAGAAATTAAAAGTTTTACAGACAAGCAAAAGTTAAGAAAATTCAGAACCACCAAACCAGCTTTACAACAAATGCTAAAGGAACTTCTCTAGGCAGGAAACACAAGAGAAGGAAAAGACCTACAATAATAAACCCAAAACAATTAAGAAAATGGTAATAGGAACATACATATCGATAATTACCTTAAACGTAAATGGATTAAATGCTCCAACCAAACAACATAGACTGGCTGAATGGAAACAAAAACAAGACCCTTATATATGCTGTCTACAAGAGACCCACTTCAGACTTTGGGACACATATAGACTGAAAGTGAGGGAATGGAAAAAGATATTCCATGCAAATGGAAATCAAAAATAAGCTGGAGTAGCAATTCTCATATCAGACAAAATAGACTTTAAAACAAAGACTATTAAAAGAGACAAGGACACTACATAATGATCAAGGGATAATGATCAATCCAAGAAGATAAAACAACTGTAAATATTTATGCACCCAACAGAGGAGCACCTCAATACATAAGGCAAATACTAACAGTCATAAAAGGGGAAATCGACAGTAACACAATCATAGTAGGGGACTTTAACACCCCACTTTCACCAATGGACAGATCATCCAAAATGAAAATAAATAAAGAAACACAAGCTTTAAATGATACATTAAACAAGATGGACTTAATTGATATTTATAGGACATTCCACCCAAAAACAGCAGAATATACATTTTTCTGAAGTGCTCATGGAACATTCCCAGGATAGATCATATCTTGGGTCACAAATCAAGCCTTGGTAAATTTAAGAAAGTTGAAATCGTATCAAGTATCTTTTCTGACCACAATGCTATGAGACTAGATATCAATTACAGGAAAAAATCTGTAAGAAATACAAACACAAGAGGCTAAACAACACACTACTTAATAACCAAGAGATCACTGAAGAAATCAAAGAGGAAATCAAAAATACCTAGAAAAAAGTGACAATGACCAAAAACCTATGGGATGCAACAAAAGCAGTTTTAAGAGGGAAGTTTCTAGCTATACAACCTACCTTAAAAAACAAGAAACATCTCAAATAAACAACCTAACCTTACACCTAAAGCAATTAGAGAAAGAAGAACAAAAAACCCCCAATTTAGCAGAAGGAAAGAAATCATAAAAATCAGATCAGAAATAAATGAAGGAAATGATAGCAAAGATCAATAAAACTAAAAGCTGGTTCTTTGAGAAGATAAACAAAATAGATAAACCATTAGCCAGACTATCAAGAAAAAAAAGGGAGAAGACTCAAATCAATAGAATTAGAAATGAAAAAGGAGAAGTAACAAATGACACTGCAGAAATACAAAGGATCATGAGAGATTACTACAAGCAACTCTATGCCATTAAATGGACAACCTGGAAGAAATGGACAAATTCTTAGAAATGCACAACCTGCCAAGACTGAACCAGGAAGAAATAGAAAATATGAACAGACCAATCAGAAGCAATGAAATTGAAACTGTGATTAAAAATCTTCCAACAAACACGAGCCCAGGACCAGATGGCTTCATAGGCGAATTCTATCAAACATTTAGAGAAGAGCTAACACCTATCCTTCTCAAACTCTTCCAAAATATAGCTGAGGGAGGAACACTGCTGAACTCCTTCTACAAGGCCACCATCACCCTGATACCAAAACCAAACAAATATGTCACAAAGAAAGAAAACTACAGGCCAATATCACTGATGAACATAGATGCAAGAATCCTCAACAAAATACTAGCAAACAGAATCCAACAGCACATTAAAAGGATCATACATCTTGATCAAGTGGGGTTTATCCCAGGAATGCAAGGATTCTTCAATATACACAAATCAATCAACATGATACACCATATTAACAAATTGAAGGAAAAACCCCGTATGATCACCTCAATAGATGCAGAAAAAGCTTTTGACAAAATTCAACACCCATTTATGATAAAAACCCTGCAGAAAGTAGGCATAGAGGGAAATTTCCTCAACATAATAATGTCTATATATGACAAACCCACAGCCAACATCACCTTCAATGGTGAAAAACTGAAACCATTTACACTAAGATCAGGAACAAGACAAGGTTGCCCATTCTCACCACTATTATTCAACATAGTTTTGGAAGTTTTAGCCACAGCAATCAGAGAAAAAAGGAAAAAAAAGGAATCCAAGTCAGAAAAGAAGTAAAGCTGTCACTGTTTGCAGATGACAGGATACTATACATAGAGAATCATAAAGATGCTACCAGAATGCTACTAGAGCTAATCAATGAATTTGGTAAAGTAGCAGGATACAAAATTAATGCACAGAAATCTCTTACATTCCTGTACAATAATGATGAAAAATCTGAAAATGAAATTAAGAAAACACTCCCATTTACCATTGCAACAAAAAGAATAAAATATCTAGGAATAAACCTACCTATGGAGACAAAAGACCTGTGTGCAGAAAATTATAAGACACTGATGAAGGAAATTAAAGATGACACAAACAGATAGAGAAATATACCATGTTCTTGAATTGGAAGAAGCAACATTGTGAAAATGACTCTACTACCCAAAGCAATCTACAGATTCAATGCATTCCCTATCAAACTACCACTGGCATCTTTCACAGAACTAGAACAAAAAATTTCACAATTTATATGGAAACACAAAAGGCCCCGAATAGCCAAAGCAATCTTGAGAAAGGAAAATGGAGCTTGAGGAATCAGGCTCCCTGACTTCAGACTATACTACAAAGCTACAGTAATCAAGGCAGTATGGTACTGGCACAAAAACAGAAATATAGATCAATGGAACAGGATAGAAAGCCCAGAGATAAACCCAGGCACATATGGTCACCTTATCTTTGATAAAGGAGGCAAGAATATACAGTGGAGAAAAAACAGCCTTTTCAATAAGTGGTGCTGGGAAAACTGGACAGCTACATGTAAAAGAATTAAATTAGAACACTCCCTAATACCATACACAAAAATAAACTCAAAATGGATTAAAGACCTAAATGTAAGGCTAGACACCAAAAAACTCTTAGAGGAAAACATAGGCAGAACAGTCTATGACATAAATCACAGGAAGATCCTTTTTGATCCACCTCCTAGAGAAATGGAAATAAAAACAAAAATAAACAAATGGGACCTATTGAAACTTAAAAGCTTTTGCACAGCAAAGGAAACCATAAACAAGACGAAAAGGCAACCCTCAGAATGGGAGAAAATATTTGCAAATGAAGCAACTGACAAAGGATTAATCTCCAAAACATACAAGCAACTCATGCAGCTCAATATCAAAAAAAAAAAAAAAAACCAAACAACCCAATCCAAAAATGGGCAGAAGACTTAAATAGACATTTCTCCAAAGAAGATATACAAATTGCCAACAAACACATGAAAGAATGCTCAACATCATTAATCATTAGAGAAATGCAAATCAAAACTGCAATGAGATATCATCTCACACCGATCAGAATGGCCATGATCAAAAAAATCTACAAACAATAAATGCTGGAGAGGGTGTGGAGAAAAGGGAACCCTCTTTCACTGTTGGTGGGAATGTAAAGTCATACAGCCACTATGCAGAACAATATGGAGGTTCCTTAAAAAACTAAAAATAGAACTACCAAGCAACCCAGCAATCCTACTATTGGACAGATACACTGAGAAAACCATAATTCAAAAAGAGTCATGTACCAAAATACTCATTGCAGCTCTACTTACAATAGCCAGGACATGGAAGCAACCTAAGTGTCCATCAACAGATGAATGGATAAAGAAGTTGTGGCACCTATATACAATGGAATATTACTCAGCCATAAAAGGAATGAAACTGTTATTTGTAGTGAGGTCGATGGACCTAGAGACTGTCATACAGAGTGAAGTAAGTCAGAAGGAGAAAAGCAAATACCATATGCTAATACATATATATGGAATCTAAAAAAAAGAAAAGAAAGAAGAAAATGGTCAGAAGAACCTAGGGGTAAGACCTACTAGAGAATGGACTTGAGGATACGGGGAGAGGGAAGTGTAAGCTGTGACAAAGTGAGAGAGTGGCATGGACATATATACACTAGCAAATGTAAAATAGATAGCTAGTGAGAAGCAGCCGCATAGCACAGGGAGATCAGCTTGGTGCTTTTTGACCACCTAGAGGGGTGGGATAGGGAGGGTGGGAGGGAGGGAGATGCAAGAGGGAAGAGATATTGGGGACATATGTATATGTATAACTGATTCACTTTGTTATAAAGCAGAAAGTGACACACCATTGTAAAGCAAATATACTCTAATAAAGATGTTAAAAAACAAACAAAAAACATTGCCATCTCTCTCTCTCTTTCTCTTCTTCCCCCCTTCCTTCTTTTCCTATCTTGCTCATCTCTGCTTGGCTTTTTCTTTCCATGCTGACTTCACTCTTTACTGCAGACAGGACTTTGCCATGTGGTAGGAAACATGGTTCCTGCCAGACCCAGCTCAGTGACCACGGAAACAGAGCTTTTTGGGTTCCAAGTATGCATATAACAATCCTAGGGACCTTCTCTAATTAGCCTTGCTTGGATTACATTTCCATCCCTTGGATCAATCAACAGTGCCAGTGATACTAGGCACTATGATTGTCCTACAGAAGTCATGTGACTACATTTTTGCCTAGAGGGGAAGGGTCTATTACCAGAAGAATGGGAATAAAAATACTTACTGGGAAGATAAAAATAAGAGTGGAACTTTGTGTTGCTTAAACTCTCTTCCAAAAACCTTCAGTACAATCTTCTATCCATGCAACAGCTTTGTGTAAATGGAGATTTTCAGGTGGAAATTTTGGAAAGGATCTTAGGCGTTGTCGGCTCTTTTTAAAAAAATACCTATTTATTTATTTATTTAGGCTGCACCAGGTCTTAGTTGCAGCATGTCGGATCTTTGTTGCGGCATGCAGGCTCATAGTTGCAGCATGTGGACTCTCAGTTGCAGCATGCAATCTGGGTCTAGTTCCCCAACCAGGGATTGAACCTGGGTCCCCTGCATTGGGAGTACAGAGTCTTACCCACTGGGCCGCCAGGGAAGTCCTCTTGTCTGGGTTTAAGGTAGTAAGGGGTAGGGAAACACACATAGGTGGCCAAATGATCCATAAACTGAACTAATTTAGCAGAAGCAGGAATTTGGAGCCAGAAGTGACAGTGAGAACAATGCCATGAAAGAGGGCATCGGATTACTAAAAGATGTAGGTGGAGATCTGAGGCCATCTTAGGTAGTTCTGTGACCTGGAAACGGGCAGATTAATATTGTTGGCTTATTAAAATGGGGTATTGTAAGTTCTTCAAAGATTCCCCTGCTAGGAATCTGTAAGTGTAATTCCTGTCATGTGGTTGATGCTTCTTATCTGACAGGCCGGTTTTAACTTCAACTCCTAGGAATGAGCCTCCTATAGTAAACATAAGGTACCTCTATGGAGTCATGAGTTTTCAGACTGGCTCCAGGTCAACTCCATTTTAGAAAACCTGTGTCTGGTATGAGGAAACATTCTTATTTCTGTTCTGCCCTCTGTGGATGGTCAGCCTTCTATTTTCTCTGCTCTGTGGCCTCAGGCCCATCTATCCACAGCCACTCTTCACAGTCCTTATAAACCCCAAACTCCAGAGGACACAGGTCACTCTGAATGCTCTGCTGTTTATGATTCTATTGAAGCCCATCCAGTTGGCTTAGGGTGAAGGGAAGTCCCCCTTCCTCGTGCTGTGAACACGAGCATTTACACAACTCTTTTAAAGAAATTCTGTGCTTCCCCTTCTCTTCAGCTTTAACTCCTGATACAGGGGATGTGCTAAGGGTCACAAAGCCAGCTTTTGATCATCTCCTTAGTAAATTCCTGAAAAAGAGGGCAAGCTTTGTACTGTGAGGAGAGCTTGGCATCTACTGTTTTATTTTTGGTTTTGTAGACTTAGCCCAAACTAACAAAGAAAGAATACTGTTTTAAGCTCCTTTTACACAAGCATTACCT
The DNA here is from genome assembly GCF_964270905.1 of Leucopleurus acutus. NCBI lineage: Eukaryota > Metazoa > Chordata > Mammalia > Artiodactyla > Delphinidae > Leucopleurus > Leucopleurus acutus. Next base: position 76,997,084 of record NC_139143.1, on the reverse strand, counting down.
CACTTAAACATTTCAATATATTGGTCCCATTTTACACATGAGAAAACAGGTTTAAAAAGGTTACGTGACTTGTATGAGATCATATAGATAGTAAGTGGCAGGGATAGAATGTGAACGCAGATCTTTCTCACTTCAAACTTTATGCTCCTTCCACTTTAAAAGTGTTAACTGATTACCAGGGAGGCCGAGCGTCTTGTGGTTAATGCTCTGAGTCAGGCTTGAGGAGCCTTGATCAAGTGCTGGTGTCTCTGACTCACTATGGTGCTAGTCCATTTGCCTTTGTGTCTCAGGTTTCCTTTATGTGAGCTGTGGAACATAAAAGTAATACAAAATCTTATGTACAGAATCTTACTTCCTCTCCTTGTGACAGTGCTCCCCAATCAAGATACATGTGCATTACTGAGAGCAATACAAAAGAAAAAGAAAGAAGGACAGTGGGGGAACAGATCAAAAAGAAAGAAAGGGAGTCAGAGAAAGACAGAGAAGAAAGGAAGGAAGGAAGGAGGGAGAGAAGAAAAAAAGCCAGCAAGAAAGAAAGCATTCAGAACAGGGCTAGTTCTGGAGCTTTGTTTCTACAGTTTAATCAGATAGGCTCACAGTGAATGGAAAGTTTGCAAATTTAGAAGTTATTTCTGACTCCCTAGCAGCTTTCAACATCAAAGTGCTTCAGACTCCCCAGTGTATTCACTCAACACCAGGGCTCCGGTAATCACGACCTGGGAGGGGAGGTAAGGGTGAAGGGTACAGACTCAACTGTTACTTGTGGAAAAACCAAGGATAAACAGGAAGAATTAAAACAGGAAATGACTCATAAACCATAGAAGGGGGCACTCCCTTTACCTTGGTCATTCCTCTCACAGAAAGAAGCATTTCCATTATCTTTGTTTTTAGGATTTTTCCCTCAACAACTCAAACTCTCTTAACTCCCTCCTATGAGGCAAATTCAGTTTTTCCGAAGAAGTCATGACAAACCTCTCTGGCCTCTTCTTTCACTCTTCTTTCAAGCATACTGAATACTTGTGTTGAGTTTTTGCTATTGAAGAAAACAGGATTAGTCAAAGATTTGTAAATACATTGCTTATAAAAAAGCACAGCAGCAGCTGCAAATTTTATGGGTCTGGTAAAATCATTTAGAGAAGTGATGGGTTTAGAAAAGCTCCTCAACAGGCCTGTTTGGTTCAGATCCTGTTCTGATCCTGTTCTGAAAAGGGAACAACTGTGACAGAGCTCAAATTGGTCGGTATAATAAAGTAACAGGTGTGTTTCAGTTTTCCCCTTGGGGGAAGGCAAGTGGTGTGCTAGCAAATGTTTAAAAGCCATTTCTCTGGGCTTCCCTGGTGGCGCAGTGGTTGAGAATCTGCCTGCTAATTCAGGGAACATGGGTTCGAGCCCTGGGCTGGGAAGATCCCACATGCCACAGAGCAACTAAGCCCGTGAGCCACAACTACTGAGCCTGTGCGTCTGAAACCTGTGCTCCGCAACAAGAGAGGCCGCGATAGTGAGAGGCCCGCACACCGCGATGAAGGGTGGTCCCCGCTTGCCACAACTAGAGAAAACCCTTGCACAGAAACGAAGACCCAACACAGCCAAAAATAAATAAATAAACAAATGTGGGTTTAAAAAAAAAAACAAAGCAAAAAACCACTTCTCTAATAAAAACTACAGACGAACAGAAAACCCACAAAACCCTGATTTATAGCGCTTGTCCATTCTGTGGTAGCATTTGCATAAAGATGTGTACCATTATACAGTATTTCCACTCAACAGGTAAAATAGATGTAAATAGTCTCAAGAGCATCGAATACTAAAGTGTAGTAAAATAATTAAGAAGTGAATATTTACTATCTTTTAAAAATATAATTTATTTGAACATAAGCTTATATAATTTAGTTTTTAATAACGGCTGTGTTTAACAACAGGCTTGTGAAATTCCTGAAATTTTAGCAATGGACTTATGTGTACCTGTATGCAGCTATGGCATACCACTAGCTTTGGGGGCCTGAAACTTTAAGAGGAGAAAGAGAATGGTCTCTCAGGAAGGGTACATGCCAAAACAATAACAAAAAAGCGATACCCAATGAGAAACTCTCTGTGCAGAGATGACCAATGGACTTTGAGGACAGTGATTTAAATAATTCAATTTTAACTTGTTTTTTATTCCAGCCTTTTTCCTCAAATCTTTAAGTGTGTTAAATAATGATTAAAGAAGACAATTTAGGTGATACAAACAATCTTTACCTACCGTTTTATGAAGTGAAATGTCTCCATTTGGAGAACTGCAAAATGGGGCGGAGGGCAGGAGCTTTTCTTTTTTTTTTCTTTCTTTCTTTTTCTTTTTTTCTTGAAGTATCATTGATTTACAATGTTGTGTTAGTTTCAGGTGTACAGCAAAGTGATTCAGTTATATATATATATATATATATATATATATATATATATATATATATATATATATTTCAGATTCTTTCTGGCAGCAGCTTTTACAGGGTAAAGACTAAGGCAAAAGCAAGTAAGTATAGAGCCCAGAGTTGGCTTGGTGTTTAGGGACTGGCTGACTGGATATACCATGTTTCTGGTCAAGCAGAGTGTAGGTGAGCAAAACTCGCCACCCCAAAACATCTCTTTCGCATGAGCATTATTTTGAGCTGAAAACAATCAAGTCTTAAAAGATTCAGGAAGAAATTTCGACCTTCCCCCTAACTGCCTAAAAGAATTTAGATAGACTGGTCCTGGAATAGGGCTGTCACCAGAGATAATCTGCAAAGAATATGGGCTAGGGGTGCTGGGGAAACTCAGCAGGGCCTATTGATAAGAGTCCACTCTGTGCACTATTGTCTCAGGTGGCCCAGCAAACATTTGTTTACCAAACATTTGCTTTTCAATCTCCATGTGAATTGCCTACCACCCCTTTGAAGTCCCAAACCACTACACCCAGCATCCTTTTTTGTCTTTAGCTGAAGATGATATTTAAGGTGAGGGTTTTGACCATTTTGGTAAGTTACTCAGTTTTCCGGGATCTCTCCCAGTTGTACATGCTATTAAACTTTTGTTTTATTTTCTCCTGTTCATCTGTTGCATGTCAATTTAATTCTTGGGTCAGCCAGAAGAACCTACAAGGAAAATTTCCTCCTTCCTGACAAGAGCATTTACTAGGACATGAAAGTTGTCAAAGTTTTGGTTTGATGACATGGCATCTGGGGCAGGCAGAGCTCCATCTTGGGCCTAGAAAGTTATTTGAACAAGTGAAAGTGTGATAGACACACAGACTAGTGTTTGATGGTACTTTCACGGTCAGGGTCCATGCAAATTGTAAAACAAAGAATGTTGCCCACCATCCTTGGGCTGTCTGTGAGGATTAAGACATTAGCCACTGCAGTTGCTGACTGACAGTATGCCCTGAAAGGAATTACAGATGAAAAACAGCATAAGTCACTCTGTGCTTTGGAAAAACAAGCCCCTTAGTTAGTTAGAGATCCCAGAAATAATTTTAATGAACCCAAATTCTTGTGTTTTCCCACATATATATTTTAAAAAACACTTAGATCACTAACAGAGATACCTGTTCCTCGTGACTAGCAGTTACCTTTTACTGAGGGGTGTGTGTGTGTGTGTGTGTGTGTGTGTGTATATATATATATATATATATATATATATAGGCTGGTCCTCCTACCTCCTCAGAGCAGTTAGCCAGAGCTAACTGAGAGGCTGTTTCCCTGGCTATAGTTCTCTGTAAGACCCTGAATAAAATTCAACTCAAAGCTCTGACATGTACTTTTTTTCAGTCAACACTAGTGATGAAATAGTATGGAGAGAACACAGCTGTAGAAGGTGAAAGGACAATAGGAAATGGAAACTCTATAGGTGTAGCAATTTGGAGTGAGGTTACCAGGTGAGTATAAGCACTGCTTCCTTCCCAGCCATACAGCAATCCCCTGGAACAGGAATTTCTGAGTGTGGGATGGGGCTTGAGGTGTTTTCTCTGGGTGTTAAAGGAAAGGGTGACCCTAGAAGTCTAGAAGAATTAAAAACATTTGGCTTGGACTTCCCTGGTGGCGCAGTGGTTGAGAGTTTGCCTGCCAATGCAGGGGACATGGGTTTGATCCCTGGTCTGGGAGGATCCCACATGCCGCAGAGCAAATAAGCCCGTGTGCCACATCTACTGAGCCTGCACTCCAGAGCCCACGAGCCGCAACTACTGTGCCCACGTGCCACAACTACTGAACCCTGTGCACTCTAGGGCCCGGGTGCTGCAACTAGTGAAGCCCATGTGTCTAGAGCCCGTGCCCCACAACAAGAGAAGCCACTGCAACGAGAAGCCCATCCACCACAACAAAGAGTATCCCCTGCTCACGACAACTAGAAAAAGCCCATGTGTAGCAACGAAGACCCAATGCAGCCAAAAAAACCAAACCAAAACAACAACAGAAAAAACATTTGGTTTAAATATTTAAGGAATACTTTATTTAAAAAATGATTTAGGAGGATTGGGAAGATGGCAGAAGAGTAAGATGCGGAGATCACCTTCCTCCCCACAGATACATCAGAAATACATCTACACGTGGAACAACTCCTACAGAACACCTACTGAATGCTGGCAGAAGACCTCAGACCTCCCTAAAGGCAAGAAACTCCCCACCTACCTGGGTAGGGCAAAAGAAAAAAGAATAAACAGAGACAAAAGAATAGGGACGGGACCTGCACCAGTGGGAGGAAGCCGTGAAGGAGGAAAGGTTTCCACACACTAGAAGCCCCTTTGCAGGCAGAGACTGCGGGTGGCGGAGGAGGGGAGTTTCGGGGCCGCAGAGGAGAGCGCAGCCACAGGGTGCGGAGGGCAAAGTGGAGAGATTTCCGCCCAGAGGATCAGTGCTGACCAGCACTCACCAGCCCGGGCGGGCGTGGGCTGGGAGCGGAGGCTCGGGCTTCGGTCTGAGCGTAGGGAGAGGACTGGGGTTGGCGGCGTGAACACAGCCTGCAAGGGGTTAGTGGCCCACGGATAGCCGGGAGGGAGTCCGGGAAAAAGTCTGGACCTGCCGAAGAGGCAAGAGACTTTTTCTTCCCTCTCTGTTTCCTGGTGCGCAAGGAGAGGGGATTAAGAGCGCTGCTTAATGTAGCTCCAGAGACGGGCGCGAGCCGCGGCTATCAGCGCGGACGCCAGAGACTGGCATGAGATGCTAAGGCTGCTGCTGCAGCCACCAAGAAGCCTGTGTGTGAGCACAGGTCACTCTCCACACCTCCCTTCCGGGACCCTGTGCAGCCCGCCAATGCCAGGGTCCCTGGATCCAGGGAAAACTTCCCCAGGAGAACGCAAGGCGCGCCTCAGGCTGGTGCAATGTCACGCCGGCCTCTGCCAAGCATCGTGCCCCTCCCTCCCCCCCGGCCTGAGTGAGCCAGAGTCCCTGAAGCAGCTGCTCCTTTAACCCCGTCCTGTCTGAGCGAAGAACAGATGCCCTCCAGCGACCTACACTTAGAGGCGGGGCCAAATCCAAAGCTGAGCCCTGGGAGCTGTGCGAACAAAGAAGAGAAAGGGAAATGTCTCCCAGCAGCCTCAGAAGTGGATTAAAGCTCCACAATCAACTTGATGTACCCTGCATCTGTGGAATACCTGAATAGACAACGAATCATCCCAAATTGAGGAGGTGGACTTTGAGAGCAAGATTTATTATTTTTTCCCCTTTTCCTCTTTTAGTGAGTGTGTATGTTTCTGTGTGAGATTTTGTCTGTATAGCTTTTCTTTCACCATTTGTCCTAGGGTTCTATCCGTCCGTTTTTTTAATTTAAAAAAAAATTCTTTTTCTTAATAATTATATTTTTATTTTAATAACTTTATTTTATTTTCCCTTACTTTATTTTATTTTCTTTTATCCTCTTTCTTTCTTTCTTTCTTTCTTTCTTTCTTTCTTTCTTTCTTTCTTTCTTTCTTTCTTTCTGTCTTTCTTTCTTTCTTTCTTTCTTTCTACTTTTTCTCCCTTTTATTCTGAGCTGTGTGGATGAAAGGCTCTTGGTGCTGCAGCCAGGAGTCAGTGCTGTGCCTCTGAGGTGGGAGAGCCAACTTCAGGAAACTGGTCCACAAGAGACCTCCCAGCTCCACGTAATATCAAACAGCGAAAATCTCCCAGAGAGCTCCATCTCAACACCAACACCGAGCTTCACTCAACGACCAGCACGCTACAGTGCAGGACACCCTATGCCAAACAATTAGCAAAACAGGAACACAACCCCACCCATTAGCAGAGTGACTGCCTAAAACCATAATAAGTCCACAGACACCCCAAAACACACCACCAGACGTGGACCTGCCCACCAGAAAGAAAAGATCCAGCCTCATCCCCCAGAACACAGGCACTAGTCCCCTCCACCCGGAAGCCTACACAACCCACTGAACCAACTTAGCCACTGGGGACAGACACCAAAAACAACGGGAACTATGAACCTGCAGCCTGCAAAACGGAGACCCCAAACACAGTAAGTTAAGCAAAATGAGAAGACAGCAGATGAAGGAGCAAGGCAATAACCCACCAGACCTAACAAACGAAGAGGAAATAGGCAGTCTACCTGAAAAAGAATTCAGAATAATGATAGTAAAGATGATCCAAATTCTTGGAAATAGAATAGAGAAAATCCAAGAAACATTTAACAAGGACCTAGAAGAACTAAAGTTGAAACAAGCAACGATGAACAACACAATAAATGAAATTAAAAATACCCTAGAAGGGATCGACAGCAGAATAACTGAGGCAGAAGAACGGATAAGTGACCTGGAAGATAAAATAGTGGAAATACCTACTACAGAGCAGAATAAAGAAAGAAGAATGAAAAGAACTGAGGACAGTCTCAGAGACCTCTGGGACAACATTAAACACACCAACATTTGAATTATAGGGGTTCCAGAAGAAGAAGAGAAAAAGAAAGGGACAGAAAATATTTGAAGAGATTATAGTTGAAAACTTCCCTAATATGGGAAAGGAAATAGTTAATCAAGTTCAGGAAGCACAGAGAGTCCCATAAGGATAAATCCAAGGAGAAACACACCAAGACACATATTAATCAAACTGTCAAAAATTAATTACAAAGAAAACATATTAAAAGCAGCAAGGGAAAAACAACAAATAACACACAAGTGAATCCCCATAAGGTTAACAGCTGATCTTTCATCAGAAACTCTGCAAGCCAGAAGGGACTGGCAGGACATATTTAAAGTGATGAAGGAGAAAAACCTACAACAATATTACCCTACCCAGCAAGGATCTCATTCAGATTTGATGGAGAAATTAAAATCTGCAAAAGCTGAGAGAGTTCAGCACCACCAAACCAGCTTTACAACAAATGCTAAAGGATCTTCTCTAAGCAAGAAACACAAGAGAAGGAAAAGACCTACCATAACAAACCCAAAACAATTAAGAAAATGGGAATAGGAACATACATATCGATAATTGCCTTAAATGTAAATGGATTAAATGCCTCCCACCAAAAGACACAGACTGGCTGAATGGATACAAAAACAAGACCCATATATATGCTGTCTACAAGAGACCCACTTCAGACCAAGGGACACATACAGACTGAAAGTGAGGGGATGGAAAAAGATATTCCATACAAATGGAAATCAAAAGAAAGCTGGAGTAGCAATTCTCATATCAGACAAAATAGACTTTCAAATAAAGACTATTAGAAGAGACAAAGAAGGACACTACATAATGATCAAGGGATCTATCCAAGAAGAAGATATAACAATTGTAAATATTTATGCAACCAACATAGGAGCACATCAATACGTAAGGCAAATACTAACACCCATAAAAGGGGAAATTGACAGTAACACATTCATAGTAGGGGACTTTAATACCCCACTTTCACCAATGGACAGATCATCCAAAATGAAAATAAGTAAGGAAACACAAGCTTTAAATGATACGTTAAACAAGATGGACTTAATTGATATTTATAGGACATTCCATCCAAAACAACAGAATACACATTTTTCTCAAGTACTCATGGAACATTCTCCAGGGTAAATCATATCTTGGGTCACAAATTAAGCCTTGGTAAATTTAAGAAAATTGAAGTTGTATCAAGTATCTTTTCCGACCACAACACTATGAGACTGGATATCAATTACAGGAAAAGATCTGTTAAAAATACAAACACATTTTTTTTTAATCTTTTAAATTTATTTACATTTATTTATTTATTTATTATTTTCGGCTGCATTGTGTCTTCATTGCTGTGCACAGGCTTTATCTAGTTGCAGAGAGCAGGGGCTACTCTTCATTGTGGAGCACGCGCTCTGGGTGCACGGGCTTCAGTAGTTGTGGCAAGCAAGCTCAGTAGTTGTGGCTTGTGGGCTCTAGAGCACAGGCTCACTAGTTGTGGTGCACAGGCTCAGTAGTTGCTCCGTGACATGTGGGATCTTTCTGGACCAGGGCTTGAACCCGTGTCCCCTGCATTGGCAGGCAGATTCTTTACCACTGTGCCACCAGGGCAGTCCCTATTTTTAGTTTTTAAAGAAACCTCCTTACTGTTCTCCATAGTGGCTGTATCAATTTACATTCTCACCAACAGTGTAGGCGGGTTCCCTTTTCTCCAAACCCTCTGCAGTATTTATTGTTTGTGGATTTTTAAAAGACTTTATTTTTATATTTTAAAAGTTATTTATTTATTTATTTAATTTTATTGATTTTTGTCTGCATTGGGTCTTTGTTGCTGCACGCGGGCTTTTCTCTAGTTGTGGCAAGTGAGGGCTACTTTTCATCGTGGTGTGTGGGCTTATTGCTGTGGCTTCTCTTGTTGAGGAGCATGGGCTCTAGGTACACAGGCTTCAGTAGTTGTGGCTCATGGGCTTAGTTGCTCCATGGCATGGAGCATGGAGTTGCTCCATCTTCCTGGACCAGGGCTTGAACCCATACCTCCAGCATTGGCAGGCGGATTCGTAATGACTGCACCACCATGGAAGCCCATTTGTGGATTTTTAATGATGGTCATTCTGACTGGTGTGAGGGGACATCTCACTGTACTTTTGATTTGCATTTCTCTAATAATTAGCGATGTTGGCCATCTGTATGTCTTCTTTGGAGAAATGTCTATTTAGGTCTTCTCCCTATTTTTGGATTGGGTTGTGTTTCTTTTGATATTGAGCTGCATGAGCTGTTTGTAAATTTTGGAGACTAAGATCTCATCTGTCACATTGTTTGAAAATATTTTCTCCCATTGTGTGGGTTTTCTTTGTTTTGCTCATGGCTCCCTTTGATGTGCAAAAGCTTTTGAGTTTAATTAGATCCCATTTGTTTATTTGTATTTCCATTACACTGGGAGACAGATCGAAAAAGATATTGCTGCAATTTATGTCAAAGAGGGTTCTACCCATGTTTTCCGCTATGAGTTTTATAGTATCTGGTCTTATATTTAGGTCTTTAATCCATTTGGAGTTTATTTTTGGGTATGGTGTTAAAGAATAATCTAATTTCTTTTTTTGCTTATATGTGGAATTTTTTCTTTTTTTTTAACATCTTTATTGGAGTATAATTACTTTAAAATGGAGTGCTAGTTTCTGCTTTATAACAAAGTGAATCAGCTATACACATACATACATCCCCATATCTCCTCCCTCTTGTGTCTCCCTCCCACCCTCCATATACCACCCCTCTAGGTGGTCAGAAAGCATAGAGCTGATCTCCCTGTGCTATGAGGCTTCTTCCTGCTAGCTATGTGGTAGTATACATAAGTGCATGTATATTTGGTAGTATATATAAGTGCATGCCACTCTCTCACTTCTTCCCAGCTTACCCTTCCCACTCCATGTGTCCTCAAGTCCATACTCTATGTCTGCGTCTTTATTCCTGTCCTGCCCCTAGGTTCTTTTTTTAGGATTTTTTTTTTAGATTGAATATATATGTGATAGCATACGGTATTTTTTTTTCTATTTCTGACTTATTTCACTCTGTATGACAGGCTCTAGGTTCATCCACCTCACTACAAATAACTCAATTTCGTTTCTTTTTATGGCTGAGCAATTTTCCATTGTGTATATGTGCCACATCTTCTTTAACCATTCATCTGTTTATGGATACTTAGGTTGCTTCCATGTCCTGGCTATTGTAAATAGTGCTGCAGTGGACATTGTGGTACATGACTCTTTTTGTTTATTTTATTTTATTTTTAACATCTTTGTTGGAGTATAATTGCTTTACAATGGTGTGTTAATTTCTGCTTTATAACAAAGTGAATCAGCTTTCCATATACATGACTCTTTTTGAATTATGATTTTCTCAGGATATTTGCACAGTAGTGGGATTGTTGGGTCATATGGTAGTTCTATTTTTCATTTTTTAAGGAACCTCCATACTGGTCTCCATAGTGGCTATATCAGTTTACATTTCTACAAACAGAACAAGAGGATTCCCTTTTCTCCACACCCTCTCCAGCATTTATTGTTTGTAGATTATTTGATGATGACCATTCTGGCCAGTGTGAGGTGATACTTCATTGTAGTTCTGATTTGCATTTCTCTAATGATTAGTGATGTTGAGCATCCTTTCATGTGTTTGTTGGCAATCTGTATATCTTCTTTGGAGGAATGTCTATTTAGGTCTTCTGCCCATTTTTGGATTGGGTTGTTTGTTTTTTTGATATTGAGGTGCATGAGCTGCTTGTATATTTTGGAGATTAATCCTTTGTCAGTTGCTTCATTTGCAAATATTTTCTCCCATTGTGAAGGTTGTCTTTTCATTGTTTTTATGGTTTCCTTTGCTGTGCAAAAGTTTTTAAGTTTCATTAGGTCCCATTTGTTTATTTTTGTTTTTATTTCCATTTCTCTAGGAGGAGGGTCAAAAGGATCTTGCTGTGATTTATGTCATAGAGTGTTCTGCCTATGGTTTCCCCTAAGAGTTTTATAGTGTCTGGTCTTACATTTAGGTCTTTAATCATTTTGAGTTTATTTCTGTGTATGGTGTTAGGGAGTGTTCTAATTGCATTCTTTTACATGTAGCTGTCCAGTTTTCCTAGCAGCACTTATTGAAGAGGTTGTCTTTTCTTCATTGTATATCCTTGCCTCCTTTATCAAAAATAAGGTGACCATATGTGCGTGGGTTTATCTCTGGGCTTTCTATCCTGTTCTATTGATCTATATTTCTGTTTTTGTGCCAGTACCATACTGTCTTGATTACTGTAGCTTTGTGATATAGTCTGAAGTCCAGGGGCCTGATTACTCCAGCTCCATTTTTCTTGCTCAAGATTGCTTTTGCTATTCGGCATCTTTCATGTTTCCATACAAATTGTGCAATTTTTTGTACTAGTTCTGTGAAAGATGCCAGTGGTAGTTTGATAGGGATTGCATTGAATCTGTAGATTGTTTTAGGTAGTATAGTCATTTTCACAGTATTGATTCTTCCAATTCAAGAACATGGTATATCTCTCCATCTGTTTGTATCATCTTTAATTTCTTTCATCAGTGTCTTATAGTTTTCTGCATACAGGTCTTTTGTCTCCTTAGGTAGTTTTATTCCTAGGTATTTTATTCTTTTTGCTGCAATGGTAAATGGGAGTGTTTCCTTAATTTCTCTTTCAGATTTTTTTCATCATTAGTGTATAGGAATACAAGAGATTTCTGTGCATTAATTCTGTACCCTGCTACTCTACCAAATTAATTGATTAGCTCTAGTAATTTTTTGGTAGCATCTTTAGGATTCTCTCTGTATAGTACCATGTCATCTGCAAACAGTGACAGCTTTACTTCTTCTTTTTCGATTTGGATTCCTTTTATTTCTTTTTCTTTTCTGATTACTGTGGATAAAACTTCCAAAACTATGTTGAATAATAGTGGTGAGAGTGGGCAACCTTGTCTTGTTCCTGATCTTAGTGTAAATTTTTTCAGTTTTTCACCATTGAGAATAATGTTGGCTGTGGGTTTGTCATATATGGCCTTTATTAGGTCGAGGTAGGTCCCCTCTATGTCTACTTTCTGGAGAGTTTTTATCATAAATTGTTGTTGAATTTTGTCAAAAGCTTTTTCTGCATCTACTGAGATTATCATATGGTTTTTATCCTTCAATTTGTTAGTATGGTGTATCACATTAATTGATTTGCATATACTGAATAATTCTTCCATCCCTGGTATAAACCCCACTTGATGATGGTGTATGATCCTTTTAATGTGCTGTTGGATTCTCTTTGCTAGTATTTTGTTGAGGATGTTTTCAGCTATGTTTATCAGAGATATTGGTCTGTAGTTTTCTTTTTTTTGTGACATATTTGTTTGGTTTTGGTATCAGGGTGATGGTGGCCTTGTAGAATGAGTTCAGCAGTGTTCCTCCCTCAGCTATATTTTGGAAGAGTTTGAGAAGGATAGGTGTTAGCTCTTCTCTAAATGTTTGATAGAATTCGCCTGTGAAGCCATCTGGTCCTGGGCTTTTGTTTCTTGGAAGATTTTTAATCACAGTTTCAATTTCAGTGCTTGTGAATGGTCCATGTATATTTTCTATTTCTACCTGGTTCAATCTCAGAAAGTTGTGCTTTTCTAAGAATTTGTCCATTTCTTCCAGGTTGTCCATTTTATTGGTATATAATTGCTTGTAGTAATCTCTCATGATGCTTTGTGTTTCTGTAGTGTTTGTTGTTACTTCACCTTTTTCATTTCTAATTCTGTTGATTTGAGTCTTCTCCCTTTTTATCTGATGAGTCTGGCTAATGATTTATCAATTTTGTTTATCTTCTCAAAGAACCAGCTTTTAGTTTTATTGATCTTTGCTACTGTTTCCTTCATTTATTTTTCATTTATTTCTGATCTGATCTTTATGATTTCTTTCCTTCTGCTAACTTTGGTTTTTTTGTTGTTGTTGTTGTTCTTTTTTTTTTTGTTACACAGGTCTCTCACTGTTGTGGCCTCCTCCGTTGTGGAGCACAGGCTCCAGACGCGCAGGCTCCGTGGCCATGGCTCACGGGCCTAGCCACTCCATGGCCTGTGGGATCTTCCTGGACCGGGGCAAGAACCCTTGTCCCCTGCATCGGCAGGTGGACTCTCAATCACTGTGCCAACAGGGAAGCCCTGTTGTTGTTCTTGTTCTTCTTTCTCTAATTGCTTTTGGTGTAAGGTTTGGTTGTTTATTTGAGATGTTTCTTGTTTCTTGAGATAGGCTTGTATTGTTATAAACTTCCCTGTAAGAACTGCTTTTGCTACAACCCATAGGTTTTGGGTGGTCGTGTATTCATTGTCATTTGTTTCTAGGTATTTTTCAATTTCCGCTTTGATTTCTCCAATGATCTCTTGGTTATTTAGTAGTGTATTATTTAGCCTACATGTGTTTGTATTTTTTACAGTTTTTTCCCTGTTATTGATATCTTCTCATAGCACTGTGGTTGGCAAAGATACATGATATGATATCAATTTTCTTAAATTTACCAAGGCTTGATATGTGACCCAAGATATGGTCTATCCTGGAGAATGTTCCATGAGCACTTGAGAAGAAAATATATTGTGGTGTTTTTGGATGGAATGTCCTATAAATATCAATTAAGTCCATCTTGTTTAATGTGTCATTTAAAGCTTTTGTTTCCTTATTTATTTTCATTTTGGCTGATTTGTCCATTGGTGAAAGTGGGGTGTTAAAGTCCCCTACTATGATTGTTGTACTTTCAGTTTCCCCTTTTATGGCTGTTAGCATTTGCCTTATGTATTGAGGTGTTCCTACATTGGGTGCATATTTACAATTGTTATTACTTCTTCTTGGATTGATCCTTTGATCATTGTATAGCGTCCTTCTTTGTCTCTTGTAATATTCTATTTTGTCTTCAATGAGAATTGCTACTCCAGCTTTCTTTTGATTTCCATTTGCATGGAATATCTTTTTCGTCCCCTCACTTTCAGTCTGTTTTGTCCCTAAGTCTGAAGTGGGTCTCTTGTAGACAACATATGTATGGGTCTTGTTTTTGTATCCCTTCAGCCAGTCTATGTGTGTTGGAGCATTTAATCCATTTACATTTAAAGTAATTATTGATATGTATGTTCCTATTACCATTTTCTTAATAGTTTTGGGTTTGTTTTTGTAGGTCTTTTCCTTCTTTTGTATTTCCTGCCTAGAGAAGTTCCTTTAGCATTTGTTGTAAAGCTGGTTTGGTGGTGCTGAATTCTCTTAACTTTTGCTTATCTGTAGAATTTTTTTTCTCCACTGAATGTGAATGAGATCCTTGCTGGGTAGAGTAATCTTGGTTGTAGGTTTTTTCCCTTTCATCACTTTAAATATGTCCTACCACTCCCTTCTGGCTTAAAGAATTTCTGCTGAAAATTTAGCTGTTAACCTTATGGGGATTCCCAGGTATATTATTTGTTGCTTTTCTCTTCCTGTTTTTAATATTTTTTCTTTGTGTTTAATTTTTGATAGTTTGCTTAATATGTGTCTTGGCATGTTTCTCTTTGGGTTTATCCTGTATGGTACTCTCTCCTGTATGGATTTGATTGACTATTTCCTTTCCCATGTTGGGGAAGTTTTTGACTATAATCTCTTCAAATATTTTCTTAAACCTTTTCTTTTTGTCTTCTTTTTCTGGGACCCCTATAATTCGAATGTTGGTGCATTTAATATTGTCCCAGAGGTCTCTGAGACTGTCCTCAATTCTTTTCATTCTCTTTTTCTTTATTTTGCTTCCTGACAGTTAATTCCACCATTTTATCTTCCAGGTCACTTATCCGTTCTTATGACTCAGTTATTCTGCTATTGATTCCTTCTAGAGTATTTTTAATGTCAGTAATTGTGTTGTTCATCACTGTTTGTGTGCTCTTTGGTTCTTCTAGGTCCTTGTTAAATATTTCTTGTATTTTCTCCATTTTGTTTCCAAGATTTTGGATTATGTTTACTATAATTACTCTGAGTTCTTTTTCAGGTCCGTTGCCTATTTCATCTTCATTTATGTGGGCTTATAGGTTTTTACCTTTCTCCTTCATCTGTAACATAATTTTTTGTCATTTCTTTTTTTTTTGCTGGGTGGTGCTGTATTCCTGGTTGTATGGCCTGAGATGTCCAGCACTGGATTTTACAGACAGTTGGATAGAGCTGGGTCTTGGTGCTGAGATGAGGACCTCCAGAAGTTCTCACTCCTACTGATATTCCCTGGGGTTTGACGTTCTCTGTTAGTCCAGCGATTTGGTCTTAGAGCTCCCACCACAGGAGGTCAGGCCCGGCCTCTGGCCTTGGAACCAAGATCCTGCAAGTTTCGTGACATGGTAAAAAAAGAAAGAAAGAAAGAAAGAAAGATAAAAAGGAGCAGTACAATATCAAAGTTAAAAACCAAAATAAAATTAGAAAGATAAAAAATATATTAGGAAAAATAAAAGTTTAATTGAAACAACTGCAACAAGGTAAAATAAAACCACAACAGGAAAAAGAAAAAAAAAAAGGTGGTGGTGGGGAATGAGCCAAAAGTAGAGAACAATAACAAAGTATAAAGAATAAAATAAAATTAGAAAAATAAAAGATTTATTAGGAAAAATGAAAATATAAGAGAATCAACAAGGTAAAACAGAATCCCAATCTAAAAGAAGAAAAAAGAAAAAAAAAAAAACAGCCTTGGCTCTGGGGGTGGAGTTTAGGCAGTGGTGGAACTAAGGCAGGGGCAGAGTTTAGGGTGGGGTGGGACTTAGGCAGGTGGGAGCATGATGTTTGTGTGTGGCCTGGGGCCTAGGCTCAGGACCACATAGCCAGAAAAGGCCCTGGGGGCGGGGTTTAGGCTGGACGATGTTCAAGCATGGGGCGGGGCCTCTGCTTAGGACCTGCATGGAAGGGAAGAGGCAGCACGTAGCAAGGAGGGCCTCTGGAGTGTGGAGTTCCGGAGTTTGGAGGAAGGGCCCTGAGTGAGGGTGTATGGGTGGTGTTTAGGCCCAGCACATTGAAGGGGGTCTCAGAGGGGTCTCCGATTGTAGAGGTAGAGCCCTGGGTGGGGGTGTAGGAACAGGGCTTGAGCTCTGCGGGTAAGGCGGGAGACTCCAAGGGCAGAGGAGTAGGCCAGGGAGCCCAACAAGCTCCCCAGTGCCTAAGTGGACAGGGAAAGCACTGGCCACATTCCCTTCCATTCCTTTGCGCCCCTCCCCCACTGTCACCTCCAGGGTCTCCCCTGTAGCCACTGGACCCCTAACCATGAGTGGGTGCCCCTAGGTGTAGGAACTCCTCCCCTCCCCCAGCCACCCCTCAGGGGTGCCGGTCCTAGAGGTCGGGCCTTTACTTTTGCTCCCCCTTCCCTCCCTCCCTCTCCCTCAGATCCGTATGGCTGGAGGATCCCTAGGTGGGCAGAGGATCAGGCCCAGGATCTCAGCAGGCTCCTGGGGGCCCAAGTGGGCAGGAGAAACCTGGCCACACTCCTTGTTCATCCTTTGCCCTCCCAGTGGTTCCCCAATTTCCCCCTTCGAGCATAGGATCCCTTCCCCTCCTCCAGCCAACCCTCAGGGACGCCAGTCCCCTCTGACCTCCACTTCTTCTACCCCTACACTCCCCCCACACCCTACCTGGTTGCTGGGGGTTCCTCCTGTCCACTTAGGTGTTCATGGTCCCTTACCAGTGCCCAGTAGGTGCCCTAGTTGTGAGGAGATGCGAATTCCGCATCCTCCTAGTATGCCATCTTG
Organism: Leucopleurus acutus; assembly: GCF_964270905.1. NCBI lineage: Eukaryota > Metazoa > Chordata > Mammalia > Artiodactyla > Delphinidae > Leucopleurus > Leucopleurus acutus. The sequence goes on along the minus strand of NC_139143.1, from coordinate 76,980,484 downwards.
ACTCCACCCCCGTATCATACGGTTTTTATTCTTCAATTTGTTGATGTGGTGTATCACATCGATTGATTTGCAGATATTGAAATTGATCAATTGATAGTGATCATGGTGTATGATCCTTTTAATGTATTGTTGGATTCGGATTGCTAGTATTTTGTTGAGGATTTTTTCAAGCATGGTATCTGATGTATGCTTTCACTTGGAGCTGATTAGAAATTGTTATTTGGGTCATATGCTGGAGATGATGTTATTCCTTAAATGTTTGACCTAGGTAAGCAGATTCAAGTCTGATAATCCTAGATATTCAAATTCTGTTGTCAGACAGAAACCAAGCTCTGTTCTCTCCCATAGGATTAGAAGATGTGTTGTTCCTGAATTCCTTTGAAGACTTTCAGCAAATTACATGACACTGTGAAGGGCAGTTGTCCTGGAATAGGTGGGCTTTCTGTAATGGAAAAAAGAGAAAAATAAAGTAGGTAAATAGGGACTAGAGTGTCAGGCCACTCCTCATGGATATAGAGGTGGTTTGGAGAGCACTAACAGGCAGTAAGGGATATTGACAGCATAAGCAGGATTAAATTTAAAAAACAAGTAGGTTAAAAACTCAGTTATGTGTGGTGATCCTAATACAAGGTAGCTTCTTGGATATGTTTTGGAGCTGTCCTGAGACTTTCTGTATCCTGCTGATATTTGTGCATCTGTAAAATGGCCCCTTTACTTTTACCATATTTGCAAAGTCATAGGTCTGAGAAGAGAGGTAAGAATGTAAAAAGATGTGCCAATCATAGGCTTACCTCTTGGGACTGTTGAACTTCAGAGTAAATTGTGGTGGAGTCATTGTTTTTCACAGGTTTTGGGATTTCCATTTCCTGTAAAACACAATCATACCAATTTGGCTCACATAAAGAGAAATGTACTCATTCACAGATACAGTAAGTCCCCTACTTATGAGACTTCAAGTTGTGATATTTCAAAGATGTGAACGTGTGTTCACATGTCCAATCATGTAAGTTAGTTCACGTGTCTGGTGTACATTGTCATGTCAAGTGGTTGTGTACTTGACAACAAAGTAAGTGCACAAGCTTTTGTGTACTTACTTTGTGTAGCTTACTAATGAAGACCTGATAGAATTGGAGGCTCAAAGAAAGAAGAGAGACAAGAGGAAGAAGAAGTAATTGAAGAACTGAAGAGATTCACGATACAGGAAATGGAAAGGGGATTTTCTTTATTTGAAGAGGCACTGTTAGTTTTTGAGGCACAGGACGCAAATATAGAACAGTACATGAAGGTTGCCGCAGCCGTTCAGAATGCAATCCAGTGCTACCGTGTCATTTATGGTGAGAAAAAAAAGCTACTACCCAGACATCACAGGATCATTTTTTCAAGAGAATAGTTAAAATTGAATGCAGCAAGGAACCAGAACCTGTGACATCAACATCAGGCATGGGTGAAATTGCAGCTTGCCCTCCACCTCCTATTGCAGGAGATCCTTCAGCTCTGCCATCTCCCATGTCCTCTTCCTCTGCCAGTCAGTAACTCTTCTTGCCTGTTCACTCGATACCAGCCCCTGTAAGCCAGCTCTTGTACCGTATTACTGTACTTTTCAAGGTATTGTACTGTAAGATTAAAAATGTTTTCTTTATTTTTTTTGTTTTTTTGTTTTTTATGTATTATTTTTGTGAAAAGTATTATAAACCTATTACAGTACAGTACAGTACTATATAGCTGATTGTGTTAGTTGGGTATCTAGGTTACTTTTGTTGGACTTAAGAACAAATTGGACTTACGAGCATGCTCTTGGAATGGAACTCATTTGTATGTAAGGGACTTACTGTATATTCTTGGGAAAAGCAGTGTGACAAATGAGGGATAATGTCAAAGTTCTTTAGGAGGAAGGCTAGGGAGTGTCTAGCAAGAGAAGCTGGAAACAAAGCACCACTAGCTCTTAAACCTGTGAAGGATTAGTCACCTTTCCTGAGCCCCAAACAGAAGCACAACACTCCAGCAAACCGGTGGTCTCAAGAACCAGAGAGAGAGAGAAGGGTGACCTTGTTGGCAGTGGTGTGAAGGAAAGAAAACATTCTTGTCCTGCATCCAACTCTACTCTCCTTCCTCTATTTTTAGGAACTAACCTACACACCAGATGGTTATTGTATTACATCTTTTGTCTCAGATCTTTACTACCTATAACTGAAGTTATTGCCTGCTTCATTTTACCCCTGTGATTCTATTTGCCTGGTCATCATGTCACTGGGGTTCTCCTCAAGCATGGGGAACTGGTAGAGCAGGAATATCTTGTCTTAAGAATGGCTCTGCTTGGAATAAAAAGTGTGGCAGTAACAGAAGTCCCCCATCCTCATAGTTTTTGGCATTTTAAATTAACTAAGGCATATTTGGGGTGTTATCAAAACCTCTGAAACTCTCCAAAGTACCATGTTTTGCTAAGCAAAAGTTAACAAACTTGCCGGAGAGTTTCTTTGTTTGTTGAGAGTAATTCATCTTGTCTTCAAGAGGAAATTGGAAAGGCAGTTGAAATATCTGAAGTGAGAGCACTTCTTATTGTTAGCTAGCTTCAGAGTCTACTTTGCAAATACCTGTGAGGGGCTTTGTGAAGGGAGATTTGCTTGTGGAATCCAAGGTTTCTAGCCAGACCATTGTTTCCATCAACTGAAGAATGCTGGCTCTCTTGGCTTATTTTTCAGAAGACATGGAAAATGGCCTCCCAGGATGTGTAGTGTTATTTAGAAATGTACCACCTGCAGGTGCTTTATTTTGCGGTTGATGGGGAATTACTGATGCATGGTGAGGAGTTCCTGATGCCTGACCAAGGCCATCCTGTTATGTTGCTAGAGGGCAGGGGATGATTGAGGACTGCTCATGCCGTTAGTGTCCTCTACTGTTGAGGGATTGCAAATTCTTGCCCCTCTTCCCTCTTGAGAGACTCTTCTGAGCTCCCCTATTTCCCCTACATCCAGGATGAGAAAGCCCCTGATACAGAATCATGCCCTCTGGGGGCTCTCAAGCTTAAATGAACTCTGATCCATCCAGCAACTATTTACTGAGCATCATGCTAAGACATAGGGGAAGAGAGAGGAAGACATAATTTTCACTTCCAGGCAGCTTGTAATTAAGCTGAAGGGACAAGACTCACTGATGCATTAAGCAGTTAGATTAAGCAATGTAAAGCAGGGTATGAGTCAACATTCTACTGAGGTGTGAGCATTGATGTCTAGAAAGGTCCCGCACATAACTCTGCAGTTCTTGTCACTGCCTTTGCTTCTCCTCAATGGTGTATGTCATTTGAATTTAGAAAAGTTTGGTGACAATGTCATGTATAATGACTGTAAAAATAATGACCATGAAGGAGTATAAACCTGAAAGTACTCACCCTCTTTGAATGGGTGACCTGAGCATACACAGTGCTCCCTGGAGAGAAGGAAGCATACTCCACGTTCCTCACAGTCTCTGCTGTTAACACAGGAAGGCACAGTCAGTAGCTGAAGGACTCTGGTCTGCTCTCCCAGGACCTTGTCTACCCCAGGCCATTCTCTGACCCCAGAGAGGCAATTGTTCAAAGCATGGCCCTTCCTTAGGGTTCATTCATTTTTGACAGTCTTTGGAGTTCTGGGTTGAACCAGAACATTCTCAGCCATGTGATCTATTTCTTTTTTTTTTTTTTTTTTGCAGTACGCGGGCCTCTCACTGCTGTGGCCTCTCCCGTTGTGGAGCACAGGCTCCGAATGCGCAGGCTCCGGACGCGCAGGCGCAGCGGCCATGGCTCACGGGCCCAGCCGCTCTGCGGCATGTGGGATCATCCCGGACCAGGGCATAAACCCGTGTCCCCTGCATCGGCAGGCGGACTCTCAACCACTGCGCCACCAGGGAAGCCCCATGTGATCTATTTCTGACCTCATCTCCTCAGGGGCACATGGTCTTGAGCTATCCTAAAGCCTCAGAGTCTCCCTCTGGCTTCACAGGAAGGGAAGCTTCTGGGACCAAATAACACTGCCTACACAGGAGCTAGAGAACCTCACTGGTGAGCATAATGGAGCCAGATTATTTCACATATATAATACTATTAAACTTTTCAGAGCTCCTTAGAGTGGGTTTGATTATATTAGAGATGAGGAACTGGAGGCTCAGAAAGTTTTACAGACTTGGTGCAAACTCACACAGGAAGTGATCAGACAAGAATTTGAATGCATGCCTTCTGACTCCAAACCTCATGCCAGGTCCTCCATGCATGAAGTCATGTATCTCTCACCCATGAAATAAAACTCAATGCCAGTCTGAGTCCAGAGCCTGTGTTTCTGTCTCTATATCATACTTTCTCTTTTGACTGTGTCCACTCAATGCCCAAACCCTGGCTGAAGAGAGTGATGGGGTCAGGCAGTTTGTCTTTGGGCATTTGATGCTGTAATCCTGTCTTTACCCTGCACCTCCTGTTGATAATGGACAGGTCATGAGTCCTTTCACTGGTGCTTAGTCTCTCCATTGGCAGAGTGGGGAATGACCCTAATCCTACCCCAAGAAATTGCATGAGTGACCGGTTTGCATGCTTGTAAGGGACCCTGTAAGTCACACAGGGGACAAACTTGTGCAGTTCCAGGTGTTATCCCCTTGCACCATCTGGTCCATCTGAGTAATGACATTCTGACTCCCTCCTCTCTCATTATACAGCCCTCTGACTGCCCTCCTTTCCTTTTCACTTGGTTCTTCCCATCTGTTTTATGATTGGGATTTAAGAGTCTGGAAGCTCACCAGGACACTGGGTTTGCTGAGTAGAGAACTGAAAGAAACCTGAAAAATAAAATTAATTGAAATCTGTTGAAATCTGTGACTATAGTGAGAGAAGCCTTCCACCCCCTACCCCTAGATGTGTCTCTCTAGAGGATGTGGTGGAAGGGGACCCGAAAGGGTCCTGCATTTTCCAGTAAGACACTTTTCTAGGAGATTAGCACATGTGTATTCACAACCCAGGTGTTGTCCCAGTGGACCAGCTGAGCCAGGGTTTGCATGCTCCCTCCCTTTATCTGTCTTCTACAAGACAGAGTCTTTTGGAGGCCCCAAATGCTAAGTCTCTGGAACCTTGGAGAAGAAACAGTAAGTAGGAAGAAAGGAAACCTATTTTTTTCCTCCAAACAAATAACGACACGATGATGACCACGACTATACATATTGAAGAAACTGCCACTACAATCCACGTGGTATCCAGGTGTTCATTTTTTTCATTAGTAACACCTAAAAAGAAAAAAAAAGAAGTTGCACTTGAGACACATCGAGTGAGGCCCAGAGTGGTTTTTTAGAGCCTCTACTGCATCTCTTCTAGACCATCTTTGGGAGTTGGGTGGGTTCATCTATACCCAGAGGCTCTGGGGGTATGAGCAGGCTTTCTGGGAGTGGGAGTCCCATTTAGACAGACAGGGCATGGTGGAGCCTGGTAGAGCCAGTGGGAGGAAGCAATCCTGCCTTCCCAAGGACTTTGCTCTTGGGATCTGAGTGGGCTGGAGAAAGGGTTGGTGGAGGGGGAGGGAGGAAGGAGAGACCTCTGAGGGAGTGAGAGGCATGGAGCCCCAGGGGATGTCTGTCCCTTCCCAGTGTCACTTGGCTGTCTCCTACTGGGCTGCTGTTTTAGGAATCATAAAGAGCACAAGAGACACCCCACACCTCACAGCCACTCAAGGCTCTCAGAGAGACCTGAGACATACTTACTTTTGCAGAGACTCTGGACAGAGACAGAGAAGGATGAATTGCTGACAGGATTCTTAGCTACGCAGGTGTAGGTCTCTTCATTGAAACTCTTGGGGTCCCAGGAGATAGTAAGGTTTGCTTCACTTTGAAGTGTGTTTCCTGAGACCTGCCACCTGAATAAGATGTTATCATTTGGATTCTCCACAGAGCAGGTCAGGAGGATCTCACAGGTCCTATTATTAGACCATTTGGTGTGAGGGACAACTTGTAAGTTCCTCAGTCGTCCTGTGTGCAGAGAAGAGGCCTGGATTAAGGACAAATGTCTTGGCTTAGCCCTCTGTGAAAAATATCTCTCACCTCGATGTTTCTGTATTCCACCTGACACAGCTGTGTACTCTGTAAATAACTCTGCATGTACTGCCTAATTGATGACATCAAGGTATGGGGTGACCAAATGATAAGGGACATCAGTATGAGACAGAGTAGGCAGTGGGAGAGAGGGAAGGGAAAGACTGGGGTTGTCACCAACTAGTCAGGTGATTTTAAGCTGATCACTTTAATTTTTGGAGCTCCAGTTTCTTCCTGGGGGTCCTTCTAACACTTATTCACTGCCCCTCATGTAAAGATAATTTGGAGACTAAGCTAAGGACCAGCCCTACCTCAGCCAGGTCCGAAACCAGAAGACCAGGCACACTTCTCCATTGTCAGAATTCCCTAGATGAGATGGAAGATAAAAGCTTAACACTCTTGGAGAACTGTATTTCCCACATCTGTGGGAATATTGGTTCTCACTGGAGCTGATGCTGGCTCAAATGATGACAAAGAGACCTTGATGTAGAGTGTCACCAAGTCAGAAAGGGAAATGTTGAGAATTAAAGAATTAGGAAAGGAAGAAGTGAAGAAACAGAGAGAAAGCAAGAAATTCTGGGGAAGAAAGAAGTGCAATATATTTGGGACTACATATGTTGCAGAAATATCCGAGAGCAGAGACGAGAAAATATCACCTCTAAGGTGTCAGTGGCTGTGAATCAATGGGGACATGAAAGCAGTACAGAAAAGCCCTCTGACCTAGACTCCGCCCAAGGGTTGAAATAAAGGTGACCCAATAGAAACAGAATGACTCCAACTGTCTGATTAGAAGAGATTAAGTAATGCTTTAAGCTTAGCTAACTGAGTAGGGGTGGTGGAACATACCTTGCTAGAACAGAATTTTCATGTCATGGCAAAAATGTTGGATTTAGAGTTAGGAAGACCTAGGTTAGAATCACGGCTTTGTCATTTACTGGCTACATGGACAAATTTTAGTCTCTTCATGCCTAAGTTTCCTCATCTATAAAACTGGGCAATAATACTTACTTCTTGGGTAATTATGAGGATTAAATGAGACAGCATGTAGCACAGAAATGGCAAATATTTGGCATGAATATTACATCTCCTTCAGCCAATGTCTGTTGCTGACCTCAAAAACCTATCTTGATATCTTTCTCCACTTGATGAATATATAACTACTGACTTGACATTTCCACCTGGATATAATGTGTATCTCCAACTCAACATGTTCAAAATGACTCCTGTTTTTCTCTCCAAAACATTCTCAATCTGCAACTTTCCCCATCTTAGTTGACAACAACTGCATCCTTCCAGTCATCCAAGCCAAAAGCCCTGGAGTCATCCCTGACTCATCTTTTCCTCTCATACTCCCACATCACAAAATCCTGGTGGCTTTACCTCTAAAATATATCCAGAATCCAACCACTTCTCACTACCTCCACTGCTACCACTCTGGTCCAAGCCAGTATTACCTCTTGCTTAGATAGTTGCAATGGCTTCCTAATTGGTTCAGTGGCTTCCATCCTTGTCCAAAGAGATCCTTTAAATAAGTAAGTTAAATTATATTACTTCTCTGCAAAACCCTCCAATTGTTGTCCGTTCCCCCAAAATAGAAGCCAAAGTCCTTGTGATGGCTCTCATAGCCTTAGAAGATATGGCCCCCTACTTCCTTACTGACCTCATTTCCTATTGCTCTCTCTTACTCTGCTCCTTGATGTTTGACCTTCTTTATATTCCTTGAGCTGCCAGACACAGGGAGTGCTTGTGTGGGATGGCTCTTCATCCAGATATCTGCATGGCTCACTCTTTTACCTCCAACATGTCTTGGCTCTAATGTCATCTTCTCAATGAGGCCTATTATGATCACTCCATTTAAAACTGACCACTGCTTTCTGGCACTTCTGATGCTCCTTATTCTGTTCTAATCTCTCTTTCTCCATAGCACTCGCAGCTTACTGTGTCATTTGTTTATATATTATGTGTACTGTTTATTATTGCTCCCATATTCCCTACCCAGAATGTCAGTTCCATGAGGGCAGGGACCTTTGTTTTGTTCACTGAGGTATTTCAAGGGCCTAAAACAGTGTCTCGTATATTATCCCTGGTTAACAAATATTGTTGACTCAGTGAATAAACAACATGACTCTGATATCTTTCTTAACACTGAACCCTAGACAGTTACTCCCAATTAATTGATATTGGCCCATAAGATCAAATCTTTGCCATCCCTAGCCTAGTACATACAGAACAATTGGCCAGTGTTTTTTAAAAGAAAACCTATATAATTTATATCTTAAAATACCTTTGCACAATTGTAAAACATGTTGGTGTAGCTTACACATCTCTCTGTGTATGTACCTTTGAAGGAGAGGCACTCCAAAAGGGCCTGAGAAGCCATTGGCATTCAGCCTCAGGAGTGTGGTTGTTGCAGAAGAAGTTGTGCTTGGTCTTCTAAATAGTGGCAGAAGAAACTTGTCTCAACAAGTGTAATGGAGCCTAGTACAGGGTCTAGAAGTCACAAGATTTAGGTTCTAATCTTAGCTCTGTCACTAACTGCTGTGCAATGCCATTGAATAGTTTTGTTGCTGGACCTCAGTCTAGCTCCAAATGCCATGCTTTTTACCACTAAGCTATAGTGCACACTTGCAGTCACATAGACTTGAAATATGTACTATTTTTCAGTCCATACACAATTAAACCCCATGATTTGACTCACTGAAGATCCTCAGATCATAATCGGTAAACAGTGAAGAGGTCAGTGTGGTTATCTGGGCGCGGTATAGTCCTGAGTCTGCCATCGTCAGGTTGCTGAGCTGCAAGGAATAGGACTCGGTGACATTCAATCGATTTTTCCGCTTTGGGTCAGTCACCCTGTTTAGTGCTTCATTTGGCTCTATGAAGATGGCAGATTTTCCCTCATGTAGCCAGGTGATGGTCGTGATCTTCTCTTCCACAGGAAACTTCAGGGTAAGTGTTACAGACTCCCCCAGGACCCCGTTCACAATCAATGGGGTTGAGCTGGTTTGTGAAACTGTGTTCCCTGTAAACACAGAAAGAAAACTGCTATAACTCTCCCTGCCCTCCTCCTGCTCCCCACACCCTTTCTCCATCCTCTGCCAGTCAGTTAGAGCTCTCTGATACTGAAGTCCAGAAATATGATGAAAAGGGAAAGGGTTAGGAGGAGTGTTGAAATGGGCAATCACAGAGGCTCCACCCCAGCAAAATGTCTGGCACTTTTGTTTAATGAGTAGTTGATCCAGATGATCCTGGCCAGTCTACCCTCCCACACTAGCTGGTCACTCCTGAGTCATGGCCACACTATCTGATCCCAGCTTCTGAGTTATCTGGGCATGAGATAGAGAGGGACAACTATATCAACTCTCTGGCACAGACTTCAAAACCCACAAGTCTTTGCTGATGAAATATAATCAAAGCTTGACATTTATTAAATACTTACTGTGTTCAGCATAGTAGGCTTGTGAGATTTAGAGGACTAGTAATAGGAATTTACAGTTCTTATACATTATTTCATTCGACGCTGACAACAATTCTGTGAGGCAGTAGGATGAATATTACCATCTCCATTTATAGAAAGGATCTGAGGCACAGAGAGGTTACCTAGTTTTCCCAGGGTTACCTAGCTAAGGAATAAGAGAGTCAGGATTCAGACCCAACTCCTTTGACTCTAACTACTTTGTGCTCTTTCCATGATACCAGAAGATATCTTTTATTCTCCCAAAAGATTATTGTCTAGTAGTTGAGGAGATAAAAACTGATAAGCATAAAAATAATACAGTTAACCTCAAAGTAACATACAATGACTATACTCTCATGAGCCTCTCTCAGAGCCATTAATGTTCAAGAAAAAAGGTGAAATAGTCACAGTCATTCTTAAAGAAGATGTTTCTTTACCATCCTTTGCCAAATTCCTAGCATTTATCATACCATTTTTTAGCCCTCTGTTTACTTGTTTGTCCAGCTGACCATGTCTTAATTATCTTTATATCTCAGCACTGTGCCTAACACAAAGTAGGATATGGAAATGTTTGAGTGAATCAATGAATAGGTAACCATTACCACAACCTCAACCTTCTCAAGATCTCTTAATTCTCAGGAGAGGATCTGAGTAGGTGAGGAAATGTCTCAGGATCTTTGCACTCAGCTCCTGGGTGACCTCACACTTCCTCTCTTTTTCTCAAATTGTCACATGCATTCCCATCACATGAACACTGCCATTAATTCCCCCTCTTTACTACATCTTTCCCATCAGCACTTTAACATGCTGTTGTTTGTCATTTGACCATTCTTCCCTCTCAGAATCACATGGGTGAATATCACAAGCAAAATCTTGAGTGAAAAAAGAAAATACAAATACAAATAGAATACAGTAGCATGCTTACATTTATTTAAAGTTAAAAAACAGGCAAAACAAATCTATTATTTTAGAAGTCAGGATAGGGTTACCTTTGAGGAGGAGGGAGGGATAGCAAATAGGAGGGAGCATAGAGGGGGTTTTCTGGGCTGCTGGTAATGTGCCATTCCTTAACCTGTGTCTGGATACACAGATTTATTCATTTTATGATTATTCCTTGAGCTGACACTTAGGATTTGTAATTTTCTCTTTGTATACTATATTTCAGTAAAAGAGGTTAAAACAACAAGAAAAAACAAAACAAAGCAATTCCAATGTCCTATGAGGGCCAGAATGATCTGGTCATTTTTCTCTTTTTAGCCTAATTTCCTATAACTCTCCCCCTTATTCCCTTTGCTCACACTATGCTGGCCTGGTTATTCCTTGAACAGGCCAGTGTTGTACACTTGTAATTCCCTCTGCCTAGAATGCTCTTCCCCCAGGTGTCCACATGGCTCACTCTTTCATCTCCATAAGGTCTTTAATGCAAACATCCCCTCTCAAGGAGGCCATCTGTGACCACGCTTTCCTCACCACAAGCCCTCACTCCTGTGTACTCATTGCCTTTGAATTTGTTTTTCTCTGTAATACTTACTTTCTACCATACTCTGTAATTTGCATATTTGTTTTTTTGTTCTTTCCCCCTTCTATAAGAATGTAAGCTCCATGAAAGCAAGGATTTTTTCTGTCTTGTTCACGGTGCTGGACATTCTTGAACAGTGCTTGGCACAGAGTAGGCACCCAATGAATACTGCTGAGTGAATGAGCACAGCTCCATCCCTTGTTTTGCAGGTTCTCTGCCCAGGATGTTTAGGACCAGTTTCACTTTGTAACGGGTCTCGGCATACCCTGTGGCCCAAAGACTCTCCAAGAACTGTTCTTCCTTCTCTAGCACAGACCTTTAAGTTTCCTTTGTTGTTATAGATTGAAATCATTCATTTATTTAACAGGCCATTCATTGTACTATTTGCTCAGCTTTATGCCAATTCAGTGAGTAAAAGCCTTAGAAATCATGGCATTCAGACCATACTTATTAGATTCATTTTATGTACCAGTTTCTGGACTGAAGACTGAATATAGAAATGAATAAGACATTGTCTGTTCTCTGGGCTCACCGTTTGGTAGAGGAGTCTGACAGGTAAACATGTAGCTATGGTGTGGTGAGTTAGGCGTTGACCTAGGATAGGGTTTGCTTCTGCATTGCTCTCACACCACTAATTGCACCCTGCACACTCAATATCGAGTGTTTCTTTCTCTTAGATATAGTTAAAATGTTCTTTTCCTCTATTTTTCATAATCTTGAGGTAGGGATTATGCTTATCATCTCTGTATTCCTAGCATTTAGCACAATTTTGAGCTCAATAAATGTTGAATTGATAGAGATAACTGCTCTATAGGAGCACAAATAGTGAAAATGATGGGGTAGAAAGGGTTGGGGGTTGTCAGGGAACACTTTGCAGAGAAGGTAACATTGTAGTTGGGTTTTGAATAAAAACAAGAAGTTCTCCATTGCTTGATTATTTCAAGAATGCCCGGCTCTTTCTTTGCTCCATTGTTCCCTTTGCCTGAAATACCTTGCTCACATTTTCCCATCTGGTGAGCTCCTATTTATCCTTCAAGGATAAGTTCAAATATCTGTTTGCCTTTGTTTATATTTGTGGGGTTTGCATTGGTACAGGGGAGGAGACAGGAGTTTGTGGTTGGAGAAGAGGAGAAGTTATAGAAGGAGGAGAAGGGGTTGGTAGAAGTAATTCCCTGCAAGTCTAAGAAAAAGAAGAAGATAAGAGCCACTGTGCTTAAGGAAGGTGAAGGTAAGAAGTTACTGAAAAAGTTCAAAGGCTCCTCTGAAAGACTTTGGACTCTAGGAGAGCTGCTTTGGGACCCAGATGACGTGGTGTGGCCCAGAAGGCACAAGAAGGCCTTTTTCTCTACTCTGCCTGGGATCAGCACTGATGCTTTGGGAATGTCCTGGGTCAGCATCCTTGGAATGGATATCCACGTTCTCTGCAGAGCATTGAGGTCTTCTGTAAGTGGTTCAGCTGGCTGCAGATTTGGAGGACTAGAATCAGAAGAGACTAAGAATTGGGAGGATGCCTCATGACCTTAACAGAAGGCTGCTTTGGGGGCCTATGGGAAGCATTCCTTATAAGTCACTGGGAGCCACTTGGAGCATGGGGGTGGTGCTGAGGTCCATCCCCTGGTGTGGATGTTCAGTCAGCAGAAATTTGGAGTATGTTTGTTTACATGTTTCACTCACTCTGGAAACATGAGTAATGTATCAGTCAGCTCTTTATGCCCCCAGAATCTGGCCCAGGGATCTTGGAATACTAAATAGGTTGAGATCAGAATGTAAAGTGTCTTGAATGATTATCTGAATGATTTTTTTTGAATATATTAAGAAACATGGAGTATTTTTGAGAAATGCAAAGGAATAAAGAAAGCAGGTAAGGCTGAACTGATTCTGAAAAAGAGAAAAGTCAGAGAAACTTTGGGATATCTAACCTAGGGGAATGGCTTAGGCCTAGGACTGGCTTAGGCCTATCTATAGGAAAAGGAGATATAGTGGGTTGTTTCAGCTCAGCATGAAACAAGTTCAGAAGGAGGGTAGGGGCTGATTTCTCAAGAGATTTAATAGAGAAGGGAAGAGATATATAAGGCAGGATCTTGAGTAAGACAAGTGAAAATGAAAATACAACATACCAAAACTTACAGGGTGCAGCGAACACAGTGCTCAGAGGGAAAATTTGTTCTTTGAAAAGATCAGGAAGATTGACATAATTTTAGCTAGATTAATTGAGAGAACAATAGAGAAGGCTCAAATTACTAAAATTAGAAATGGAAGAGTGGACATTACTGCAGACCTTATAGAAATAAAAACGATTATAAGAGAATAATATGAATAACTGTATGGTAACAAATTAGATAGCCTAGATGAAATAGACAAATTTCTATAAACAAACAGATTACCATGACTGACTTAAGAAGAAATAGAAAATCTAAGAGGATCTTTAACAAGTAAAGATATTGAATCAGTAATCAAAAACCTTCTGGCAAAGAAAAGTCCAGGACCAGATGGCTTCACTGGTGAATTCTACCAAATATTTAAAGAATAATTAATGTCAATATTTCTCAAACACTTCCCCAAAAAAGGAGAGGAGAAAACACTTTCTAATTCATCCTATGAGGCCGGCATTACCTTTACCAAAGCCAAAGATATCATACACACACACACACACACACACACACACACACACACACACACACACACACACGCACGCACACACAAACTATGGACCATTATCCCTTATAAGCATTGATGGAAAAACCCTCAACAAAATATTAACAAACTGGATCCAGCTGCATAGTAAAAGGATTATACACCAAGACTAATTGGAATTTATTTCAGGAATGTAAGAGTGATTCAACATATGAAAATCAATCAATGCAATATGCTACATTAATATAATTAAGGGAAAAAGACACATGATCATCTCAATTAATACAGAAAAAAACATTTAACAAAATCCAACACTGTTTCACACATAAGAATCTAAAAGTAGAAGGGAAATTCCTCACCTTGATAAAGGGCATTTGAGAAACCCACATCTAACATTCTATTCAAGAATGGAAGGGACTTCCCTGGTGGTGCAGTGGTTAAGAATCCACCTGCCAATGCAGGGGACACAGAAGATCCCACATGCTGTGGAACAACAAAGCCTGTACACCACAACTACTGAGCCTGTGCTCTAGAGCCCGTGAGCCACAACTACTGAGCCCGTGTGTCACAACTACTGAAGCCTGCATGCCTAGAGCCCATGCTCCACAACAAGAGAAGCCACTGCAATGAGAAGCCTGCCTACTGCAATGAAGAGTAACCCCAGCTCACTGCAACTAGAGAAAGCCCACCCACAGCAACAAAGACCCAATGCAGCCAAAAATAAATAAATAATAAATAGATTTTTAAAAAAAGAATGAAAGACTGAAAGCCTTCCACGTAAGGCCAGGAACAAGATAACAATGCCTACTTTCATCACTTCTATTTAACATTGTACTGGAAGTTCTAGTTACAGCAATTAGACAAGAAAAAGAATAAAAGGTATCTTAATTGGAAAGGAAAAAGTGAAACTATTCCTATTCACAGGTGATGTGATCTTATAGATAGAAAATCCTAAAGAGTCCACAAAAATAGATTGGTGCAAAATGGTAGAGTAGAAGGACATGGGCTCACCTCCTCTTGCAAGAGCACCGAAATCACAACTAACTGCTGAACAGCATTGACAGGAAGATGCTGGAACCCACCAAAAAAGATACCCTACATCCAAAGACAAAGGAGAAGCTGCACTGAGACAGTGGGAGGGGCACAATCACGATAAAATCAAATCCCATACCTGCTAGGTGGGCGATCATCCACAAATTGGAGAACAATTATACCACAAAAGTTCTCCCACTGGAGAGAAGGTTCTGAGCCCAATGTCAGGCTTCCGAGCCTGCGGGTCTGGCAATGGGACTAGGAATCCCCAGGCAATCTGACTTTGAAGGTCAGTGGGATTTGATTTCAGGACTTCCAAAGGACTGGGGGAAACAGAGACTCCACTCTTGGAGGTCACGCACAAAGTCTTGTGTGCATGAGGACCTGGCTAAAGGAGCAGTGACCCCATAGGAGACTGAACCAAACCTACCTGCTAGTGTTGGAGGGTCTCCTGCAGAGACAGTGGGCAGCTGTGGCTCACTACAGGGACAAGGTCACTGGCAGCAGCAGTTCTGGGAAGTACCCACTGGCGTGAGCCCTCCCAGA
This sequence comes from Leucopleurus acutus, assembly GCF_964270905.1. Classification (NCBI taxonomy): domain Eukaryota; kingdom Metazoa; phylum Chordata; class Mammalia; order Artiodactyla; family Delphinidae; genus Leucopleurus; species Leucopleurus acutus. The sequence continues at coordinate 76,965,260 of NC_139143.1, read as the reverse complement.
GGCTGCCACTAGCCCCACCATATGGCCTGTAGGCTCCAGTGCTGGGTCACCTCAGGCCAAACAACAGGGAGGGAACACAGCCCCACCCATCAGCAGACAAGTGGATTAAAGTTTTACTGAGCACAGGCTCAACCCACCAGAGCAAGACCCAGTTCTACCCACCTCCAGTCCCTCCTATCAGGAAGCTTGCATAAGCCTCTTGGATAGTCTCATCCATCAGAAGGCAGACAGCAGAAGCAAGAAGCAAACCTACAGCCTACAGAACAAAAACCATAGTCACAGAAAGATAGACAAAATGAAAAGGCAGAGGACTATGTCCCAGATGAAGGAACAAGATAAAACCCCAGAAAAACAACAAAATGAAGTGGAGCTAGGCAACCTCCCAGAAAAAGAATTCAGAATAATGATAATGAAGATGATCAAGGATCCTGGAAAAAGAATGGAGGCAAAGATTGAGAAGATGCAAGAAATGTTTAACAAAGACCAAGAAGAACTAAAGAACAGAGATGAACAATATAACAACTGAAGTGTAAACTATACTAGAAGGAATCAATAGCAGAATAACTGAGGCAGAAGAACTATCATTATTCTGAATTCTTTTTCAGGTAGACTGCCTATTTCCTCTTCACTTGTTTGGTCTGGTGGTTTTTACCTTGCTCCTTCATCTGCTGTGTGTTTCTTTGTCTTCTCATTTTGCTTCACTTACTGTGTTTGGGGTCTCCTTTTCACAGGCTGCAAGTCCGTAGTTCCCGTTGTTTTTGGTGTCTGCCCCCAGTGGCCCAGTGGCTAAAGTTGGTTCAGTGGGTTGTGTAGGCTTCCTGGTGGAGGGGACTAGTGCTTGTGTTCTGGTGGATGAGGCTGGATCTAGTCTTTCTGGTGGGCACGACCATGTCTGGTGCTGTGTTTTGGGGTGCCTGTGACCTTATTATGATTTTAGGCAGCCTCTCTGCTAATGGATGGGATTGTGTTCCTGTCTTGGTAGTTGTTTGGCATAGGGTGTCCAGCACTGTATCTTGCTCATCATTGAGTGGAGCTGGGTCTTAGTGTTGAGATGGAGATCTCTGGGAGAGCTTTTGCCGTTTGATATTACATGGAGCTGGGAGGTCTCTGGTGGACCAATGTCCTGAACTCAGTTCTCCCACCTCAGAGGCACAGGCTTGACATATGGATGGAGCACCAAGACCCTGCCAGCCACATGGCTCAGAAGAAAAGGGCAAAAAAAAAAAGAAAAGAAAAGAAAAGTTATTAAAATTAAAAATAATTATTAAAAATAAAAAAGTAATAAAAAAAGAAAGAAAGAAGAGAGCAACAAAAACAAAAAACAAATCCACCGATGATAACAAGTGTTAAAAAGCTATACTAAAAAAAAAACAACAAAATAACGGACAGACAGAACCCTAGGACAAATGGTAAAAGCAAAACTATACAGACGAAGTCACACAAAGAAGCATACACATACACATTCACAAAAAGAGAAAAAGGAAAAAATCTATCTATCTATCTATCTACAAAAGGAGGAAGAGAGCAACCAAATCAATAAACAAATCTTCCAATGATAATAAACTCTAAATACTAAACTAAGATAAACACAAAGCCAGGATCAAATTAGATGCAGAAAGCAAACCCCAAGTCTACAGTTGCTCCCCAAATCCACCGCCTCAATTTTGGGATGATTTGTTGTCTATTCAGGTATTCCACAGATGCAGGGTACATCAAGTTGACTGTGGAGATATAATCCACTGCTCCTGAGGCTGCTGGGAGAAATTTCCCTTTCTCTTCTTTGTTCGCACAGCTCCTGGGGTTCAGCTTTGGATTTGGCCCCGCCTCTGTGTGTAGGTCACCTGAGGATGTCTGTTCTTTGCTCAGACAGGACGGGGTTACAGTAGCAGCTGATTAGGGGGCTCTGGCTCACCCAGGGCAGGGGGAGGGAGGGTACGGAATGCCAGGTGAGCCTACGGCGGCAGAGGCCAGCGTGATGTTGCAACAGCCTGAGGAGTACCGTGTGTTCTTCTGGGGAAGTTGTCCCTGGATCACGGGACCCTGGCCTGGCGGGCTGCACAGACTCCAGGGAGGGGAGGTGTGGATAGTGACCTGCTTGCACACAGGCTTCTTGGTGGCTGCAGCAGCAGCCTTAGCATCTCATGCCTGTCTCTGGTGTCTGTGTTGATAGCTCGCACCTGTCTCTGGAGCTAATTTAGGGGGTGCTGTGAATCCCCTGTCCTCATGCACCCCTAAACAAAGGTCTCTTACATCTTAGTCAGGTCCAGACTTTTTCCCGGACTCCTTCCCTGCTAGCTGTGGAGCACTAGCTCCCTTCAGGTTGTGTTCATGCAGCCAACCCCAGTCCTCTCCCTGGGACCTGACCTCCAAAGCCCAAGCCTCAGCTCCCAGCCTCCACCCACCCCGGCTGGTAAGCAGACAAGCCTCTCAGGCTGGTGAGTGCTGGTTGGCACCGATTCTCTGTGTGGGAATCTCTCCACTTTGCCCTCTGTACCCCTGTTGCTGTGCTTTCCTCCATGGCTCTGAAGCTTCCCCCCCCGCCCATCCCCCATCTCCACCAGTGAAGGAGCTTCCTAGTGTGTGGAAACTTTTCCTCCTTCACAGCTCCCTCCCAGAGGTGCAGGTCCCTTCCCTATTCTTTTATCTCTGTTTTTTCTTTTGCCCTACCCAGGTACGTGGGGAGTTTCTTGCCTTTTGGGAAGTCTAAGGTCTTCCGCCAGTGTCAGTAGGTGTTCTGTAGGAGTTGTTCCACATATAGATGTATTTCTGATGTATTTGTGGGGAGGAAGGTGATCTCCACGTCTTACTCCTCCACCATCTTGAAGGTCTCTCTGGCATGATATATTTAAAATGATGGAAGGGAAGAACCTACAACCAAGAATACTCTACCCAGCAAGACTCTCATTCAGATTTGGACAAGAAGTCAAAACCTTTACAGACAAGCAAAAGCTAAGAGAATTCAGCACCACCAGACCAGCCTTGCAACAAATGTTAAAGAAACTCCTCTACGCAGGAAAGAGACTAGCAACTTAAAACAAACAAACAAACAAAAACAATAACCACAAAATAAACTTGCACATATATAGACTGATATATCAAAACCTCATGGGAACAGTAAACCCAAAAACTGCAACAGATACCCACACACAAAAGAAAAAGCAACCCAAACACAACACTAAAGACAGTCATCAAATCACAAGAGAAAAGAGCAAAAGAGGAAGGGAAGAAAAAAGACCAACAAAAACAAACCCAAAACAACTAAGAAAATGGCAATATGAATGCACATATATATATATATATATATATATATATATATATATATGTTTTTTTTCTTTGTGGTACACAAGCCTCTCACTGTCATGTCCTCTCCCGCTGCAGAGCACAGTCTCCAGACGTGCAGGCTCAGTGGCCATGGCTCACGGGCCCAGCCGCTCTGCGGCATGTGGGATCTTCCTGGACCAGGGCATGAACCTGTGTCCCCTGCATTGGCAGGAGGACTCTCAACCACTGCACCACCAGGGAAGCCCACGAATGCACATATTGATAATTATCTTAAATGTAAATGGATTAAATATGCCAACCAAAAGACATAGACTGGCTGAATGGATACAAAAACAAGTTGTATATATGCTGTCTACAAGGGACCCACCTCAGACCTAGGGACACATACAGACTGAAAGTGAGGGGATGGAAGAAGGTATTCAATGCAAATGGAAACCAAAATAAAGCTGGAGTAGCAATACTCATATCAGACAAAATAGACTTTAAAATAAAACCTGTTATAAGAGATAAAGAAGGACACTACACAATGATCAAGGGATCAGTCCAAGAAGAAGATATAACAATTGTAAATATATATGCACCCAACATAGGAGCACCTCAATATATAAGGCAAATAACAGCTATAAAGGGAGAAATCAACAGTAACACGATAATAATGGGGGACTTTAACACCCCACTTTCATCAATGGACAGATCATCCAGACAGAAAATCAATAAGGAAATACAGGCCTTAAATGACACATTAGACCAAATGGATTTAATTTATATTTATAGAGCATTCCATCCAAAAGCAGCAGAATACATATTCTTCTCAAGTGTACATGGAACCTTCTCCAGGATTGACCACATGCTGGGCCACAAGGCAAGCCTCAGTAAATTTAAGAATATTGAAATCATATCAAGCATCTTTTCTGATCACAACGTTATGAGATTAAAAATAAACCACAGGAAAAAAACTATAAAAAACACAAACATGTGGAGGTTAAAAAATATGCTACTAAAGAACAAATGGGGGCTTCCTTGGTGGCGCAGTGGTTGAGAGTCTGCCTGCCATTGCAGGGGACACAGGTTCGTGCTCTGGTCCGGGAAGATCCCACATGCCGTGGAGCAGCTAGGTCCATGAGCCATGGCCGCTGAGCCTGCAAGTCTGGAGCCTGTGCTCTGCAACAGGAGAGACCACAACAGTGAGAGGCCCGTGTATCGCAAAAAAAAAAAAAAAAAAAAAAGAACAAATGGATCATTAAAGAAATTAAAGAGGAAATTAAAAAATACTTAGAGACAAATGAAAATGAAAGCACAATGATTCAAAACCTATGGGATGCCTCAAAAGCAGTTCTAAAAGGTGAGTTTATAGCAATACAATCTTACCTCAGGAAACAATAAAAATCTCAAATGAGCAACCTAACCTTACACCTAAAGCTATTAGAGAAAGAAGAAGAACAACAACAACAACCAAAAAAAAACCCAAAGTTAGTAGGAGGAAAGAAATCATAAAGATCAGAGCAGAAATAAACAAACAGAGACAAGGAAAACAGTAGCAAAGATCAATGAAACTAAAAGCTGATTCCTTGAAAAGATAAACAAAATTGATAAACATTTAGCCAGGCTCATCAAGAAGAAAAGGGAGAGGATTCAAAACAATAATATTTGAAATGAAAAAGGAGGAGTTACAAATGACACCACAGAAATACAAAGGATCATAAGAGACTACTACAAGCAACTGTATGCCAATAAAATGGACAACCTGGAAGAAATGGACAAATTCTTAGAAAGGAACAGTCACCCAAGAATGAACCAGGAAGAAATAGAAAATATGAACAGACCAATCACAAGTACTGAAATGGAAACTGTGATTTAAAAACTCCCAAAGAGCAAAAGTCCAGGACCTGATGGCTTCACAGGCGAATTCAATCAAACATTGAGGGAAGAGCTCACACCTATCCTTCTGAAACTGTTGCGAAAAATTGCAGAGGAAGGAAAATTCGCAAACTCATTCTATGAGGCCACCATCACCCTGACACAAGACAAAGATACCACAAAAAAGGAAAATTACAGGCCAATATCACTGATGAACATAGACTCAAAAATCCTCAATAAAATACTAGCAATCTGAATCCAACAGTACATTAAAAGGATCATACACCATGATCAAGTGGGATTTATCCCAGGAGTACAAGGATTTTTCAATATCCACAAATCAACCAGTGTGATACACTACATCAACAAATTGAAGAAAAAAACCATGTGGTCATCTCAATAGATGCAGAAAAATATTTTGAAAATTCAGCACCCATTTATGATAAAAACTTCCCAGAAAGTAAGCAAAGAGGGAACATACTGCAACATAATAAAGGCCATATATGACAAAACTATAGCTAACATCATACTCACTGGTGAAAAGCTGAAAGCATTTCCTCTAGGATCAGGAAAAAGACAAGGATGTCCACTCTCATCACTTTCATTCAGCATAGTTTTGGAAGTCCTAGCCATGGCAATCAGAGAAGAAAAAGAAATAAAACTAATCCAAATTGGCAAAGAAGAAGTAAAACTGTTTCTGTTTGCAGATGACATGATACTATACATAGAGAATTGTAAATATGTTACCAGAAAACTACTAGAGAAAATCAATGAATTCCGTAAAGTTGCACAATGTAAAATTAATGCACAGAAACCTGCTGCATTTCTATATACTAACAATGAAATTCAGAAAGAGAAATTTAAGAAACAATCCCATTTACCACCACATGAAAAAGAATAAAATACCTAGGAATATACCTACCTAAGGAGAGAAAAGACCTGTACTTTGAAAACTGTAAGATACTGATGAAAGAAATCAAAGATGACACAAACAGATGGAAAGATATACCATGTTCTTGGATTGGAAGAATCAGTACTGTTAAAATGACAATACTACCCAAGGCAATCTACAGATTCAATGCAATTCCTATCAAATTACCAATGGCAAGTTTCACAGAACTGGAACAAAGAAAATCTTAATTTGTATGGAAACACAAAAGACCCCAAATATCCAAAACAATCTTGAGAAAGAAAACTAGAGCTGGAAGAATCAGGCTCCCTGACTTCAGACTATACTACAAAGCTACAGTCATCAAAAGAGTATGCTGCTGGCACAAAAATAGAAATATAGATCAATGGAACAGGATGGAAAGCCCAGAAATAAACCCACACATCTATGGTCAATTAATCTATGACAAAGGAGGCAAAACTACACAATGGTGGAAAGACGGTTTTTTCAACAAACGGTGTTGGGGAAACTGGACAGCTACATGTGAAAAAATGAAATCAGATAATTCTTTAACACCATACACAAAAATAAACTCAAAATGGATTAAAGACCTAACCTATAAAACTCCTAGAGGAAAACATAGGCAGAACACTTTCTGACATAAATCACAGCAATATCTTTTTTGATCCATCTCTCAGAATAATGGAAATAAAAACAAAAATAAATGAATGAGACCTAATTAAACTTAAAAGATTTTGCACAGAAAAGGGAACCATAAACAAAATGAAAAGACAACCCACAGATTGGGAGAAAATATTTACAAATGATGTGACCAACAAGGGATTAGTCTCCAAAATTTACAAACAGCTCACGAGGCTTAATATCATCAAAACAAACAACCCAATTTAAAAAAATAGACAGAAGACCTAAATAGACATTTCTCCAAAGAAGACATACAGATGGCCAACAGGCACATGAAAAGATGCTCAACATCGCTAATTATTAGAGAAATGCAAATCAAAACTACAAGACATCACCTCACACCAGTCAAAATGGCTATCATCAAAAAATCCACAAACAATAAATGCTGGAGAGGGTGTGTAGAGAAGGGAACCCTCTTACACTGTTGGTGGGAATGTAAACTGGTACAGCCACTGTGAAGAACAGTATGGAAGTTCCTTAAAAAACTAAAAATACAGCTACCATATGACTCTGCAATCCCACTCCTGGGGATATATCCAGAGAAAAACATGCTCTGAAAGGATACATGTACCCCAATGTTCATTGAGGCACTGTTTACAATAGCTAAGACATGGAAGCAACCTAAATGTCCATCAACAGAGCAATGGATAAAGAAGATGTGCTATATATATACGATGGAATATTACTCAGCCATTAAAAAGAATGAAATAATGCCATTTGCAGCAAAATAGATGGACCTAGAGAATGTCATACAGAGTGAAGTAAGTCAGACAGAGGAAGAAAAATATTGTATTATATCCCTTATATGCAGAATCTAAACAGAAATGATACAAATGGACTTATTTACAAAACAGAAACACTCACAGACTTAGAAAATGAACTTATGGTTACTGGGGGGAAGGATCGGGGGAAGGGATAGTCAGGGAGTTTGGGATCGACATGTTCACACTGCTATATTAAAAATGGATAACCAACAAGGACCTACTGTATTACACAGGGAACTCTGCACAATGTTATGTGGCAGTCTGGATGGGAGGGGAGTTTGGGTGAGAATGGTTACATGTATATGTATGGCTGACTGAGTCCCTTTGCTGTGCACCTGAACCTATCACAACACTGTTAATCAGCTACACTCCAATATAAAACAAAAAGTATATATAAAAAAAAATCCACAAAAAATCTATCAGAGCTAATAAATGAATTAAGCAAAATTGTAGCATAGAAGATCAATTTACAAAACTTTACAATTACAACACATATTTTTACAATTGTAAATTTACAATTGTATAGTTTAAATTTGTATTTTACAAATACACATTGTATTTTTATTATTTTAATTAATTAATTAATTTTTTACACATTGTATTTTTAAACACTAGCAATGAACAATCTGAAAAGGAAATTAGGAGAACAATTCCATATATAATAACATCTAAAATAATTAAATATCTATGAATAATTTAGCCAAGGAGATTAGAGACTTATATGCTGAAAACTATGAAATGTTTTGAAAGAAATTAAAGAATACCTAAATAAATGGAAAGACATCCTATGTTCATGGATTGTAGGATTTTTTTTTTTTTTTGGATTGTAGGATTTAAGATTAAGTATTTGGCAATACTACCCAAAGCAAGTTACAGATTCAGTTCAATCTCTATCAAAATTCCAATGACTTTTGTGACTTTCTTTTTCATAAATAGAAAAGCCATTCTTCAAATTCATATGGAATTGTAAGGGACCCCAAATAACCAAAACTATATTGAAAAATAAAAACAAATTGAAGAACTCGCACTTCCCAATTTAGAAATTTTCACAGCTACATTAATCACATGCCAGTGCATTGCTGGTATCAAGATAGACATATAGATGTCTATATGGAATTGAATTAAGAGTCCATAAATAAACCCATACATTTATGGAAAGTTAATTTTTGACAAGAATACCAAGATCTTTCAATTGGGAAAGAATGGTTGCTTCAACAAATAGTGCTGGGACAACCGGATGCCTATAAACAAAAGAATGAAGTTGAACACCTCCCTCACACCTATGCAAGAATCAACTTAAAATGCTTCAATGACCTAAATATGAAAGCAAAAAATTATGAAACTCTTAGAAGAAAACATAGGTGTAAATTTACATGATCTTGGATTTGGCAATGAATTCTTAGATATCACAACAAAAGTGTGAGCAGGAGAAGAAAAAAATAGATAAATTAGACTTCATCAAAATTAAAAACTTTTGTGCATCAAAGGACATTATCAGGTAATGAAAATAAAACTTACAGAATAGGAGAAAATATTTATAAATCATATATCTGATAAGGGTCTAGTATTCAACGTAGTTAAAGAGCTCTTATAGCTCAAAAAAAAAGAAAGACAAATAATCCAATCAAAAAGGGACAAAGGACTTGAATAGACATTTCTCCAAAGAAAATATACAAACGGCCAATAAGCACATGAAAAGAGGCTCAATATCATTTGTTGTTAGGGAAATGCAAATCAAAACCACAATACACTTTACATGTATTAAGATGGTGATTAATAATAATAACAACAATAATAATAGTAAATAATTGGAAAATAAGTTTTGGTAAGGATGTGGAGAAATTAGAACCCTTATACATTGCTGGTGGGCTTGTAAACTGGTACAGACACTGTGGAAAAAACTATTTAGTGATCCCTCAAAAAATTAAGTACAACATTACCATATGATCCAGCAATTTCATTCCTGGTTATATACCCAGAAGAATTGAAAACAATACTTGTACAAAAGTCTTCATAATAGAACTATTTGCAAAAGCCAAAAGGTGGAAACAACACAAATGTCCATCAGTAGATGAGTGGATAAATAAATATGGTACACACATACAATGGAATATTATTCAGCAATAAAGAGGAACAAAGTACTGATACATGATACAATATGAATAAACATTGAAAACATTGTACTAAGTGAAAGAAGTCAGACATAAAAAGTCACATGTTGCATGACTTCATTTATAGGAAATATTCAGAATAGATAAACCCATTGAGCCAGAAAGCAGATTAGTGTTTGAAGAGGGATAGGGGGAAGGAGAAATGAGAAGTGATTGCTTAATGAGTACAAGGTTTCCTTTTGGAGTGACTAAATGTTTTGGAGCAATAGAAGTGGTGGTTGCCCAACATTGTGAATTTACTAAATGTCACTGAATTGTACATTTTAATATTATTATTTTGTTTTGTGAATTTCACCTTAATGAAAAAAAAGAAAGACAAAAATTTTGTGTGCACATGGAGACACAACTGAGGCTAGATCTGTAGTGGGAGACTGAAAACTGGGAGGTGTGGAAGGCTGGTAGTCCAGTGGGCACAGACCACAGATTCTGAGAGGTGGAAAGACACAGTTGTCCTTGAGGATAGTGACAAAATATAAACAACTCTCTGCCTGTGGTGAGCAACAATAAACATTTGAAGGTGTGGATGGTTAGTAAGAAGTAGATAATGCTGCTCAGGGGAAGGGGAGTCATCGGATTACAATCTCTTAGCAGAAGAGCCTGTAAGTTTTTGACTCAAAACGTCAGAATCATTTGGTTGGCCCATGTGTATTGGCTGTACATATATTTCCTACCACTGTTCTCTCTTCAGCATCAGAATACCTGTATCTGCTTCCTGCAAACACACTTGAAGAATTTGTTCTTATTTCTCCATCCCTCCAACCCCACTGTGACTAAAGTCTCATGAGTGTGGTTCATGAAGCAGCATTGGGGTTGCCTGGGAGCTTGTTATAAATGCAGAATCTTAGTCTCCATTCCAGAATCAGCATTATAATAAGATTCCCTAATAATTTGTATGCATATTGACATTTGATAAGTAAGTTCCCACCTATAAAGAATAAAACGGAGAAGCAAATGAGATTCATTTTCTCCAGGGCATGATAATGTCTGATTTCAGTTATACCAATTGGGATTATTTCTTAACATGGTTTATCTTTTCAGATACATTTCTTAAAAGGAGCAAGTTATGGTGTCCAGCCCCTTGAAAGAATGTAGGCTGGCATGAGTCATCTTCCTTCATGCTTGTTTTCAAGAGTGATTTTATTTGTGCCATACTCTTGTCACAGTAGTTTTCTTTCCCTTCCTTAATCACTCCAAACTCTTCCCTGAACCAGGGCCTTCGCACATGTAATTCCCACTGCTTTGAATGCTTCTTCATTAGACTCCTCCCCTGTTTGACTTCTCACACTCCTTAAATATCAGAGGAGATGCTACCTTTCCAGAAAATCCATTCCACATCACCTCATCCAAAGCAGATCCTCTTGTTTTTCTCTGCAATGGTACTGAAACCAAGAAGGACACTGTGGGGACTCCTGGGCATGGAAGGCTTTATGTCCCCCATTTCTTGTTTGTAGGGAATAGACTCCAGCCTCCATGACCTTCCCTGAGTTCCTAAGGGCGGATTAGAATAGTTGCTAATCAAGGAAGAGAGGGGATGCAGAGACGAGAGAGGAGCAGCCAAGAAACAATAGTGCAACCTTGGGGCAGGGTCCTGGTTCCGCCTCAAGGGTTAAACAGCAATATCTTTGAGCTCTTCTACAGAACTAAAACCCCCAAAATGGAATATATCAGCATTCTTCATTCCAGATTAAAGGAACCAGAGAAGCTCTTCAAGAAGACCACCTGAGGCCAGATTAAAGGAACCATAGAAACTCATCAGATTACCTGAGAACAAACTGAAGGAGTGCAGGTCCTGCACACACCCTAATCTTATCAGCAACCCCAACCTTGAACCGTTGCATAAAACTCCTCACCAGGGCTTCCCTGGTGGTGCAGTGGTTGGGAGTCCGCCTGCCGATGCAGGAGACACGGGTTCGTGCCCCAGTCCGGGAGGGTCCCACATGCCACGGAGCGGCTGGGCCCATGGGCCATGACTGCTGGGCCTGCGCATCCGGAGCCTGTGCTCCATGGCGGGAGAGGCCACAGCAGTGAGAGGCCCGCATACCACAAAAAAAAAAACACCAAAAAACTCAGGTTGGGACACACAGTTTTTGAGGACAGGAGCCTGCTTTGTCTCCCTTGTCTGGCAAAGCAATAAAGCTACACTTTTCTATTTCACCTAAAACTCTGTCTCTGAGATTCAATTCAGCACCAGTGTACAGAAGCCAAGTTTTCAGCATCAGTACCCTGCTTATTTTCTTCCTAGTATCACAGTTTATAATTATATATACATTTATGTGAATATATAACTGTGTATAAACTAACTAGCAGAGTAAAGTGGTTATGAATACAGACTCTGGAGCCAGGTTCTAACCCTGGAAATCACTGCTTTCCTCCTGGGCTTCAGAACACCTGCAAAACACATTCAAGTATGTTTCTTTTCTGCACCATCCCCACTTCCCCCATAACAGTGTGACATTAAGCAAGTTACTTAAGTGTTGTATGCCTTCTTTCCTCTTCCTTAAAGTGAGGATAGTGTATATTTCATAGGGCCCTATGAGAAGTATTGATGGGAATGAGGAGAAGCAGGGGAATTTTAACCTGAGGACGTTCAGAACATTTAATTCTAGGGATGGGTTCAATTTTGCAAGGAGGCAAAGACACGGGTCTCTGCTCCCATGCTGGGGAGTGGCTCTTGAATGTGTAAGTAAATTCTCCCTCTTTCTACATCTTATACTTATTTCCCAAGTTTCTGTCCTTACACTTTTCTCCTTAACTTCATTTATTACTTCTATGCTGTGACTTCTAAGCTTCCAGCCTCAGCTCTACCTCCAGTCCTAAATTTCCAGCTGCTTTCAGGAAATCTTCTCATGGATATCACACTAACATCTTAAAATTAGTAGCTCCAAAATAGAAATCACCTTCTCTTCATGGCTGCTCCCTCATCCCCGCAGCTTTGTAACCTTCTTTGGCTACTCTGAAATTTCACCCCCCCCAATATTTCATATCTCCTTTCCCTGCTTGATTTATTTCATTCTTATCATTTATCACTATCAAATATACTATTTCACTTATTTATCTTGTTTATAGTTTGTCTCCCCCGCTAAAAAGTTAACTCCACGAGAGCAGGAATTTTTGCCTCCTTTGTTCATGGTGTATCCCCAGGAACTAGAACAGTGCCAGGCATCCAGTAGGTGCTCAATGAATATTTATTGGATGACAGTGAATTCTCTTCCCCCCTAATTCCCATTGCCAGTTAATCTAGTTAATTCTACATCTATGATGATTTTTGCTTCTGTCCTTCTTCCTCTTGTGCTGCTACCGTGTTTATTCAACTGTCACTGTTCCTCAAAAATATTGCAAGAGCTTGCCACCTAGTGTCTAATGAAATTTGGGCAAGTTATTTAAAAAGGGGATAATAATAGTATAGACTCATAGAACTGTCATAAGGCTTATGTATATGATGTATGTACAATATTTGACCCAGTTCCTGGAACAGTATGAGCCCTCAATGAATATTAACTATTTTTATCTGCTACCCTGGGCTAGTTCTGGGCTAGCTTTCCTGTTTTGTCTTCTGCCCCATCCTATACTTTGGCCCCAGCTGACCACTTGTGGTTCTCCAAACCTGACATGAACCTTCATGCTTTCCATGAAATGGACAGCAGGGAATGAGAAGCAGGCAGGATCAGATAATTCCTTTCTGTCTGCCAAATTGGGTGCTGCTGGACTAGATAGCCCCTGATTTGCATCAAAGGAAAGGAAAGCTGGAGAACGCTTTTTATCACAGTAAGCAAAAACTGAGAGGACTATTTCTGGTGTTTTAGTTGGGTTCAGAAATTTCGGCTAAGCCCAACCATAGAATTTCAATATTTCCAATGAAGATTGTGAGGCTCAGGAGGAACGTGTAACCAACCTGTGACACCACAGTAAGTAAGAAGACCTCTTTTCTTAACTTTCGGTCTCTTTATACCACAATATGCTGGTCATAAAACCCAAAGAGTCTTGTCTCATAAAAGCACATTTACCATGCCCCAGCAGATAATTCACTTAAATGAAAACACAGTTGGAACTCTTAACTCTGAACCATCTCAGGCCATAAGCTTTTAGGTTGAGAGACAACGGCAGTTTATCAGGCACCACTGTGAGCCCCACCGGATCCCTTGGCAGAGAGACAGACAGACACCTATAAATAGGTGATTTAGATTGAGCAAGCTGCACAAAACCAGGAGTGACTCATGACTACATGGGTCCGCTTCAGTATTTACCTGGGCCAAGGCAGGAGACAAGCGTGAGAGACTGGAACAGCCAGATCATGCTCTTAGCAGTGGAGAATGGTGCTGGAGACCTCAAGGCAGTCAATGTTCTTGGCATTCTCTCATAGACTGAAAGTGCTTCTACTGAAACTTCCCTCTTCCTCTCAGAGGCGTGGCAAGGCTTTCTTCCCCCATACAAAGAGTTCCAGTTTTATTTTATTACTCTATTTATTTCTTTTCTGAGCAAAGTGCAAAAATCTTGTGTGTGATGTGAATTGGAATTTTCACTATCTATATCCTTTTTTCTTTCTTTTATATGGTAGTAAAACAACCTAAATTACATATTGTGGTTATGTAACCTAAAATTAACTGGATTTGAATTTTATTTTATTTTTTTATACAGCAGGTTCTTATTAGTTATCCATTTTACACATATTAGTGTATATATGTCAACCTCAATCTCCCAATTCATCACCCCCCCACCACCAACCCCCTACCACTTTCTCCCCTTGGTGTCCATATGTTTGTTCTCTACAACTGTGCCTCCATTTCTGCTCTGCAAACCGGTTCATCTGTACCATTTTTCTTGGTTCCATATATATGCATTTATATACGATATTTGTTCTTCTCTTTCTGACTTACTTCACTCTGTATGACAGTCTCTAGATCCATCCACGTCTCTACAAATGACCAAATTTTGTTCCTTTTTATGGCTGATTAATATTCCATTGTATATATGTATCACATCTTCATTATCCATTCATCCATCAATGGACATTTAGGTTGCTTCCATGACCTGGCTATTGTAAATAGAGCTGCAATGAACATTGGGGTGCATGTGTCTTTTTGAATTATGGTTTTCTCTGGGTATATGCCCAGTATTAGGATTGCTGGGTCATATGGTAATTCTATTTTTAGTTTTTTAAGGAAATTCTATACTGTTCTCCATAGTGGCTGTATCAATATACATTCCCACCAAGAGCGCAGGAGGGTTCCCTTTTCTCCACACCCTCTCCAGCATTTATTGTTCATAGATTTTTTGATGATGGCCATCCTGACTGGTGTGAGGTGATACCACATTATAGCTTTGATTTGCATTTCTCTAATGATTAATGATGTTGAGCATCCTTTCATGTGTTTGTTGGCAATCTGTATACCTTCTTTGGAGAAATGTCTATTTAAGTCTTCTGCCCATTTTTGGATTGGGTTGTTTGTCTTTTTGATATTGAGCTGCATGAGCTGCTTGTATATTTTGGAGATTAATCTTTTGTCAGTTGCTTCATTTGCATATATTTTCTCCAATTCTGAAGGTTGTCTTTTCATCTTGTTTATGGTTTCCTTTGCTGTGCAAAAGCTTTTAAGTTTCATTAGGTCCCATTTGTTTATTTTTGTTTTTATTTCCATTTCTCTAGGAGGTGGGTCAAAAAGGATCTTGCTGTGATTTATGTCAGAGTGTTCTGCCTATGTTTTCCTCTAAGAGTTTGGCAGTGTCTGATCTTACATTTAGGTCTTTAATACATTTTGAGTTTATTTTTGTGTATGGTGTTAGGGAGTGTTCTAATTTCATTCTTTTACATGTAACTGTCTGGTTCTCCCAACACCACTTATTGAAGAGGCTGTCTTTTCTCCATTGTATATTCTTGCCTCATTTATCAAAGATAAGGTGACCATATGTCGCAGGCAGATTCTTAACCACTGTGCCACCAGGGAAGTCCCTGATAGTATCATTTGATGCACAAAAGTTTTTTGTTTTAATGAAGACTGGTTTATTTGTTTTTTCTTTTGTTGCCTATGCTTTTGGTGTCATATTCAAGAAATTGTGCCAAATCCAATGTAATGAAGATTTTCCCCTGTGTTTCTTCTAAGAGTTTTATAGTCTTAGTTTTTATATTTATCTCTTTGATACATTTGAGTTGATTTTTCTATATTATTTAAGGCAAGATTCACCTTCATTCTTTTGCATTAGGATGTCTTATTTTCCCAGTACCATTTGTTGAAAAGGCTGTCCTTTCCCTATTGAATGTTCTTGGCGTCCTTGTCAAAAATCATTTGGACATATATTTGAGGGTTTATATCTGGTCTATTCTGTTTTATTCTATAGCACCCTGTGTCTGTCTTATGCCCCTGCCACACTCTTTTGATTACTGTAGCTTTGAAGTAAGTTTTGAAATCAGAAAGTGTGAATCCTCTAACTTTGTTCCTTTTCAGGATTGTTTTGGCCATTCAGGGTTGAATTTAATAAAATACATGTTTTGGAATCTCTCCAGATGATTATTTCTTTTCTCCCCTTTAATTTGTTTAAACAAAACCTTGCAATAGGGCTTCCCTGGTGGCGCAGTGGTTGGGAATCCGCCTGCCGGTGCAGGGGACGTGGGTTCGGGCCCTGTTCCGGGAGGATCCCACATGCTGCGGAGTGGCTGGGCCCGCGGGCCACAATTGCTGAGCCTGCGCGTCTGGAGCCTGTGCTCCGCAGAGAACAGGAGAGGCAGCGGTAGTGAGAGGCCCACGCACCGCGATGAGGAGTGGCCCCCGCTTGCCACAACTAGAGAAAGCCCTCGCACAGAAACGAAGACCCAACACAGCCATAAATAAATTAATTAATTAAAAAAAACCCTTGCAATAAATGATTTCTTTTGCAAAATATATTCAAAGTCTTAAAAGAGAAAAATCTTCCACCTAGAATACTCTACCCAGCAAGATTGCCATTTAGAATAGGTGGAGAAATGAAGAATTTCTCAGACAAGCAAAAACTAAAAGAATACAGCAATACTAAACCTATCCTAAAAGATATATTGAAAGGCCATCTCTAAATAGAAGAGAAGCAAGAAGAAATAGGAAGGAGTAAATCCAGCTGGAAAGTAAATCACTTAAATTACCCAGTATACAGATCAAAAAGAAAAAAAACACTTTTGTGAAAGCAATGATAAACACAAGGAACAGCAAAAGGATAAACATGAAGATGTAAAAAGGGACATCAAAATCATAAAGTGTGGGGAAGGAGAGTAAGAAAATCCATATTCTTTTTCTTTATTTTTTAAAATTTATTTATTTTATGTGTTTTTACTTTTTTTGGTTGTGTTGGGTCTTCGTTGCTGCACAGAGGCTTTCTCTAGTTGCAGCGAGCAGGGGCTACTCTTCACGGCAGTGCATGAGCTTCTCATTGTGGTGGCTTCTCTTGTTGCGGAGCATGGGCTTTAGGCATGCAGGCTCAGTAGTTGTGGCTTGTGGGCTCTAGAGCACAGGTTCAGTAGTTGTGGCACACAGGCTTAGTTGTTCTGTGACATGTGGGATCTTCCCAGACCAGGGCTCGAACCCATGTTCCTTGCATTGGCAGGCAGATTCTTAACCACTGTGCCACCAGGGAAGCCTTCTTTTTCCTTTTTTTAGAACGTGTTTGAGTCTATATCACTATCAGTCCAAAGCAAGCAGATATAGGAATGGGTTAACATATTGGAAAAACAGGGCAACCACAAATAAAAAACTTACAATAGAGTCACAAAAACCTAACAGAAGAGAACACAAGTATAAAATAAAAAGAAATAATCAAACCACAAAAAGAAAAAGAAAAAAGAAAGGAACACAGAAGAAATAAAGAATCAACTGGAAAGCAAGGTTTGAAATGGCAATTAATACACATATATCAATAATTACCTTAAATGTTGATGGACAGAATGTTCCAATCAAAAGACATAGAGTGGCAGATTGGATTTGAAAGACAAGAGCTTACAATATGCTGCCTACAAGAGACCCACTTTAGGGAAAAAGGCACACATAGATTGAAAGTGAGGGGATGGAAAAAGATTTCATTCAGGGACTTCCCTGGTGGTGCAGTAGTTAAGAATCTGCTTACCAATGAAGGGGACATGGGTTTGATCCCTGCTCTGGGAAGATCCCACATGCCACGGATTAACTAAGCCTGTGCACCACAACTACTGATCCTGTGCTCTAGGGCCCATGTGCCACAACTACTGAGCCCACATGCTGCAACTAATGAAGCCCACTTTCCTAGACCCTGTGCTCCACAACAAGAGAAGCCACCACAATGAGAATCCTGCACACCACAACAAAGAGTAGCCCCCGTTTGCTACAACTAGAGAAAGCCCACATGCAGCAATGAAGGCCTAATGCAGCCAAAAAAAAAAAAAAAGTTATTTCATGCAAATGGACATGACAAGGAAGTGGGAGTTGCAATACTCATATCAGACAAAATAGTCTTTAAAGCAAAGGCTATAAAGAAAGATAAAGAAGTACAGTATATATGATAAAAGAATCAATACAAGATGAGACTTTTACACTCATCAACATATATGCACCTAATATAGGAAGACCCAAATACATAAAACAAATACTAACAGACATAAACGGAGAAATTGATATGAATACAATAATACTAGGAGAGGTTAACATCCCACTCACATCAATGGACAGACCTTCCAGACAGAGAACCAATGAGGCAACAGAGGTCCTAAATGATACAATAGAACAGTTAGACTTAATTGATATTTTCAGGGCACTACATCAAAAAAACCCACAGAATATACATTCTTTTCAAGTGCACATGGAATATTCTCTAGAATTGACCATATCCTAGGGCACAAAACTAACTTCAAGAAATTTAAGAGTATAGAAATTATTTCAAGCATCTTCTCTGACCACAATGGCATGAAACTAGAAACCAACCACAGGAAAAGAAATGAGAAAAAAAAAAAAGATTATATGGAGACTAAAAAACATGACACTAAAAAACCAATGGGTCAATGAAGAAGTCACAAAGGAAATTAAAAAATGCCTTGAGACAAATGACAATGAAAACACAACTTACAAAATCTATGGGA
This sequence comes from Leucopleurus acutus, assembly GCF_964270905.1. Lineage (NCBI taxonomy): Eukaryota > Metazoa > Chordata > Mammalia > Artiodactyla > Delphinidae > Leucopleurus > Leucopleurus acutus. The sequence continues at coordinate 76,946,528 of NC_139143.1, read as the reverse complement.
TGCAGCAAAAACATTTCTCAGAGGGAAGTTCATAGCATACAGACTTTCATCCAAAGACAGAAAAATCTCAAATAAACAACTTAACCTACCACCTAAAAGAATTAGAAAAAGAAGAACAAAACCTAAAGTTAGCAGAAGGAAGGAAATAATAAAGATCAGGGAGAAAATAAATAAATAGAGATTTTAAAAATACAATAGAAAAAAGCAACAAAACCAAGAGCTTGTTCTTTGAAAGCATAAACAAAATTAACAAATCACTGGCCAGATTCACAAAGAAGAAAAGAGAGAGAACCCAAATAAACAAAATAAGAAATGAAAAAGGAGAAATCTCAACTGATAGCACAGAAATTAAAAAAAAAAAATAAGAGAATACTATGAACAATTATATGCCAACAAATTTGACAACCTAGAAGAAATGGACAGCTTCCTAGAAACATACAGCCCAGCAAAATTCAATCAAGCAGGAATAGATAATTTGAACAGACCTATTACTAGAAGTGAAATAGAATTTGTAATTAAAAAACTTTCTACAAACAAAAGTCCAGGACCAGATGGCTTCACAGGTGAATTCTACCAAACATACAAAGAAGAACTTATACTGATTCTTCTCAAATTCTTCCAAAAGATTGAAGAGGAGGGAACACTCCCAAAGACATCCTATGAAGCCACCATCACCCTGATACCAAAACTAGACAAAGACACCACCACAAAAGAAAATTACAGGCCAATATCTTTGATGAATATAGATGCAAAAATTCTCAACAAAATATTAGCAAACAGAATCCAGCAACACATAAAAATCATCATACACCACGACCAAGTGGGATTCATCCCAGGTTCACAAGGATGGTTCAACATATGCAAATCAATCAATCAATATAATACACCACATTAACAAGAGAAAAGTCAGAAAAGGCAAAAACCACATGATCATCTCAATAGATGAAGAGAAACCATTTGACAAAATTCAACATGAATTCATGAAAAAAAAAAAAAAAACTCTTACCAAAGTGGGAATAGAGGGAACATATCTCAAGATAATAAAAGTCATTTATGACAAACCCACAGCCAATATAATAGTCAATGGTGAGAAGTTGAAAGCCTTCCTCTAAAATCTGGAACAAGACAAGGATGCCCACTCTCACCACTTCTATTCAACATAGTATTGGAAATCCCAGCCACAGCAATCAGACAAGAAAAAGAAAAGTTATCCAAATTGGAAGGGAAGAGGTAAAATTGTCACTGTATGCAAATGACATGATACTATATATAGAAAACCTAGGGATTCCACGCAAAAACTACTAGATCTAATAAATGAATTCAGCAAAGTAGGATGATAGAAGATTAACATTCAGAAATCAGTTGCATTCCTTTACACTAACAATGAAATATTAGAAAGGGAATTCAAAAAAAAGACACTTTTTTAAATTGCACCAAAGAAAGAAAAATACCTGGAGTAAACCTGACCAAGGAGATGAAATATTTATATGCTAAGTACTATAAAACATTAATTAAGGAAGTAAAATAGGATTCAAAGAAATGGAAAGATATCCCATGCTCTTGGATTGGAAGAATTAATATTGTTAAAATGGCAATACTACCCAAAGCAATCTACAGATTTAACGTGATTCCTATCAAATTACCTATGACATTTTTTCACAGAACTAGAACAGATAATCCAAAAATTTATATGGAACCATAAAAGACCCAGAATTACCAGAGCAATCCTGAGGGGAAAAAAACAAAGCAAGAGGCATAACTCTCCCAGACTTCAGACAATACTGCAAAGCTACAGTAATCAAAACAGTGTAGTATTGGTACAAAAACAGGCATATGGATCAATGGAACAGAACAGAGAGCCCAGAAATAAACCCACACACCTACAGTCAATTAATCTTCAACAAAGGAGGCAAGAATATAAAATGGGGAAAAGACAGTCTCTTCAGCAAGTGGTGCTGGGAAAGTTGGACAGTTTCATGTAAATCAATGAAGTTAGAACACACCCTCACACCATGCACAAAAATAAACTCAAATGGCTTTAAGACTTAAACATAAGACATAACACCATAAAACTCCTAGAAAAAAGCATAGACAAAACATTCTCTGATGTAAACTGTACGAATGTTTTCTTAGGCCAGTCTCCCAAGGCAATAGAAATAAAAGCAAAAATAAACAAATGGGACCTAACCAAACTTACAAGCTTTTGCACAGCAGACCATAAAAACAAACAAAAAACCAAACAAAAAACAAAAGACAACCTACGGAATGGATGGGAGAAAATATTTGCAAATGATACGATAGACAAGGGCATAATCTCCAAAATACACAAACAGCTCATACAACTCAACAACAAAAAAACAAACAGTCCAATCAAAAAATGGACAGAAGACCTTAATAGACATTTCTCCAAAGAAGACACGCAGATAGCCAGTAGGCACATGAAAAGATGCTCAACATCACTAAATATTAAAGAAATGCAAATCAAAACTACAATGAGGTACCACCTCACACCAGTCAGAATGACTATCATTAAAAAGTCTACAAATAACAAATGCTAGAGAAAGTGTGGAGAAAAGGGAACCCACCTACACTGTTGGTGGGAATGTAAGTTGGTACAGCCACTATGGAAAACATTATGGAGGTTCTTCAGAAAACTAAAAATAGAATTATCATATGATCTAGCAATCCCACTCCTGGGCATATACCTGGATAAAGCTATAATTCAAAAAGATACATGCACCCCTATGGTCATAGCAGCACTATTCACAATAGCCAAAACATGGAGACAACCTAAATGTCCATCGACAGATGAATGGATAAAGAAGATGTGGTACATATATACAATGGAATACTACTCAGCCATAAAAAAGAACAAAATAATGCCATTTACAGGAACATGGATGCATCTAGAGCTTATTATACTAAGTGAAGTAAGTCAGAAAGAGAAAAACAAACACCATATGATATCACTCATATGTGGAATCTAAAATATGGCACAAATGAACCTATCTACAAAACAGAAACAGACTCATAGCCATAGAGAACAGACTTGTGGTTGCCAAGGGGGAGTGGGGAGGGAGAGAGATGGACTGGTAGTTTGGGGTTGGTAGATGAAAACCGTTACATTTAGGATGGATAAACAACAAGGTTCTAATATATAGCACAGGGAACTATGTTCAATATCTTATGATAAACCATAATGGAAAAGAATATAAAAAAATGTCTATATGAGTATAACTGAGTCACTTTGCTGTACAGCAGAGATTGGCACACCATTGTAAATCCACTATACTTCAATAAAAAATTTTTTTAAAGATTTCTTAAAGATAACTAATTTCTGCATTCTGGAGAGAGCCCCTACTTGATTGCACTTTTTTCCTTTTCATTCCTTGCTTGGTTCAATTTACTAAAATTTGAATTAACATTTTTAACAATTATATTAATAAGTGAGACTGATCAATATCAGGAATTGACAAATTTTTTCCATAAAGGTCAAGATAGTGAATACTTTTAGACTTTGGGGGCTGTACAGTCTCCACTGCAACTATTCAACTTCGCTGTTGTAGCATGAAAGCAGCCCCAGTCAATATGTAAATGAATGAGTATTGGGGGGGTTCCAGAAAAAATTTATTTATTAACACTGAAATTTGAATTTCATATAATTTTTGCATGTCACCAAATATTATTCTTCTTTTGAGTTTTTCCAACTTTTAAAAATTGTAAAAACTATTCTTAACCCACGAGCTATATAAAAACACTTGGCAGACTGGATTTGTCCACAGGCAGTAGTTTGCTGATCCCTGGTCTATATTTTTCTTTTTTGGGAATCGTCCTCATCTAGTTTGGAATCAGTGCTATATTAATAGTGCTCAATGAATTTTGAAAATTTCCACCAGTTTTTACACTTTGGAACAGTTAAAATTACATAGAAATTATCCTTTAATTGAAGGTGGTGGAGTTAGCTCATAAGACCATCTAGGCTTGGTGCCTCTTGGGGAATTAGATAACTGAGTATATTTTCCATTTTATCTCTGGTTAAAGAAGTTCTTCCAGTTATAACCTTTCAACTTATGAACTATTATAAGTGTAAAGCTATATACCAGAGCAATCCATTTGTTCTTCCTGCCACAAGATGGCATTGTTTGTGTTTTGAAAAGATCACTCTGGCTGTGGTGTAGAGAATGAATTGGACCACGGCAAGTATGACTTCAGGAGGTAAAGTGCTGTTGTCCAGGTAAGAGAAGATAGTGCCTTGACTGCTGTAGCTACTGCTGGATGGAAGAAGAAAAGTTGGATGGATTATAAAAACATTCAAAGAGGTATGTCAGGGATTTTCAAGACCACTTCCACGTTCAATGGTTCACTACGAGGACTTATAGGATTCAGCATATAGTTATACGCATGGCTGTGAGTTATTACAGTGAATAGATAAAAAGCAAAATCAGTAAAAAGAGATGGTATATAGAGTGGTGTCTAGGAGAAACCAAGGTACAAGCTTCCAAGAGGCTTCTGCCAGTGGAGTCACATAGGATATGCTTAATTCCTCTAGTGACATGTGATGACAACATGTGTGAAATATTTTCTACTAGAGAAGTTTGTCTGAGCCTAGGATTCCAGGGTTTTTATCAGTAGTCATGCAGGCGCTATCTACCTAGCATGTATAAAATTTCAGAATCCCAGAAGGAAAGCAGATGTTTAGCACAAAGCAAATTGTTTGTATAAGCAGTTCAGTGACTCCCTTTTATCAGGGAATGGTAGAACTCTCCCCAAATCCAAGTTCCGAGACACCAGCCAAGGGCCAACCTTGTAAGCACATCTTTCAAAGGATAGCAGTCTTAGGCCCACATTGTTAATGTTAACTCTTTTCTGTGTTTTCTAATTCCTAATTATGTTTTATACACAGGAAGTAAAGCCAGTATTTTTCTATTGCATTTCCATCTGAAGGTTGGAAACTTATTAAGGGAATATACTTTGGAATAAATAGCTTTGTCATTGAGACATGTGCCAAAGAATTACTCATTCCAGGTAAGGTAAGACAGTTAGAAGCTGTACAAACTTTTGCATCTTCACTAGTTAATCAAAATATTATACATTGAGGACTTCCTCTGTAACTTGCACAGGATCAGACATTGTGGTTACAAATGATGAGCAAAATCAGGTGTGATCTGTGCCCTGATGGAGCTCACAGTCTAGTGGGGAAACAGAGACATTGATCAGATAATCACAAGGAGAAATATTTAAAGACAAAATTTGAAAACTGCTGTGGTGGAAAGAGATCTAGTATAATGAGAGTAAAAATGGGCATCAGACATGGATTGAAGAACAGGAAGACTTCCCTCAGGAAGGGACATTTGAGCTGAGCCCTGAGGGATAACTGGGCATTAACTAAGTGAAGTGTGTATTAGAGGTAGTGAAGGTACGGAGTGGGTGGTAAAGCATTTCAGACAGAGGGAGAGTCCTAAGGCTAAAGTGTAGATTAAATTAAATGAAATGTGCCAGAACCTCAGAGGGCACTAGAAAAACACCACCAAAAATTTAAAAAAATCTTCTCAAGATTATCTGTATCTGTTTATAAAGTTGCTACACAGGTGGCACTGAAATTGTTCTGGGTAGTGGTTCCATTTCAGCCCAACAAAAAACGGATGAAGAGATGTAACTGTGGGAGCTGGGAGCCCAAGCGTGTTTGCAAAGAGTTGCTCAGAGCAGAGGATCTGAAGCTTCTTTGATAAGTAGAGAGTAAAGGAAGTGGTTTCAGATCTAGAAGATACTGTTTGCTGTCTCACATACCACCTCTTAGCAAGTCATTTCTTCAAAGTTTTACAAAACATCCTGAGGCCCTGCACCCATAGTTCTGAGGGAACCACACCCTAGTCTCGTCATTGAAAAACCTAGTCCTTTTATCCCTTTTCTCCAAGTGGCACTGTGGGTGACCTATACAATCTTACTCTCAAATTCCCTAGAAACAGACTCAAAGTGGTTTCCAGGACTTCTATTCTACTCTTGATGTCTGGGTCCCAATCCGAGTTCAGTTCAACAAATTATTTATTTATTTATTAACATCTTTATTCTTTATTGGAGTATAATTGCTCTACAATGGTGTGCTAGCTTCTGCTTTATAACAAGGTGAATCAACAAATATTTATTAAGCTCTCCTAGGCATTGGCTTCTGTGATGAGCGCTCTTAATGAAAAGATGAATAAGACAAAACTCTTATACTAGAGGGAGAGGGACTCCAAAACATATGATTTAAGTGCCCAGTTTCTCTGTTTCTAGGATGATCAAGGCAGAACTCCCTGCTCTACCTCTAGACATATGCATCTGTTGTGCTCTGGTTTCTTGTTTCTGTTCCTGGTCCTCCTTATCTCTAGGTTTTCCACCTTTTCTCAGGATCCTGGTCATCTCTCTCACAGCAGACTTCCTTTTCCCCATTCTCTGTCTGACTACCTCAATCCATGGTAACTTTGTGTCTATTCAGGGTCTGAGTTCTCAGCTGCACAGAGCCTTTATTATATTGTTTATAGTTTTTGATGTATCAGCTACTTATTTTATCTCTTCTTTTCCTGAAAAAGCCAAGTAAGACACAAACAGAATAGATGCATCAACAAATATTCGTGTGTTTACTTGCTGAAATGGAGCTTGTAGTCTCATCTCTTAGGCACTTACAAGGTGCGGACAATACTTTATTAATGGAAATTTACAAATACATGAAATAAAAGGTAACACATAGAAAGGATAAAATACCCTGTTACAAACACGGCACCTGGCTTCTGAAATAGGTTTAGCAGCATTTGCTACTAGTAAGCATAATCTTCATGCTTGTATTAATTAATCCAAGTTTTTGAGGATCCAAGGTTTATTAGGTACTGTGGACACAAAGAAGAGGAGAAAGTCTTCTGAGCCAAAACAACTTATTGACCAGTTGGGGAGACAGTTAAAAAAATGCCACAGCTATATAATTATAAAAGAATATGATAAATGCTACTATTATGCACTTATGTACTAAATGCTGCAGGAGTGTAAATAAGGAGCTATATATTTAGCTTTGAGTGGGAGGTTTTGGAAGGCTACACAAAGAGGGGATACTTGGTCTGATCCTTGAAATATGAAAGAGCCAGAGATGGAATGGAGAGAAAGGCATTTCAGGTGGGGGACGCAGCATGGGCAAAGGCATGGGAGTGGGAAAGGATTTGGTGAGTTTATGGACCCACGATATTCTATGTGGCTGGATCCTAGGGAATAGGCAGGTGAGGGGCCTGGAAAATCTGATAGGTTAGATTGCTAAGGAGTCTGGTCCCACAGGAAAATGAAGTGATAACTTCCATGTTTTAGAAAGATTGCTCTTTGTGTGATAGCAGCCCAGGTTATAAAGGATAAAGGAATGAACTGAGAGACTGGGATAGAGAGGGAGGGTGTGTTTGAGAATTAGACAGATTGAGGAGACATGGTTGAGAGAGGCCAAATAGAGGAGTTGGAATTTTTTTTAATTAATTAATTAATTTATTTAACATCTTTATTGGAGTATAATTGCTTTACAATGGTGTGTTAGTTTCTGCTTTACAACAAAGTGAATCAGTTATACATATACATATGTTCCCATATCTCTTCCCTCTTGCATCTCCCTCCCTCCCACCCTCCCTATCCCACCCCTCCAGGCGGTCACAAAGCACCGAGCTGATCACCCTGTGCTATGTGGCTGCTTCCCACTAGGTATCTACCTTATGTTTGGTAGTGTATATATGTCCATGCCTCTCTCTCGCTTTGTCACAGCTCACCCTTCCCCCTCCCCATGTCCTCAAGTCCATTCTCTAGTAGGTCTGTGTCTTTATTCCCATCCTACCCCTAGGCTCTTCATGACATTCTTTTTTCTTAGATTCCATATATATGTGTTAACATATGGTATTTGTTTTTCTCCTTCTGACTTACTTCACTCTGTATGACAGATGAGGAGTTGGAATTGACAGGACCTAATAGCTGATTAGATGTAGTGGGGAGGTGAGGTGATGGGAAGAAAGAAAGAAGACTCGAGGATAAAAGATTTTTTTGCTTTGGGTGGCAGCTGACTGGTGAAGCAGTGAAGAATAGCAGTTCAGGACACAGCCCCTGGAGTTGGAAGACTAGGAATTGATTCCTGGTTTTAATATTTGTTTGTCTGAGTTACTTAGCCTTTCTGTGACTCAGTTTCTTAACTTGTAAAATGGAGGATGATTGCAACTATTTTGGGGGTAGATAAGTTTTAATGTTTCTTATGGGCTTTAAATGAGTGAATACATATAAAACATCAGGATGGGAATTGTACATAGTAAGCACTCAGTAAGTGTCAGCTATTATGATTTGGTGGGCCATTAACTAGCACAGTGGAAACAGACAGAAAGCAAGTTGGGGAGGTCAAGGAAAGACTTGTGAGTTCAATTTTGGGCACACTGAATTTAAAATGACTTCTGACATCCATGCAGAAATGACCCATAAACAGTTGGAAATATAGATTATAAATTAGTGATTGAGATTATGTGTATTTTAAAAATTCCCTGACAGATAATTTATGTAATTATCTGCCTATGATAAAACCTCATAAGAAAAAAATCTCTATTTCCCACTTGCAAAGATATGGCCACTTTCAGGTCCCAGAGTTGATGCAGCTAAACACAGAGGCTTGTGTAGGGCTATTCAGAACTGCCTGGGCAATCAGCCAGCAAGAGTGATGATAATAATTATCATCCGAAGATAGGATAGTTCTCTTATGCATCCTCTAAATAAATTTCTCAAAGTCTACAAGCCTCTAAAGAATGTACTAGTCATTACTTTGCTTCCTCAAATCAGAACTTCCAGACTTTTACTAATGGGCCTTTGTCAAAATGTATTAACACTTTTATATGAAAAACCATCAAGGGCTCCTCACACTTGGATGGAGGATCATTAAAATCTCAAGGTGCGTAGCTGTTTCTCAACCATAAACTAGTATAGCACAACTCCCCAGTTCTTACCTCTTCTGTTCCTGTTTTTCTTGTGGTGTAAATAGCGGAAATTTACACTGTGTTTTTCTCATTTTGTAACAACTCATCAGAAATGCTTAAGACCTGGATTCCTTGTTTGCTGTCCAAAATGCAGACAGGGCTTCTATCCAAGATTCTTTAATGGCTGTTTCCAAAAGGAAAGCTGGGTGGTTATCCAGAGAACAATGGAATTAATATATGAACATGTTGACTTGGAGTTGCAGTTATTGTCTTTAAAATATTATTATATGTACATATTCATTCAACAGATATTTGTGGGCCACCTATTATGGGTCAAGCAAGGTGCCAGGTGTGTGATATACTTGAAGCAAAGTGCCAGGTGTTGGGAATCCACAGCAGGTAAAGGGAGGCAGCATGGTAGAGTGCAAGTACTTAGCCCTTGATGACAAGAAGTCCTGAGTTCAAATCCTGTCTTCCTAAGCTTACTGGCTTTGCTAAGGTATTTACTCCCTCAGCCTTAATGTAAACTAGAAGAGTTAATTTCTATTTTACAGCATCTAGTGTAGCAGTTGGTGTACAAAGTAAGCCCTCAATTAACTAATACAGGCTCCCTGCCCTCAAATAGCTCTTTATTTCCATCACTATTATTCAGACATAGCCCCTGTGCTCTCACTAGTTGAGGAGACAGGTATGCTATCAGGTGATTAAGATGTAGTGTAATAAGTGAAATAATAGGAGCAGGTATTGAGTTGAGGATTGAGAGTTAAAAGTTTGATATACCATGTTAATCTAGCACAATATCAGATACATTTGTGTTGCAAGAACCTTATTTCATAATTTTGGTTTAGCATCTTATGATGGTTTCAGGCCTATAAGAATAGCTAATATAATGATCCAGGGTTTTACTGTGTGCAGGCACGGAACACCTCATTTAATCCCCACACCAACCCTACAAGGTAGGAGCCAGTATTATCCCTATTTTACAGATGGGCAAACTGAGGCACGGAGAGGTTAAAATAACTTGCCCAAGGTCACATATCTAAGAAACCAGGATTCAGACCCAGGTACTCTAGCATCAGAGCCCACATTTGTGACCACTCATTACACTTTTTCCTATTGTGTCCTTAAGCTTCATTTTACAGCCAATAGGTATTGTCACTAATTACATGCGAGAAAATTTTACAAATCAAGTGAAATTCAGAGAAAATTCAAATAGAAGGAAAGTAATGGATCTTGAAGAAAATACAGCCCGGTCATTTCTTTTCTCCAGGAGTAACCATGAGAAGTGCTCTCTGTTTACATAGCCTGGACCAGCCAGGCTCCTTCCTATGCACCACTTTCCACAGGTGGCCCAGTCCAGCTCTTCTCTTGTGGGCTGTGCAGTTCATAATGTTCTATAGCTTTAAAAAACTCTCATTTTAAATCAGCTTCACTTTCTTTTTCTGAGAGGCATTAACTCAGTTCCCTGGTAAAGCCCATGCTGACTTACGAGGGAGTGTCCTGTCTTACCTCTGCTTTCCACTAGAGGGCCCTGCCCCTGAGATTTCAATTTCAATGCACATTTTTAAACTAGCACATCTTTGTCTGATACAAGATCCTCTCCATTGAAAGAATACTTTGATTTTATAGACCTGTTGTTCATAATCTAGGTTGTATGGAAATATGTGAAGGGGAAAATAAGATCACAGTCATTTTACAGAAGGATTATCTGAGAACTGAGCCCTTGGGAATGGGGTAAGTAGCTTACGTCTTCATAAATCAGAAGACTCACAGGAAAGAATCAAACACGGTGGTCCTGAGTCCCAAAGTCCACTTGAAGAATTTCTGTGCACTGGTTCCATCCCAGGTTAGTTCTCCTGGAAGACCTAAGGAACACTTATCTCTGGTTCTTTCCTTTCTTCTTTCCTTTCTCCCTCTTCCTTCCTTCCTTCCTTTCTCCCCCTTCCTTCCCCCTTCCCTCCCCCTTCCTTCCCCCTTCCTTCCCCCTTCCTTCCCCTTCCTTCCTTCCTTCCTTCCTTCCTTCCTTTCTTTCTTTCTTTCCCCCTTTCTTTCTCTCTCTCCCTTTCTTTCTTTCTTTCTTCTTTCTTTCTTTCTTTCTTTCTTTCTTTCCTCCCCCATTTCTTTCTCTCTCTCCCTTTCTTTCTTTCTTTCTTTCTTTCCTTTCTCTCCCACCCCACCTTTCCACTGGGGTGTTAGTATACTAAGAATGTGACTGAGTGAGCACACCAGAGAAAGGCAGGGACAGCAGTTACAGAATGAAGATATTCAGGAGCAATCCCTCAACTCACATAAAAGAGTACTTTTATTCTAGAAAAAACAGCCTGTTAGTGTGACTTTGGAACTTCTTCATCCTTTAGGACCACATCTTTTTATTTCCTCCTTCATACCCTTCCCTAGGGTGACTGCCTTTCACCTCTTCACACCTGGTTCATTGCATCACTTGATGTCTTAGCTGGTCTGTCTAACTCTGAAAATCTTCTCCCTCCAAAGTGTCCTTATACTAGGAATAGCCTCTGATGTCTGCCTCTTGATATGTAATGCTTGCCATGATTCGATTCCACTGTGCTTATTGGCTCCTATCCATCAGTATTTCCAATATGTATCTTCTTTGCAAGCTGGCTGGTCACTTTCAATTCTATTCAACAGCATTTATAGCTCACAAGTAAGGTACAGGACACCGTGCTGGCTGGCGGTAGATGCAGAGATGAATAAAGCTATTACCTCTTCATGATCATGAAGTCACGGGCCTTGCCTTTAAGTAATGGGCAACATAGAGGGAAACAAATAATAATCTATACTGTAAGGTAGAATGAAATGAGTTTTAATGACAGAAAGACCAAAGGGGTGGGGGAAGGAGTGCAAAAAGAACCATAGTTAATTTGACTAGTGATACCCGGGAAAGCTTCATAGATGAGGTGACATTTGAGCTGGGTCTTGAAGGATGTGTAAATGGACAGGGGATGGGGGCATACGTTCCAGCTGAGCACTGCGCCACACACAGGCAAGAGACTGTGAACATGCATGGTATATCAGGGGAGGTATCACAAATACATGACACAGATCCAGTCCTTTTCTTTCTTTCATGCCTTCCTCACTTGGATGCCTTCTGTCTTCTTCATTCTCTGCCAAATTCCATCCATCCTTTGAGGTCCAGCTTCAGCAGCACTTCCTCCATAACATTTTTTCTGACTGTGCTAGCTCATGCCACTCTCTGTAGCATGTAGTTCAGAATTTAACTGTAGTATTTGTACTGTAGTTAGATCAGGGCAGACATCATGCTCATCTTACTCTTTGGAGGCCTTACAACCCCCAACACAGTGCTAATGAGAGTCAGGGCTAGGTGGTTCTATGGACCCATTAATGGGGACTAACAACTTCATTCTGCCTAAATGCAGTTTATTTCTGCTATCCAGCCTGGGATTTTTCATGGGGTTTTAGGATTTAGCTGGTTATGTTTGCTAACACTTAAGGGAAACAATTTTTCAAATGCTTACTTCAATGTTCTGCTCAGCCATAGGTGATTCCTCCTTAGGGAGGGATCACTAAGGGAAAGAGGGAGGGTCACTAACATCAGCTTGAACTCCACGACTTTCTGGGATGAGCCTTAGGAACTGAGATGAGTCCAATTTCATCATCTATACTGTCATCTACGAAGTTCCCTCTAGAGAATGACTGCTTCCTTCAAGGTCTATTGTTTTGATGGTTGGGTTCCCCTAAAGTGCCAGAAATATAGCTTAGCAATTCCTTTTAGAGAATGAGGTTACTGGATATGGCTTCTACTTCTTTTTTTTTTTTGCCGTACGCGGGCCTCTCACTGTTGTGGCTTCTCCCGTTGCAGAGCACAGGCTGCAGACGCACAGGCTCAGCAGCCATGGCTCACGGGCCCAGCCGCTCCGTGGCATGTGGGATCTTCCCGGACTGGGGCACGAACCTGTGTCCCCTGCATCAGCAGGTGGACTCTCAACCACTGCGCCACCAGGAAGCCCTGGCTTCTTCTTCTTGATGAGGCTGTTTGGAGTGTCTATTAGCCTGGTTCTGGAGAGAAACAGATCTAACAGGAAATAGCTATGAAGGAATTGACTCATGTAGTTATGGAGATTGAAAAATTCCAAGATCTGTAGTCAGCAAGCTGGAGAGGTGATGGTATAGTTCCGGTCTGAGTCCAAAGGCATGAGAACCAGGAGAGCTGGTCGTGGACATTCCAGTCCATGTGCAAGTCCTAAGGCAGGAGAAGACTGATGTCCCATTTCAAAGACAGGCAGAGAGAGAGAATGGATTTTCCCTTACTCTGCCTTTTTGTTCTATTCAGGTTTTCAATGGATTTGGTGATGCCCACCTACACTGGAGGGGAAGATTAATCTGCTTTACTCAGTCTACCAATTCAAATGTTTACCTCTTCCCTCACACTCACAGCCTGAATAATGTTTAACCAGATATCTGGGCACCCCATGGTCCAATCAAGTTGACACATAAAATTAACAATCACAGAGTGATATAGAAGGAAAACTTGGCCAGAAAAAATATATTATGAGGTTTCTGAAGTGGAGCCTGAAGAAAAATGCCCTAGCAGTCTAGTTTCTACAGAAAGAGCATTTTCCAACACTCTATTGGGAGACTGTGTCTGCACAGCTGAGAGCCACAACTCTGATGGCTTCCCATGCCACACAGTTATATAGGATTGGGCTGGTCCAGCCAGGTGTACCCTGAACAAAGTTTCCCAGGCAAAGGGACAAACAGAGGCTGAAATGCAGTACACGCCAAGCCATGTACTCAAGTGAGGGGCTCATCTGCCCAAGGTGCTGTGTGGAATTGGGGAAGCCATGGACCAGGGCTCCTCCCATATATTGAGTGTGAGAAGAGGCTCCTAAGTGGTGTGTCATGGCAGATTACAGGTGTGCAAAATGTGGATCCTTCACATATGGGGTTGCTGGGAAGAGTCATCACCTCTGGTCGTACACAGCCTCCAGCCATGAGCAATCTTGACTGTTTACCCCATTGGGCCACAAAAATATTTTCTCCATGTGCTACGATGTGAAGAAGGGTGGGAAGCACTGTGTCAAAGGACATTCCTTGTCATTCATCAGGAAGGGAGCAATTTCAGAAAGGGCATGTATCCATTTGCTTATCTAGGCATGAGCTATGCCCAGCAACAAAGTGTTTGCTTCTTTGCTTACGTGTTGGGATCTGGTGATTTGCAATCTCCAGGTAAGTTCTGGGCAGAGCAAGTCTAGGTCTGGAGCATCTGCCAGTAGGTATGGTTGTAGCTCAGTTTCCATGGGGAGAATTCCATCTGGGAGCCTAGATTACAATTTCATAGCTTGAAGTCCCAGGAGGTTTGCTGTCCTGCGTGTTGGTTTTCCCCATCTGCACAAAAGGGAGGAGGACATGTTGACTGAAAGGTGCTGGTAGGGAATTCCAGTCCCATGAGGAGCCCTCTAGAGTCATGCAAATGTCACAGACCGATGCCTTAGATTTCCCTGGTTCTGGGGTAAACTGGGGTAGCAGGGCCTTGCCCTTTGCTGAGTCCCTCACCTCTGTTCCAGCCACCCAATTTGGAAGCCCTTGGGTAATCAACTTCTTAGCTTAGAAAAAGCAGCAGTAGAGAATGTGGATATCTGCACTGATTTTTATTATAGACTTGAGGCAGCATCCAGTCTCAAGCTACCCATGTTCCATGTTCCTAGTTCAGCCTTCATTCCTTCTGTACCCCGGTAACTGCACCTTGGCCTATATTTAGTGCTGAGTCACCTCCACTGGTGTCATATGCTCTAGTTACTTAGAATACTGCAGACAACCCTCCCACTGGCTTGCAGAGTCCTAGGTTTTAAATTACACATTATCCAAATTAATAATTGTCATCCAACTTGTCTAGAGGGTTTACTTTGAGATGTCTCAATCCAAGAGTCCCTGATTAATCCCTCAAGTCTAGTCTTTTCCAGTTGTATTTTCTTCTCTGTTTCCTCCCACTCTCCTTCCAATCCTGGTTCAAACATGTGGACACCTTGCTTCCCGCTTCCTGCTTCTCCTTCCTTTTCCCTCCTCCTCCTCTTTCCTCACTCACCTCCTCCTTTTCCTTCTCCCTCCTTTCATCTCCTGATCACTGAGGAAGTCAAGGTCCTTTTATCTTGTTCTCCAGGACACTTGGCTTATCTTTACATTCAAAATGACCTGTGCATTGAGTTCCCTTACGACCTTCCTACTTGGCCAACTCATAGATGCCTCATAGAATCAGCTCTTAATTCTTATTCATGGATTCATTTGCATTCCGTTTTGGTATCCCGATATTTCTTCTCACTCTTCATTTGTTATCATTATTATCCCTTTTCTCCGAGACTTCCGGGTTCAAATTTATTTTTCATGATTAGCTTCCTACCTGTTAGCTCAGCTATTAAACAGAAACACTTCCAAAATATTTGATTCACCCAGATACCCCAGAGCTGTCCTTACTGTAGCAGAAATCAGGACCCTCAGACAGTATCAACTCCTCACCAGATTCCCCAAACTGAAAGTCCTGTCAAAGATCAGGACTTACCTTCTCTCTTTGCATAATTGAGAGAAGGACACTGAGGCACAGGGAATGTGAGTGTCAGTAGAGCTCTACAAATGGTTGGGCATGTTGCACACTGTGAGGGTCTGCTGAGGGAGCAAATGGGAACTGGGGTTCAGCCTGTGTTCTACTTACCCCTGTGTTCTACTGTGCACTTGGTGTGGACCTGTGTCTGCCCAGGGTAGGGGGAAGGTGGGGGACACCTGCTTTCTAATTTCCACACTGTGAGCTAGCAATGGCCTTGGATGTTATAGAGGCTGGAATTTCCACACTGTAGTTCAGAGGCCTAGGGGCTCCTGCATACAAAGTGTGGGATCAGCATCAAGGAGGCCAGCTTGTGGATGGTCATGGACCTGGGGAGTAAGGCTGTGTGCATGTGTGGAATGAGACCAAGGCCCTCAGCAATTAATCCTGAGAAGCATAGAGTCCCAAGGGAACCAGCTGACTCCTGGTTGGATGGACAAGATACAGCAGAAAGGTTGGAATAGACAGGACAACAGGGCTAAAAATCAGAAAGTCTTTACCTTATCAGAGTACTGCACTATGGAATAAATCACGTTCACTGGCTTCTCCTTGGTGGGGAGCACCCGTAAAACACCCATCTTCCCTCAGTGAGGGAGCCCAGGCAAAATCTTATGAGTCCCCCTTCTTACTTCTGCTTCTGCCCATCAGCCCTCCCTGGTTGCACTTTCACTAGGTGGCCTCCTCTCCAGCTTCAACTTTGGTTCCATCCAGCTTTGGAGAGGATCAGATTTAGGTGGGGGTGAGCATGGGACAGTTGGCAGCCATTGGGCAAAATCTTCAGGAGCCAAGAGGAGGGGTCAGACTGAGTCTTGCTTAGTCAGAATTTTAGCTTTCCATGGGCTCTATGGACCCAGCTGACCTATCAGTCGAAGTACAAGGCTGGATTGACCGGGCAGACCTCAGTTTCCCTTTCACTCCTTGGAGAATTTAGGAGAGCATGCTGGTGGGGGCACAGAGAAAGGCAATACCATGTAGAAGCCTGGTTCAGGGTGGAGGTGAGGGAGAGACAGGCAGGTAAAAGGCAGGCGAGAGGGGAGGCTGTGGAACAGAGTGAAGCAGCCTGAGGAAAGCAAGCTGTTGCTACAGCCAGACCAAGAAGTCAAGTTCAAGGGGACCTCTCTCAGTTCTGTGTCCTTGAACCCCGCTTAGCAACTTGTTCACCTGTCAGTGGCCACATAACAGCTCTCACCTCACATCAGGGACTCCCCTGTTGTGGGTCCCCTATAGAAGGTGCTTTGCTCTTAGTCATGACTCTCATCTAATCTGGAGTGAGGCTCTCATGTGGAAGCATGAGGCTTCAACCCCGGGAGGCTGTCATGGGGTGACACTTGACCACATTCTTGTCCTCATAGAAAGACTCATGGCATCATTTCCCTGACCTGGTATTTCCTGGTTGGACCCCGTCAGGCTCTTGGCTGTGCCTGCTGCCCATGACTCCCTATCCTGGGGGCCTGTGGTGGAGACCCACAAGTAGCACCACCTCACCTTGGACTGGGGGATTTCATCATAGATCCTGAGCTCTGCTGTCTGGGTGTCTCTTGGAACTGTGACGTATGTGTATATTGTTTTCTTTGAGGCAGCATCTGTGTCACAAACAAACATAGAACCACAGTATGTGAAATGTGGATGAAGTTTTCGAGGTGATCTATTCTAATGTTCTCTTTTTCAGATGAAGAAATAAAACCCCAAGAAGTTAAATGACTCCCATCCTCTTGAGATGGATGCTTGGATCCTTGACTGTCTTTTCCTTTTCTAGGGATGGCATGTGGTATGGGAGACACCTGGCTCAGGTTTCACCCAGAGCTCAGTGGGAATTCTTTTCTGCTCCAAAGCCCACATTAGGGTAAAGAGATTCTCCCCAATCCCTGTGGGGGCACTGAAGGTAGCTTTTCCACCCAGGGTCTTAGTGTCTCTGGCACTTAGCATCCACTGCCTTGCATGGCTAGTTTTCTTTTCATGTGAGGGTCTTAATTTTTTGACTAGAACGATTCCCTCTAGTTATACACTGTGTTGGCCTCTTCTGGTGCACACCTTTCCTTTACCACCTCAATGTTAGACCTGTAGTAGATGCTCCACAAATATTTGTTGCTTGACTGATTCACAGAGTCAAAGATTTGTTAAGCTCTCCCCACATGCCAAGCTATGTATGAGGTCACGGAGCAGCAGACAAGAGAGGTAAGTCCCTACTTTTAAGAATTCGTGGGAATTCCTCCCAGTGTACTGCTTTTCTTTGCTCCAACATGGAACATTTGAGGGTCAAGTTGAAAAGAGATAGCCAGAATTTGGGGCCTTCATATTCCAGGGCACCAACATATCTGCAGACAACAAGCCTGAGCTGAGTGATATTACAGCAGGTTGTGTGATTTCTCCCCATCATGAGGCCATTTGAGTTACAGTTCATGTCACAAACTCTCTGCCCCCAGAATGCCTCCTTCTGTGCCAAGCCCAGGTTGGTCAATTGTAAGTATAGTATCTAACACCGACTGAGTACTTACGAGGTACCAGACACTGGGCCAAGTATTTTATATGTGTAATTCATTAAATCCGTTTAATAAGTATATGCAGCAATCCTATTTTTATGCATATTTTACAACTGAGAAAACTGAGACAGTGATAAAATAACTGGTAGTTGATAAATGGTCAAGCTGGCACCTTCATCCCAGACTGCCTGCAAAGTACAAGCTTAGGCTTAATCACTGTGCTGTGAATGCATCTCTTCCTTCATACAGGGAAACTTGTGGCTGAGAACTTACCAGGGTTCTTACTGAAGATCTTCAAGTAGGAACCTGAGGAATCAGACACAAAGGAGAGTCAGGAACATGGAATCAGATGTAGAGCCTCGCTACATACAGGCTTGTTATTACGATGGGTGGGAAAGCAAGATTTTGGGTGGACACGGAGTTAGGAGGAATAGGAGGGTATAATGATCCCCTAGGGCCCCAGATCAGGTTTTCTGAATTGAGAATGTTACAATTACAGAATGATCCAGAGGGACCCAAAGGGATCTAGTGGCAACCATGGAATATAAAATTAGTACATGTCCCTCAATGACATTTCAAAGGTCACAGTTTTGATGGAATTGGAAGTGACCTTGGAGACCTAGTCCAAACCTCATTTCACATGTGAGAACACTGAGTCAGAGAGGTAAAGACAAGTATCCCATGAAGCACTGCTTGTTAATGGCAGTGCTAAACTCAAACCCAAGTTCTGGGCCCACCACATCTTGGTGATCCCAGTAACATATTTTGAAGGCCATTCAGGGTAATGTTATATAGTCCTCGGGACCATCTTTCTGGGAGATAGTAAGGTGAGGGGCTGGGGATTTTAGGAAGGCTAATTCCCTGGAACAAAGGACATTTCCACCCCACCTTGGATAAATGACTTCAGTCCCAGGAAGAAGGAAGAAGGCAGGTGCATTTCCACATTTTAACTTCCGAGAAAACCTTACCTTGTCCTCTTTTGTGCAAAAGGAACAAAATCACTGAAGGTAGAATGATTAGAAGCAGAGAGAGCACAGCCAGCCCACTCAGCAGCCCAGTGCGGTGAGTATGGAGGCCGATTGCGATGTCTGGAAAGAGAAGATGTGGTGAGACTTGACTCTCAGGAAATAGGCCTTAGAGGCTGGGCAAGCTCGTCCACATTCAGGGGCACTCCCCTGAAGGACACTCAATATGGATAGAGGGGAGTGCCAAAGCTCCGAGGGAAACTCTACTTCCTGCTATTAAAGGTCAAGATCAGAAACTGAATTGGGGAGCTGAGCGGGGGCTGCTTCAGAACACCCTGAAATGCCTGGCATCACCCAGAAGACTTTGTATTCTTTTCCAGGGCTTCTTGGGAAGAGAATTCCCCTGAGTCCAGCCCTGGCATAAGGGAGGCACCTTTCCCTGGAGAACTAGGGCCGATTCAGGCCTTGCAGCAGGTTAGAGTGATTTCTGAGACTCCAGGAGAGATGGACAGAGATGGTTACCTGCACAGAGCTGCTGGGCAGAGATGGAGTCAGAATTGTTGCTGACAGGGTTCCATGCTGTACACGTGTAAGTCAGCTCTTGGTTGTCAGGGGTCTGGAAGACTCGAAGAACATTGCCTTCTTCCCCCAGTGGATTCCAACTGTATGTCACATTCTTTTCTTCTTTCTCGACAGAGCATGTCAGTGTGACATTGCAGGTCCTATTCACAAATGTCATTAAACTCTGAGTAATTTTTGGCTTTCGAAGCCGACCTATGAGGAGAAAACACATGAGCCAGTGGTAAGCTGGAGCTGGCCTATACCAGCTTGTGCGAGCCAACTGTTAAATTTTCAGAAATTTTCATGATGGATGTTAAAAACTTACAATGAAATAAATTATATTAAAAACAAGTCTAATAACTCTTCAAAACTCATCACTTACTAATTTTTTTGGGACAATTTACTATAATCTATGCTCTAGAGGTTATTTACATCTATTGTATCTATCCCTTGTAATGATGTATCAATACAAAGCCTTCCCAACTCTGCAGGTCTTAAAATCAGCCAAAGTGGGAGTATTTACACCAAAGAAATTGGCAAGTGCTGCAAACTAGGGCTTGACTTATTGTTTTCTTGATTGTCACACTAGACTTAAGAAAGCAATGGAGGAGAGGGTACTGAAGCAGATTAAAATAACAATGCATCCTGTCTGTAGCCATTATATTGTGAATAGCACACAAAAAATTGGAAATGTTCTTCCAGCATTGGAAAACCACTATCCAGTTCAGCAAAGAAGTTGCTCACGTCATTGATGAACAAGTGAAGTTCCAATATATGTCTTTGTTCAATCACTTTTTTCTTATTACTGAACTTAAATGAAAATAGCAACCAATATATATGTTGGTTGTGTTTATCCACTACTCATGTTGGTTCCTTCATCAGTTGCAACCATATGTTGGCTAGGGATATAAATGCTCAACAAAGCATTTGAAAGGGGGGAGATCTTCAAGATGGAGGAGCAGTATGACGTGGAGATCACCTTCTTCCCCACAAATACATCAGAAATACATCTACATGTGGAACAACTCCTACAGAACACCTAGCTATTGAATGTTGGCAGAAGATCTCAGACTTCTCAAAAGATATATGTATTTTTTTCCTTTTCCTCTTTTTGCGAGTGTGTATGTGTATGATTCTTGGTGTGATCTTGTCTGTATAGCTTTGACCTAGCGTTCCGTCTGTCCGGTTTCTTTCTTTTCTTTTCTTTTTTTTTTTAGTATAGATTTTAGTGCTTGTTATCATTGGTGGATTTGTTTTTTGGTTTGGTTGCTCTCTTCTTTCTTTCTTTTTTTTTTCTTTTTTAATTACTTTTTAAATTTTTTCTAATGTTAATAATTATTTTTTAAATTAATAACTATTTTATTTTTTCATTCTTCCTTTTTTCTCCCTTTTCTTCTGAGCCATGAGGCTGACAGGGTCTTGTTGCTCCAGCTGAGTGTCAGGTCTGTGCCTCTGAGGTGGGAGAGCTGAGTTCAGGACATGGGTCCACCAGAGACCTCCCAGCTCCATGTAGTATCAAACAGCAAAGGCTCTCCCAGAGATCTCCATCTCAATGCTAAGACCCACTCCATTCAATGATGAGAAAGCTACAGTGCTGGACACCCTATGCCAAACAACTACCGAGACAGGAACACAACCCCACCCAGTAGCAGAGAGGCTGCCTAAAATCATAATAAGGTCACAGGCACTGCAAAACACACCACCAGATGCGGTCGTGCCCACCAGAAAGACAAGATCCAGCCTCATCCACCAGAACACAGGCACTAGTCCCCTCCACTAGGAAACCTACACAACCCACTGAACCAAACTTAGCCACTGGGGACAGACACCAAAAACAATGGGAGCTACGAACCTGCAGCCGGTGAAAAAGAGACCCCAAACACAGTAAGTGAAGCAAAATGAGAAGACAGAAAAACACACAGCAGATGAAAGAGCAAGGTAAAAACCCACCAGACCAAACAAATGAAGAGGAAATAGGCAGTCTACCTGAAAAAAAATTCAAAATAATGATAGTAAAGATGATCCAAAATCCTGGAAAAAGAATGGAGAAAATACAAGAAACATTTAACAAGGACCTAGAAGAACTAAACAGCAAACAAACAATGTTGAACAACACTATAAATGAAATTAAAAATTCTCTAGAAGGAATCAATAGCAGAATAACTGAGGCAGAAGAATGGATAGGTGACCAGGAAGGTAAAATAGTGGAAATAACTACTTCAGAGCAGAATAAAGAAAAAAGAAAGAAAAGAATTGAGTACAGACTCAGAGACCTCTGGGACAACGTTAAAGGCACCAACATGCAAATTATAGGGGTCCCAGAATAAGAAGAGAAAAAGAAAGGGACTGAGAAAATATTTGAAGAGATTATAGTTGAAAAGTTTCCTAATACAGGAAAGGAAATAATCAATCAAGTCCAGGAAGCGCAGAGAGTCCCATACAGGATAAATCCAAGGAGAAACATGCCAAGACACATATTAATCAAACTATCAAAAATTAAATACAAAGAAAAAATATTACAAGCAGCAAGGGAAAAACAACAAATAACATACAAGGGAATCTCCACAAGGTTAACAGCTGATCTTTCAGCAGAAACTCTGCAAGCCAGAAGGGACTGGCAGGATATATTTAAAGTAACGAAAGGGAAAGACCTACAACCAAGATTACTCTACACAGCAAGGATCTTATTCAGATTCAACAGAGAAATTTAAAGCTTTACAGACAGGCAAAAGCTAAGAGAGTTCAGCACAACCAAGCCAGCTTTACAACAAATGCTAAAAGAACTTCATTAAGCAGGAAACGCAAGAGAAGGAAAAGATGTACAATAACAAACCCCAAAACAATTAAGAAACTGGTAACAGGAACATACATATGGATAATTACCTTAAATGTAAATTGATTCAATGCTCCAACCAAAAATCATAGACTGGTTGAATGCATACAAAAACAAGACCCTTATATATGCTGTCTACAAGAGACCCACTTCAGACCTAGGGATACATACGCATTGAAAGTGATGGGACGGAAAGATATTCCATGAAAATGGATATCAAAAGAAAGCTGGAGTAGCAATTCTCATGTCAGACAAAATAGACTTTAAAATAAAGAATATTACAAGAGACAAAGAAGGACACTACATAATGATCAAGGGATCAATCCAAGAAGAAGATATAACAATTGTAAATAATTATGCACCCAACATAGGTGCACCTCAATATGTAAGGCAACTGCTAACAGCCATAAAAGGGGAAAGCAGCAGTAACACAATCATAGTAGGGGACTTTAACACCCCATTTTCGCCAATGGACCGATCATATAAAATGTAAATAAATAAGGAAACACAAGCTTTAAATGATACATTAAAGAAGATGAACTTAATTAATGTTTATAGGACATGCCTTCCCAAAAGAGCAGATTTCACTTTCTTCTCATGTGCGCAGGGAACATCCTCCAAGATATATCACATCTTGGGTCACAAATCAAGCCTTGGTAAATTCAAGAAAATTGAAATCATATCAAGAGTGTTTTCTGACCAGAACACTATGAGACTAGATATCAATTAAAAGAAACAATCTGTAAAAAATACAAACACATGGAGGCTAAACAATGCACTACTTAATAACCAAGGGATCATTGAAAAAATCAAAGAGGAAATCAAAAAATACCTAGAAACAAATGACAATGAAAACACGATAACCCAAAACTTATGGGATGCAGCAAAAGCAGTGTTATGAGGGAAGTTTATAGCAATACAATCCTACATGAAGAAACAAGAAACATCTCAAATAAACAACCTAACCTTACACCTACAGCAATTAGAGAAAGAAGAACAAAAGAACTCCAAAGTTAGCAGAAGGAAAGAAATCATTAAGATCAGATCAGAAATAAATGCTAAAGAAATGAAGGAAACAATAGCAAAGATTAGTAAAACTAAAAGCTGGTCCTTTGAGAAGGTAAACAAAATTGATAAACCATTAGCCAGACTCATTCAGGAAAAAAAGGGGGAAGACACAAATCAATAGAATTAGAAATGAAAAAGAAGTAATAACTGACACTGAAGAAATACAAAGGATCATGAGAGATTACTACAAGCAATTATATGCCAATAAAATGGACAACCAAGAAGAAAGGGACAAATTCTTAGAAAAGCACAACCATCTGAGACTGATCCAGGAAGAAATAGAAAGTATAAACAATGAATCACAAGCACTGAAATTAAGACTGTGATTAAAAATCTTGCAACAAACAAAAGCCCAGGACCAGATGGCTTCACAGGAAAATTCTATCAAACATTTAGAGAAGAGCTAACACCTATCCTCCTCAAACTCTTCCAAAATATAGCAGAAGGAGGAACACTGATGAACTCATTCTACAAGGCCACCATCACCCTGATACCAAAACCAAAGATGTCACAAAGAAATAAAAGTACAGGCCAATATCACTGATGAACACAGTTGCAAAAATCCTCAACAAAATACTAGCAAACAGAATTCAACAGCACATTAAAATGATCATACACCATGATCAAGCGGGGTTTATCCCAGGAATGCAAGGATTCTTCATATATGCAAATCAATCAATGTGATAAATCATATTAACAAATAGAAGGAGAAAAACCATATGATCATTTCAAGAGATGTAGAAAAAGCTTTTGACAAAATTCAACACCCATTTATGATAAAAGCCCTCCAGAAAGTAAGCATGGAGGGAACTTACTTCAACATAATAAAGGTCATATATGACAAACCCACAGCCAACATAGTTCTCAGTGGTGAAAAACTGAAACCATTTCCTCTAAGAGTGGGAAGAAGACAAGATTGTCCACTCTCACCACTATTATTCAACATAGTTTTGGAAGTTTTAGCCACAGCAATCAGAGAAGAAAAAGAAATAAAAGGAATCCAAATCAGAAAAGAAGAATAAAGCTGTCACTGTTTGCAGATGACATGATATTATACATAGAGAATCCTAGAGATACCACCAGAAAACTACTAGAGCTAATCAATGAATTTGGTAAAGTAGCAGGATACAAAATTAATGCACAGAAATCTCTTGCATTCCTATACACTAAAGATGAAATATCTGAAAGAGAAATTAAGGAAACACTCACATTTACCATTGCAAAAATAAGAATAAAATACCTAGGAATATACCTACCTAAGGAGACAAAAGATCTGTATGCAGAAAAGTATAAGACACTGATGAAAGAAATTAAACATGATTCAAACAGATGGAGAGGGCTTCCCTGGTGGCACAGTAGTTGAGAGTCCACCAGCCAATGCAGGGGACATGGGTTCGTTCCTTGGTCCGGGAAGATCCCACATGCCGTGGAGCGGCTGGCCTGTGAGCCATGGCCGCTGAGCCTGCGCGTCCAGAGCCTGTGCTCCACAATGGGAGAGGCCATAACAGTGAGAAGCCCACGTACTGCAAAAAAAACAAACAAAAAAAACCCCAAAAAAACCCAAACAGATGGAGAGATATACAATGTTCTTGGATTGGAAGAATCAACATTGTGAAAATGACTCTACTACCCAAAGTATATCTACAGATTCAATGCAATCCCTATCAAATTACAAATGGCATTTTTCACAGAACTAGAAAAAGATTTTCAAAATTTGTACTGAAAAACAAAAGACCTGAATAGCCAAAGCAATCTTCAGAAAAGAAAAACAGAACTGGAGGAATCAGGCTCCCAGACTTCAGACTACACTACAAAGCTACAGTAATTAAGACAGTATGGTACTTGCACAGAAACAGAAATATAGATCAATGGAACAGGATAGTAAGCCCAGACATAAACCCATGCACATATGGTCACCTTAACTTTGATAAAGGAGGCAAGAATATACAATAGAGAAAAGACAGCCTCTTCAATAAGTGATGCTGGGAAAACTGGACAACTACATGTAAAAGAATGAAATTAGAGCACTCCCTAACACCATATACAAAAATAAACTCAAAATGGATTAAAGATCTAAATGTAAGGACAGACATTATAAAACTTTAGAGGAAAGCATAGGCAGAACAATCTATGACATAAATCACAGCAAGGTCCTTTTGACGCACCTCCTAGAGAAATGGAAATAAAAACAAAAATAAACAAATGGGACCTAATGAAACTTCAAAGCTTTTGCACAGCAAAGGAAACCATAAACAAGATGAAATGACAACCCACAGAATGGGAGGAAATATTTGCAAATGAAGCAACTGACAAAGGATTAAACTCCAAAATTGATAAGCAGCTCATGCAACTCAATATCAAAATAACAAACAACACAATCCAAAAATGGGCAGAAGACCTAAATAGACATTTCTCCAAAGAAGATACACAGATTGCCAACAAACATGTGAAAGAATGCTCAACATCACTAATCATTAGAGAAATGCAAATCAAAACTACAATGAGGTATCACCTCACTCCAGTCAGAATGGCCATCATCAAAAAAATCTACAAACAATAAATGCTGGAGAGTGTGTGGAGAAAAGGAACCCTCTTGTATTGTTGGTGGGAATTTAAATTGATACAGCCACTATGGAGAATAGTATGGAGGTTCCTCAGAGAACTAAAAATAGGACTACCATACAACCCAGCAATCCCACTACTGAGCATATTCCCTGAGAAAACCATAATTCAAGAAGTGTCATGTACCACAATGTTCATTGCAGCTCTATTTGCAATAACCAGGACATGGAAACAACCTAAGTGTCCATCGACAGATGAATGGATAAAGAAGATGTGGCACATATATACAATGGAATATTACTCAGCCATAAAAAGAAACGAAATTGAGTTATTTGTAGTGAAGTGGATGGACCTAGAGTCTGTCATACAGAGCGAAGTAAGTCAGAAAGAGAAAGACAAATACCATATGCTAACACATATAT
Source organism: Leucopleurus acutus (assembly GCF_964270905.1). Lineage (NCBI taxonomy): Eukaryota > Metazoa > Chordata > Mammalia > Artiodactyla > Delphinidae > Leucopleurus > Leucopleurus acutus. Next base: position 76,920,115 of record NC_139143.1, on the reverse strand, counting down.
ATGGAATCTAAGTAAAAATAATGTCATGAAGAACCTAGGGGTAAGACGGGAATAAAGACACAGACCAACTAGAGAATGGACTTGAGGATATGGGCAGGGGGAAGGGTAAGCTGTGACAAAGTGAGAGAGTGGCATGGACATATATACACCACCAAATGTAAAATAGATAGCTAGTGGGGAGCAGCCGCATAGCACAGGGGGATCAGCTCGGTGCTTTGTGACCACCTAGAGGGGTGGGATAGGGAGGGTGGGAGAAAGCCGCAAGATGGAGGAGATATGGGGATGTATGTATATGTATAGCTGATTCACTTTGTTATAAAGCAGAAACTAACACACCATTGTGAAGCAATTATACTCCAATAAAGATGTTTAAATAATAAAAAAATAAAAGTTCATTTAAAAAATGTTTTTACTAAAGCAAAGAAAAAGTAAATGATAAAAGTTGTAGGTAGTAAAGGGTTACCAAAAACCCAATTATATATAAGTTGAGGCAATATCTAGATCTGGAGCTGGCAGAAGGAAAGGAAAAACCTTTTACCAGGAAATAAGAAAAGGACTACATTCAGAGCTGATAAGTTTAGTTCATTCTTGTCAAAACTGCTGCAATGTGGTTTGCTCCTCCCACTATTGCCATGTGAGAGAGGAAGTAGAGGAAGGAACTGGCACATAACTTTCTAATTAATGTGAAGTCTGTAAAGGCAATAAATTCAGCACTGTAAATATAGGAACCATTTGTCTGTACATGTGAGGGAGTAGAACATGGGAACTAAGAGCAGTAAAGTCTTTGATTCCAACCTAACCAGATACTCTGGTCCTAAGAGTCTCTTAGAGGGAACCATTCCAAATCAGAGTTAGTGATAACTTGTCAAAGAGCTTCTAAACAAGTTTGGAGTAAAGACCTTGATTAGCTATAACAGTGATAGATACAGATATGTATAGTGAAAAAGGAACCAAATGGTGTGTGTGTGTTTCCATAGAAATTTGATTTACAACAGTGTTTAAGTCTCTGCTTGTTGTTCACTTATTTTTAAAAAGACTTTTTTTTTGTGGGTGTCAAGGTGGGGGATAGTGGTGAAGAATAGGATTCCATCTCATTTTTCTCTGCAGGAACAGAGATGTTACCTGCACAAAGCTGATGGGCAGAGAAGGTCAGGGTTGTGGCTGACAGGCCTTCATCCTCCCGAGTAAAAGTGTGGAGAAGCCATTGAATCCAGACTCCACTGTTCTCTAACTATGGAATGGTGGAGAAGGTATCCAGCTGCACTGAGCTTTGGTTTCCTCAATTATAACACGGGGACAACAATTTTCTCTAGCTAGGGTGGTTGTGAGGATTAGATGAGCTATTATATATAAAGACCACTCTACTATCTATCTATCATCTATCTATCTATTTATCTATCTATCTATCTATCCAGCATCAATCTATCTATGCTTATATGTACTTTAATTTTCTACTGAAGAAGCAAAATAAACTGGCCATAGTGACTGCCTCTGAAAAGGAAGAGTTGCATTTCATTGTATTATCTTTTGCTCTGTTTGTGCATATATTGCCTAAATATGTATAATCTTTATGTATTTTTAACAATTAGGTGGTAGAATGCCATACAAATAAATAGTGTTCATTAAATGTCAGTTTCTTTCTCTTTATCTTCTCAGCTAACTACCCAAAAAGTGCAGATTTTGTTGTATGGACTTTCTCTAAGATTTTACAGTAGTCTGCCCTAATTGCAGATGGTTTAACACCGCCTAAAGACTGAGTGGGTAAAACTAAACATATAACGGGATGAAAACAAACATCATAAGATTGAACGCCCTCTATATTTTCTCAGCCAAAGTTCTTGAATGAGTCATATTTTCTGAAGTGTCCACACTTGGGTATGGTTCTTTGACTCTGTCGCTCATGCCCAGTTCAGAGCCTTCTTCATCTAGGAAGTTCTTCCTAACTAGAATCTAAAAAGGGGACAAGGGTTAAAAAATTAATAACAACAGCTAGTTATTGAGCATCTACTTTAAGGCTTGCACTGTACTAGGAGCTCAACTAACACTATCTCAATTAATCCCACCTATTACAATCTACATTCTATAGATAAGGAAATTTAGGCCCAGACAAGGTAAATAACTTTGCCAGGGTCACACAGTTGGCAAGGGTTCTAATTCTGACATTAATGCTCTTTACAGTATGCGTCCTATCCAGATGCAACCTGATTGAATTATGCTATATTAATTGAGCACTTACAATTGTCAGGCACTGTATTAGGACCTGGGACTATTATGATTAATTCACTTTTCCATTCAACAAATACTTCTGCAGCACCCACTATGTGCCTGGCAAGGTAGGAGCTGGGAACATGAAGTGTATCATATACCAGTCTTTGCCTTTATGGAGCTTGAACTTTAGTGGATTAACTGTATACCTGAATTTTATCTATTAGTCGCATTTCTGTGTTTTTCTGCTGTGGGGCAGATGGACAGTAAAATCCTTGAGACATGGCTCAAATATTCTCTATGCTATAAATTAGTGCTGAAATAAAATGTTAATCACTTATGTAATTTAAATTTTTCTAATAGCCACATTAAAAGTAGTGAAAATAAACAGGTGATGTAATAATGTATTTTATTTAACTCAATATATCCAAAATGTTATCTTAACCTGGAACCAATATAAAATTGATTAATGAGATATTTTATGGGTTTCTTTATTGATGCTAAATCTAGTGTGTATTTTACACTTAGAGCACATTTCAATTTGTACTCACCACATTTCAAATACTTAATAGCTACATGTAGCTACTGACTACCATGCTGGACAGAGCAGTTCTAGATTAGCACTTCTCAAACTTCAGCACACATAGGAATGGTTCAGAGAGAATGTTAAAACACAGATTCCTGGGCTTCACCACCAATGGTAAGGATTGTGGCCTGAGAATTTGCATTTCCAATAAGTTCCCAGGTGATGCTGTTGCTGCCAGCACACAGACCACACTTTGAGTAGCATTGCGTAACACACCACACACATCTCCTAGTGAATTGCATAATTTTAGTGATGATAACAGTACTAATATTTTACCTTTTAAAGGCATTTTGCATTAGCTACTGGAGAAATTAAAATTAAAAACCAAAATGAAATATACTACTCACTCATCAGAATGACCAAAATAACAGTGACAACACTAAATGCTGTGAGGATGTGGAGATACTGATCATTTGTACATTTTTTGTGGGAATGCAAAATAATTTGGCAATCCTTTTAACACTAAAAATGACTCAAAAGTTCTGGAGAGAGCTATGAAGCCATGAAAAGATACGAAGATAACTTAAATGCATATTACTAAGTGGACGAAGCCAACCTGAAAGGGTTACATACTGTGTGATTCCAACTACATGACATTCTGAAAAAGACAAAACCATGGAGACAGTAAGATCAGTGGTTGCCAGGGCTTGGGGAGAGGAATGAATAACAGAACACAGAGGGATTTTAGGGCAGTGAAACTATTCTGAATGATACTGTCATGGTGGATAAATGTCATTATATATTTGTCATTACCCATAGAATGTATAACACCAAGAGTGAACCCTAATGTAAACTGTGGACTTTGGTTGCTAACGATGTATCAATGTACATTATTAATTGTAATAAATATATCACTCTGGTGGGGGATGTAGATAATGTAGGAGGCTATGTATGTCGTAGGAGGCAGGGTGCATATGGGAACTCCGTACTTTTTACTAAACTTTTGTATGAACCTTGAACTGCTCTAAAAAATAGAATCTATCTAAAAGGGGGAAAAAATTTCTGGAGTTGAAAAGTGGTGATGATTGCACAACAATGTAAACGTACTTAATGCCACTGAATGTTACACTTAAAAATGATTAACATGTTAAATGTTATGTATATTTTATCACAATAAACCATTTAAAGAAAGACAAATGGACTTACCATATGATTTCAATCTTGGACATTTATCTTAAAGAAACAAAAACTTACTTCATGCAGAAACTTGTACACAAATATTCATAGCAGTTTTATTTGTAATAACCCCCAAACTAGAAACAACTAATATATCCCTCAATAGGTGAATAGTTAAACAAAGTAGTACATCTGTACCATGAAATACTATCCAACAATAAAAATATATAACCTGTTGATACTTGCAACAATTAGGATGGCTCAAAGAAATTATGCTGAATGAAAAAAGCCAATCTCCAAAGCTTGCATACTGCATGATTCTATCTATGTAACATTTGTGAAGTAACATAATTTTAGATATGAAGAATGGATTAATGTCTTCCAGGAGTTTGGGAGGGGAAAGGGGGTGGCAATGAGTGACTATAAAGGGATGAAGGAATCTTGTGACATCGGTACAGTTAAGTATCTTGATTATGGTAGTGATTACATAAGGCTATTTATGTGAATAAATTGTACAGAGCTACACACATACACATAAATAAGTGCCTATATAACTGGTGAAATCTATTCAATAAATAAGCTCTACAGATTGTACCAATGTCGATTTCCTGGTTTTGATATTGTACTCTAGTTATGTAAAATGTTACCATTGGGAGAGGTGGGGGTGAAATGCACACAGGCCCTCCCTATACATTTCTTTACACCTTTCTATGCAACTATAATTATTTCAAAATAAAAAGGTTTTTAAAAAGTACTTTGCATACACTGTCTTACTTGATCCTCACAATAACTATGGGAAATAAATAGTATGATTATTTACATTTTATAGAAAAAAGAAACAAGGTCCACAGGAAGAGTACATAGCTAAAAGCAAACAAAGCCACATCCCCTTAAGTACTGATATATTTATGTAAGTATTTATAAGTATAAAAAGATTTAGAGAACCCAGCTGTCAGAAATAAAAGTGTTCTTTAGACAGCAAATTGCAAAGTAAAAATAAAAAATCAAGCCCTCTGTCTTCCCACAACTTACGATAGACTTGAAGATTGTAGCACCTGGTGGTGGTAGTGATCTTTTCAGAGGTCTTTACATTTATGTCGGCTTTGTAGATCCCTGAGTCTTCCAACCTCAGATTTCTGAGCTCCAGGTTATAGTTCTGACCTGAGACATTTATTCGTTTATGGTAATTTTGGTGGGTTATGGAAATTGTGGGTGCTGCTCCTGAGTTTCCTGGTGTTACAAAAGCGACAGATGTTTTGGAATTCCAAGAAATGCTGATAACTTTCTGTGATTGTTGGATATTTAAGGGGAAAGTAACTAACTCCCCCAGAATCCCATTCACCATGAAGATATCTGTGTCACTTCCAGCTGCTTCCAGACCTGAGGACATAAATAGAAAATCATAACCATTTGACTGTTGCAACTTTTAGAATTCCCTGTTTCCCCAGGCTTGAATCTCCCCAAGGAGCAGCTCATGCAGTTTCTTGATGATATCTTCTTTTTTGTGGGGGCATTCTGCTTTAAATATATTTAATATGATGGCTAAATATTCTAAAGGATTCTCTTTCAAAAACTAAGTTTCCCAGTGAATTTTAAGCGATCCATTTCATTAAAATTTATTTATCTAGACATATAGACTCTGAGAGCTAGATGGAATTTGAGAGATGAAGGCCATAAATTTCCATGAGGTCTGAGATATTAAATGTTCTTTCTTTCCCAAGTCATATTGCCAAGTGGTCAAAGAGCTGGGACAAGAGCCTACGATGGCTACTGTGGTCTTTGCAAATAAAGAGCTACACGTATGCCTCTATTCCTAGAAGATATAGGCAGAGAGTGCTTTAGAGGCTCTGGAGTAAATATTCCCCAAGCTGGTGATTTTGGGGGGGCTTTTTTGTTCATTGCTATATCCCCAGTCTTTAGACAAGTACTTGACACATAGTGGGTGCTTAGTAAATATTTGTGGAATGAGTTAATAAATGGAATTAAGTTATGTGTTGCCTAGGATCTTTTGGAGCAACTTCTGAAGTAAGCAAAGTTTGTTTATTCATTTATACTTTTATGAATCAATGAATGTATGTATTCAAGGTCAGCTTTTTTCCAGATACTATGGCAGGTATTTATTAATTTAATTATAATACAAAAGTTTGTTGAGCATCTACTCCTTAAAGCATGATGTAAGGAGATGGGGGTACAATGGTGAGTAAAAATAGACGTAGTTCCTGCTCTCTGGAACTTAACAGTTAAATGAAGAGAACTGGTTTGATTGGATAAGTGCAAATGGTATTAAGTGTTATGGTACTTTGAGAGAGAATAAGAAGGGGACTTGATTTGTTCTGGGAATCCAGCAATACTTTCGGGTAAAAGCTGAAGGATGAATGCTTTTAAAATCTAACATGGAAAAAAATGAAATGTTTATTTTTTTCTCTTCTCCTCTATTACCTTATGAAGATAAATTGATTTAATACATAGTTTGTAAAATGAAAGGCAATATAATTATAGGGTGTTTTTTCTCGTTTTCCTTCTATTCTTTCATCACTTTGTTATTCTCACTGAGCTATATAGTGTGAAATAGTGTATTAAGCCAGCATGTATGATATTCAAAATGCTTAATAACCAATAAATACAGGCCCTGACCAATCAAGTAGGGCTTCAGCCATAAAGAGTAACAGGGCTATTCTGATGAGTACTGGTTGCATGTAAGCCACGAAGAGCAGAACAAAAGTTTCCCATGTAAGTGAGTTCAGGCTGACCCTAAAGTTTATCCAGGCTTGGCATAAAGAGGGCAAGAATAGGGCTTCCCTGGTGGCACAGTGGTTAGGAATCTGCCTGCCAATGCAGGGGACACAGGTCCGAGCCCTGGTCCGGGAAGATCCCACATGCCATGGAGCAACTAAACCCATGTGTCACAACTACTGAGCCCATGTGCCACAACTACAGAAGCCCGCATTCCTAGAGCCCGTGCTCCACAACAAAGAGAAGCCACCACAATGAGAAGCCTGCGCACCACAACGAAGTATAGCCCCCGCTCGCCACAACTAGAGAAAGCGCATGAGCAGCAATGAAGACCCAACACAGCCAAAAATAAAAATAAATTAATTAAAAACAGAAAAGAGGTCAAGAATAAAGGTCATTGAGAATACAAGTCATTTTGAAGTGTCAGAAAAGCAAAGATATTTCTTAACCTGATGGTGCTGTCTCACTATGGCCACCCCCGCTCTCCAACACAGTAACTCCTTAATGAGCCAGGGACTTCTAATATAAACGTCTTTCCTTTCAGAACATCCAAGATTTTCCCTTAGGAGGAATATCCCAGGCAAGGAGTGGTGACTTAGGTGGGGTGGGCTAAGTACAGAATGAGACATAACAGGGCCCTGAGGGCAAGAGCGACACAAATGATCCCTATCTACAAACATTTATTAAGTGCTAATTAAGTGTCAGATGCTGTGTTAGGGACTCAGGGATGAATAGAACATGGTGGCAGCCCTGAGGAGCTCACAGCCCGGAGAATAAGACACATGAGCATTCAAGTCAACAATAATACAATATGATGAGTACTAAATGGTAAAAGCAAAAGGAACAAACCACTAGGGGAACAGGAGAGACTAAGCTTGCCTTCAGTGACAGGAGTCAGAGTTTATTAAAATCCATTCCTTGAACATTAATTCTCCCCAGAAAAACTCTTCCGCTGGGCTGATAAGGTCGGGTAGAGGGGCACTTAAGAGTTTCCCAGCCTGAATTCTTGGATGTGCCGGATATGGACATGTGACTTGTGCAGTCGTACAGAGCCTTGAGCTCAGAAGGACCTGAACTTGATTTAATGCTGCCATGTCACTTTGAACTTCTTAATATTATTTGAACAGGGGACCCCATATTTTCATGTTCTACTGGGTTCCACAAATTATATGGCTGGTCCTGGTGCCAGATCTCCCACGTCTCATAAGGATTTTTTTTTTTTTAGTCAGGTCCTTGTGCCTAATTTCCATTCTGTTCTTTGGATTCAGGTTCAGTGTGAGAAGACTCATAATTCTCTTATCAAACCCCAGGAAGTGGTGGGAAGTTTGCTAAGGCTGAGGCCTTCTTAATAGGAACACAATTGTGTGGTCACAAAATGATTGGTGTGTGGTGTTGTTTTCGAAGTTTGTCTTGTCTTCTGCAGCAGGTCATTCAGGAAGTGATGCTGGGGCATCAAAGGAAAAGGCAGTGGGGGTGGCAGATACGTTAAGCTAGCGGAAACCCTGTTGCTATTTTGTGCTGTGGTGTTGGGGATGAGATTCCTGGGCTTGCTGAGAAAAGGTGTAGGGCTTGCACAAACGTAATATGCACCTTTGGACATTCCATCTGAGGTCTGAGGCAGCTGCAAAACCGTAGCATGCAGCAAAAAGATAAGGAGGCTTGAAGACATAGGTGCTAGTACTTCTACTTATGAGCTGGGCAAACTTAATAAAGCCAGAAGACTTTTCTGAGTCTCAGTATTTTCATCCACAGAATGGAAATAATAACTATAAAAATTGCCTATCTAATTAGTGATCAGAAAATCGTATGAGTAGAAACTCTGGTAACCATCAAACCAAAATAAATGTTAGTAATAATTGTCATTCTCATCCTCACCTTAACAATTAGGACATGCCCTTTAGGGCTTCCCTAGTCCCTCTCTATGATGGCCTTCATGACACCAGGGCCATACTGAAGAATGTATGAAGAGCCATTATTAAGGACTAATTCAAGTAAAGCAAAGAGGGATAGAGTTTTCAGTACCACTCCACTTGGTGGCCTTTATTCTTCTCTTAAAGACTTCAGTCTTTTAAAAAAAGAATCTCCATATCAACCAACCCTAATGTTTATTTTTCTAGGTACTGAGGGGACTCAAACATTATATTAGTGTTGGAGGAGACCTTAAGAAAACTCAATTTCAGAGAGAATTTGTGGCACAAAAATGTCTTAAGGACTTACTATGAAATGCACTATGCAAGTCTGTGACCAAGACAAGTTCCTTGTCTTTTTTAGAAATTTCATATATGCTTAGGGAAATGAGACACACACACAGACACACATAAATCTCCTTTACAATATGAAGTGGTAAATGATAAATTTAAGCAAATGGTAGAGACAATAATTGCAGTAGGATTTCAAAGAAGGGAGAGATCACTTTGATCTGCAGTTGTTAGAGAAAACTTCTTGGAGGAAATAGAATTTGAGGAAGACCTTTAAGAGTGAATAGAATTTTATTGGATAGAAAGGGAAAGGATTGGTGTCTCGGGTCCTCAGGTTCTGAATAAAAGTTTAGAAGCAGGAGAATGTGTGATATAGGTTGAATAAGTATAGATTTGCATAACAGAGTAGAGAGCAATAAGGCTGGAGATATAAATTGTTTAGATTTGGGACAGCCCTGAGTTTGAAGTCTACACCACAGGCAGAGGGGAGCTATTAAAGTTTTTGAGAATAAAAATTAAATGATGTTTTAGGGTCATAGTAATATGGTAATAACATGTAGGAAGAATAAGAGGAAAGAGAAGCTGGGCTTAAGAAACCATTTCATAGGCTATTGTAGCCATCTGGACATGAATCGGGGGATGATGATGAGAGTGGAAAAGAAGGGCTGAATTTGAGAGAGAGCGCAAATAAAGGCAAGGAATAAAGAGTCATGTCACAGAATTCAACAATATATTTTGAGTGTCTACTTCATGTCAGTGGAAAACTAATAGCAACTGGAAATTGATTGTTTATGCTTGAAAGAAGTCAAAAGGAGAAGACAAGTTTAGTATCAGAAATATTGAATGTGAGATGATGGTGGACCATCTAAATAAGGAGTTGGAAGGATGGAAGATAAGAAAAGTTAATGGATTCAAAGTATTATTTGGGGGGCTGTGACAGAATCTGCTAGTTGTTTTCCAATATTTGTTTTCATCTCCATTCTTAGTAACACATATATATGGAATCTAAAAGAAAAAAAGGTCATGAAGAACCTAGGCGCAGGACGGGAATAAAGACGCAGACCTACTAGAGAATGGACTTGAGGACATGGGAGGGGGAAGGGTAAGCTGGGACAAAGTGAGAGAGTGGCATGGACATATATACACTATCAAATGTAAAACCGATAACTAGTGGGAAGCAGCCGCATAGCACAGGGAGATCAGCTCGGTGCTTTGTGACCACCTAGAGGGGTGGGATAGGGAGGGGGGTAGGGAGGGAGATGCAAGAGGGAAGAGATATGGTGTTATATGTATATGTATAGCTGATTCAATTTGTTATAAAGTGGAAACTTACACACCATTGTAAAGCAATTATACTCCAATAAAGATGTTAAAAAAAAAAAAAAGACTACATTGCCCAGCCTTCTGCTAGCTTAGTTTGGTCATGTGACTAAGTTCAGGTCCATAGGATGAAACTGAAAGTATTGTATCAACTTTTATATCTTTAAGAAGAGGATGCTTTGTTTTCTTCATCTCTTCCTTGTCTCTTGCAGGCTGGAATGCCATGACAACTGGATCTTGGACATTTTGGATCAGGAAGAGGAAGCCAAGTACTGAGAATTGTGGCGCAGGAAGACTGAAAAAGTATGGATTCCTGATGACCTTGTGAACTATTCTACCAACCGAACTGCCAACTCCAGACATTTTACATGAGCAAGAAATAAACTTTTTTCTTCTTTAAGGAATTCTTTTTTTTTTTTGAGTCTCTGTCATTTGCCATCAAACTGAAATTCAAGTGGTTTAGGAATCATCTATGGAGAGGAGATGATTGAAGAAGAGGGTCACTCAGGAAGAGTTGGCTGAAGTCCAAGGCTGAGCCTTGTGAACAGTGCTCACAGTTCTAAAAGAGGCACTGTCAAAAGAAATTGAATAGACCAAGTGGTAGGAGTGGCAAGAGAGGAACCAATAGTGGACAATATCATGAAATCCAGGAGGACAAAAAATCTCAAGAAGGGGGCTGTAACTGATGTCTAATGATTCAGTCTTCAAGTAAGATAAAGACTGAAAGTGATCCCTAGATTTGTCCATTAGGAGGTTATTGATGGTGCTTGAGAATGTAGTGCAAGTTAAGATGATTCAAATGGAGCCCAGAGTACAGAGGATTGAGGATAGAATATGTGGTAAAGAAGTGGAAAAGCTTAATAGTGAAAGAAATGTTATAAGATAGAATAATAGCTAGAGGGTCAAGCAAAACTACTATTTGATTTTGTTTTAAAATAGAAGGTATTGGTGGGGGAAGGGTGGTAAGGAGGGAATTATCCAAATTCTTCATAGCTGAGCAAGGGAAACTTACTAAGAAGTGTTGGGTGGAATCTAAAGAGATTTTGAAATATCAAATATTGATGACAACAAAGAGGGTGTTTAGACTTAAACCTCATAGTTCCCCTTAGAGTCTATTAAAAACAAAGACAGTGTACATTTGGGGTTTTGAGGGGCTCCCTAGTCTCCTTTCATATACTTTGCCACCATCTACTAGATCCTGTCTGGTCTGCCCCTGCTCTCCTGCCTCCTCTCCTACCCTTCTCTCCCCTACTCACTCCAACCACACTGACTTCCTCATTCTTCAAACCAGCTGCTGTTGCCTTAGAGACTTTATACTTGCTGTCCTCCTTTTCTACACTGTTTCTAGCACTCCCTTACTGTGAAACTCTGCTCCAATGTCATCTCATCAGAGAGAGCTTTCTTAAACACCATGTTTAAGTAGCAGTCTCCTTCCCATCACTCCCTATGGCCTTGCCTTACTTTATTTTTCCTCATAGCAGTTTTGACTACTAAAGCATTGTATGTGTGTATTTACTTATTGTCTTCCCCACTTTGCACCCCCATGAGAATATAATTGCCATGCAGTCCTTGTCTTTTTTGGTCACTAGTATTTCCCTAACAATTAATGGATGATTATTAAATATTTGTTGAAAAACTAAATACTTTTTTGGCTACTGACCCAGTTGCCCTTTTTCTAGCAATAAAAAGCAAGGTAGAAAACTCAGAGGAAGAAAGAGTGAGGGCAAGAGATAACTCTGCTGGTCTCTGGGTCTTGGTGTGGAAGGTCCATGGTGTAAACTGATTAATAAGAAGGAGCAGTTGGCTAAATGTAACTACTTTCCATTCCAATATTCTCATGTTGTTAACAACAACAAAAAAATTGCATAGGTCCAGAGGCTGGGGCTTCATAGCATGGTTAGTAAAAGTGTCCTGAACTAGGGATCAAGAAACATGTTCTAGTTAAGGCTCTGTTGCCAACCAGCTAAATGACCATGACTAAGTCACTTACCTGCTAAACCTCAGGATTCTAGTTGGTAAATGAAATAAAATTTCTCTATCACTTAGAGGAATTATGAAGATTAAATGACACTAGGCAGCTCTACCCACCACCAGCCCCTCCCATCAGGAAACGTACACATTCCTCTTAGATAGCCTCATCCACCAGATGTCAGACAGCAGAAGTAAGAAGAACTACAGTCCTGCAGCCTGTGGAACCAGAACAACATTCACAGAAAGATAGACAAGATGAAAAGGCAGAGGGCTATGTACCAGGTGAAGGAACAAGATAAAACCCCAGAAAAACAACTAAATGAAGTAGAGATAGGCAACCTTCTAGAAAAAGAATTCAGAATAATGATAGTGAAGATGATCCAGGACCTCGGAAAAAGAATGGAGGAAAAGATCAAGAAGATGCAAGAAATATTTAACAGAGACCTAGAAGAATTAAAGGACAATCAAACAGAGATGAACAATACAATAACTGAAATGAAAACTACACTAGAAGGAATCAATAGCAGAATAACTGAGTCAGAAGAACGGATAAGTGACCTGGAAGACAGAATGGTGGAATTCACTGCTGCAGAACAGAATAAAGAAAAAAGAATGAAAAGAAATGAAGACAGCCTAAGAGACTGCTGGGACAACATTAAATGCACAAACATTCGAATTATAGGGGTCCCAGAAGGAGAAGAGAGAGAGAAAGGACGAGAGAAAATATTTGAAGAGATTAGAGTTAAAAACTTCCCTAACATGGGAAAGGAAATAGCACCCAAGTCCAGGAAGCGTAGCGAGTCCCATACAGGATAAACCCAAAGAGAAACACGCCAAGACACGTAGTAATCAAATTGGCAAAAATTAAAGACAAAGAAAAATTATTGAAAGCAGCAAGGGAAAAATGACAAATAACATACAAGGGAACTCCCATAAGGTAAACAGCTGATTTCTCAGCAGAAACTCTACAAGCCAGAAGGGAGTGGCATGATATACTTAAAGTGATGAAAGGGAAGAACCTACAACCTAGATTACTCTACCCAGCAAGGACCTCATTCAGATTCGATGGAGAAATCAAAAGCTTTACAGAGAAGCAAAAGCTAAGAGAATTCAGCACCACCAAACCAGCTCTACAACAAATGCTAAAGGAACTTCTCTAAGTGGGAAACACAAGAGAAGAAAAGGACCTACGAAAACAGATGCAAAAGAATTAAGAAAATGGTTATAGGAACATACATATCGATAATTACCTTAAATGTGAATGGATTAAATGCTCCATCCAAAAGACACAGGCTTGCTGAATGGAAACAAAAACGAGACCCATATATATGCTGTCTACAAGAGACCCACTTCAGACCTAGGGACACATACAGACTGAAAGTGAGGGGATGGAAAAAGATATTCCATGCAAATGGAAATCAAAAGAAAGCTGGAGTAGCAATACTCATATCAGAAAAAATAGACTTTAAAATAAAGAATGCTACAAGAGACAAGGAAGGACACTACATAATGATCAAGAGATCAATCCAAGAAGAAGATATAACAATTATAAATATATATGCACCCAACATAGGAGCACCTCAATACACAAGGCAACTGCTAACAGCTATAAAAGAGGAAATCGACAGTAACACAATAATAGTGGGGGACTTTAACACCTCACTTACACCAATAGGCAGATCATCCAAAATGAAAATAAATAAGGAAACAGAAGTTTTAAATGACACAATAAACCAGAGAGATTTAATTGATATTTATAGGACATTCCATCCAAAAACAACAGATTACACTTTCTTCTCAAGTGCGCATGGAATATTCTCCAGGATAGATCACATCTTGGGTCACAAATCAAGCCTCAGTAAATTTAAGAAAATTGAAATCATATCTAGCATCGTTTCTGACCACAAGAGAAATTAGAACTCTTGCATTCCTATACGCTAATGAAAATTCTGAAAGAGAAATTACAGAAACACTCCCATCTACCATTGTAATGAAAAAAATAAATACCTAGAAATAAGCCTACCTAGGGAAACAAAAGACCTGTATGCAGAAAACTATAAGATACTGATGAAAGAAATTAAAGGTGATACCAACAGATGGAGAGATATACCATGTTCTTGGATTGGAAGAATCAATATTGTGAAAATGACTATACTACCCAAAGCAATCTACAAATTCAATGCAATCCTTATCAAATTACCAATGGCATTTTTTACAGAACTAGAACAAAAAATCTTAAAATTTGTATGGAGACACAAAAGACCCCGAATAGCCAAAGCAGTCTTGAGGGAGAAAAACGGAACAGGGGGAATCAGACTCCCTGACTTCAGACTATACTATAAAGCTACAATAATCAAGACAATATGGTACTAGCACAAAAACAGAAATATAGATCAATGGAACAAGATAGAAAGCCCAGAGATAAACCCACACTCCTATGGTCAACTAATCTATTGCAAAGGAGGCAAGAATACACAATGGAGAAAAGAGAGTCTCTTCAATAAGTGGTGCTGGGAAAACTGGACAGCTACATGGAAAAGAGTGAAATTAGAACACTCCCTAACACCATACACAAAAATAAATTCAAAATGGATTAGAGACCTAAATGTAAGACAGGACACTATAAAACTCTTAGAGAAAAACATAGGAAGAACATTATTTGACACAAATCACAGCAAGATCCTTTTGACCCTCCTTCTAGAGAAATGGAAATAAAAACAAAAATAAACAAATGGGACCTAATGAAACTTCAAAGCTTTTGCACAGCAAAGGAAACCATAAACAAGACAAAAAGACAGCCCTCAGAATGGGAGAAAATATTTGCAAAAGAATTAATGGACAAAGGATTAATCTTCAAAATATATAAACAGCCCATGCAGCTCAATATTAAAGAAATAAACAACCCAATCCAAAAATGAGCAGAAGACCTAAATAGACATTTCTCCAAAGAAGACATACAGATGGCCAAGAAGCACATGAAAAGCTGCTCAACATCACTAATTATTAGAGAAATGCAAATCAAAACTACAGTGAAGTATCACCTCACACCAGTTAGAATGGGCATCATCAGAAAATCTACAAACAACAAGTGCTGGAGAGGGTGTGGAGAAAAGGGAACACTCTTGCACTGCTGGTGGGAATGTAAATTGATACAGCCACTATGGACAACAATATGGAGGTTCCTTAAAAAACTAAAAATAGAATTACCATATGACCCAGCAATCCCACTACTGGGCATATACCCAGAGAAAACCATAATTCAAAAAGACACATGCACCCCAACGTTCATTGCAGCACTATTTACAATAGCCAGGTCATGGAAGCAACCTAAATGTCCATTGATGGATGAATGGATAAAGAAGATGTGGTACGTATATACAATGGAATATTACTCAGCCATATAAAGGAACGAAATTGAGTCATTTGTTGAGATGTGGATGGATCTAGAGAGTGTCATACAGAGTGAAGTAAGTCAGAAAGAGAAAAACAAATATTGTATATTAACACATGTACGTGGAACCTAGAAAAATGGTGCAGATGAACCCGTTTGCAGGGCAGAAGTTGAGACACAGATGTAGAGAACAAACGTATGGACACCAAGAGGGGTAAGCCACGGGGGTTTGGGGATGGTGATGTGCTGAATTGGGCTATTGGGATTGACATGTATACACTGATGTGTATAAAATTGATGACTAATAAGAACCTGCTGTATAAAAATATAAAATAAAATTCAAAAATTCCAAAAACAAATGACACTAGAGTGCTCTCAGATGTATATATCAACAGAGAAGAATCTAGAACCCCCAAAGGGAGTCTTGCCATGAAGAGCACCCTCTTTCTGCCCCTGTGTCAAGCACCATGACTTAGTGATGAAGATCCAGACTGCCTGAGCTTGAATCCTGCTTCTGCCAGGTTCTAGCCATGAGACTTTGGGAAATTTAACCACCTCTCTGTGTCTCAGTTTTATCAGCTTCTAAATGAAGCCAATAGACTAATAGTAGCACTTACTTCATAGAAGCGTTATGAGAGTTAAACAACTTAATATTTGTAAGCCTTTTGGAAAAGTACCTTGCATATACTAGGCACCATATGTGTTTGTTATGTAAAATGAAAGCATTATTACAGAGATTAAGATAATATCCCCAGACAACTTTTATGTGTTCCAAAAGAAGAGCTGCAGTATTGGGGAGATGTTAGAGAAGGCCAACATGAAGCTATTCATGGGAGTGGAAATAAGGAAGGGTAAACTCTTGCTTAATAGTGACCCAAACCCCTCACTTCTTTAGGATTCTTCAAGTCAGTATTTCTTGTCCTTTTTTTGACTCCAGCTAACCTTCCCCTCCTCTCCTCCCATTCACTGCCTGCCTGAATATTCCAGGCCTGGAAGGGTGACCAGACGTAGCACCACCCAATGGCACCCAGAAGAGAGATGGTTGTAACCAGTTATTCTGAGTGAAGTGAAGTAGCAGACAAAGAGGAAACAAAGTGTTAGCAGCCAGAAGTTTTTTGTTATTCTCCATGAGCATGGAAAGTCCTTGGTTATGAGGTTTTAAAAAAAAGGAACCTACCACCCCCATACAATAGTATGCTATTTTCTGCTGGATTTTTTTTTTTTTTTACTTTATATTATCTTTACTGAGATTTGGGTTGACTTGATTCCACTTCTGCAAAACACATCCATACACCCCCCACACACACACACAGATTCTCAAAACAGAGATGGGGTCCTGACCACCCATTGTTTTATCACTACTCAGCACTGTAAGCATATAATCAAAAATCGAGTATAACAAAGGAAATGTGGGTACATACCTCTACTAACATCAGCTCCCCAATTGATTGTTCACACCTCTTTCTTTTCCAACTTCCACGTAGATGAGTTTAGATACCCCCAAACTTACAGATTCATCCTTCTCTTAGGTTCAAGAGAAGAAAGGTTTGATTTAGAAAATACTTGAGTAACCCAAATGGCCTAGCACTGACTTTTGGGCTCCTGTTGTGAAGGCACTCTGGCTGCCTTGTGGGTCACCATATTGATCTCTAGGGCTGCTTTGTGGATTGGGTTGGTGTGGTGGGTCACTACCCCCTCTACTGGAGTCCTGTGTTGTCACAAGTATGCAGCTTCGAGCCTCTACTTGGAGACTGGATTTTTAAGCTAATGTCCTGACACCTAGTTTTCCCCATACTTAATATATTTTTTCTTGTCTATAACTGGGCTTTTGCTCTTTTTTTTTTTTGAGCAATAGCCAATATTTATTGAGCACTTACTATGTGCCAGACATTTGTGCTAAGCTCTGTATCATGGAATCTTTACAATGATTTGCTTTATTTATTTATATTTTTCAAATTTTTATTGATTATACTCCATTTAAAATTATTAGAAAATAATAGCTATATTCCCCTGTGCTATACAATACACCCTTTTGCTTGTCTGTTTTATACATAGTAGTTTGTTTTTCTTTTTTAACAACTTTATTGGAGTATAATTGCTTTACCATGGTGTGTTAGTTTGGGCTTTTGCTTTTAAGCCCTTTCTGAGTGTCTATGGTAGTAGTCTGCTCAAATCGCTTTCTAGAACAGAGGCTTGGTCTTTATCTTGAAGGCCCCTCTTCATTAGGACTTTGGACTAGTGGCAAATTGACTCTTGCCAGGACCCTTCTCCAGGCATGAAGTTCTCTCCCTAACCCACAGGATGATGGTTGGGGCCTACTTATCCAGGAACAGATATCCAGAGGGGCCCGCTCACTTCTCTTGTACTTTTAAGTATCACCTGCTGGAACACACCATGATGTGCTCTACATTCAACAAGACATCAAGACCTTGTTGATACTGGACGCTTGTTTGTTCTGAAGAAGAAAATTCAAGTCAACACATAACCATGTTCATGTGAATGATACCTGAACCATGTCTGGATATGGTCATTTCCTTGGATATTCTGCCTTGCTGGCCTGCCTAAACTTCTGATATTGGCAAAGGTCTGGCCTCTAACCCCCATCCTCCTCTGTAGGTAGGTATAGAGATAGGCCCAGCTTCTGCTGAATAATCCTTTCTTGTTGGGAATAAGTCACCATTCATGATAAATCCCAAAGTGGGATAACCATCAATCTCAGGGACAATTCCACTTCAGCATCAAAGTGGGTGAAGGCAGCACTGCTCAGTGGTTAAGCCTAAAGACACTGGAGTTCAAATCATACTTCCCCCACTTTTTGGCTAAATGACTTCTGATTTTCTGTGTTAATGTCTTCATCTGTAAACTGGGATATTAATAGTATCCATCTCATAAGGTGTTGTGAGGATTAGACAAAATAACAAACGTACACTACTTAGAGTAATGCCAGACATGTAGTGATTGCTTCATAAATGGTTAATTATTACTATTATTGACAGGAGAGAGGATAAGGGAGCAAGTGGAGGGGATGAAGAAAGAGAAGTGAGAAAGGTGTGGAGAAAAGGAAGAATTAAAGGAGTGTGAGAAAGAACACGTAGAGGAGCATGAAGCAAAAGCGGTGGATTCTTGTTTTCTACCCCAGAGGGTAGGTAGCTAGCAGAATACTTGGAGGGACAGTCAGAGTCACAGTGTTCACAGGTCATGATGAGGAAGTTGAGATTATAGAGCATAAGACTGTGAGTCTTGGTTCTTAGAGAAAACTTTTCCAACATGGAATGGTCATGAGCTTTGCACACTCAGACTCCTCTTATTTCAGTGATTTCAAGGGAAAATGGGATTTCCAACCCCCTTTTCCCACTGCATTTCAGCTGCTTCCACTGCTCTGAATTCCAGGGAAGTAAGTAAAGTCAGTGTTGATGTCTAAGCCCAGTGCTAAATATAAGGGACCACCTTTGCCAGGAATAGCAGCAGGAGGGATTTCGGGTATATTTTTGACTCAGGAAATGTTGGTGGAATAAATTTTAAAAGGTAAACAGATCCATTCAGCAAAGGCAAATTGTACCTGAAAGTACTTTTAGTTTTGCTGCTATAAAAACAAGTCCCCACCCCTCATTTATGGATCCCTGACAAAATGAATATTTCATCCCTGGTTTTCTCTTATGGAACCCCAAAATCCCACACCTAAGCTCAAATTCCCACCATCTTTTCATCTGCTCATGTTCCTTGGATCATCCTAAACAGAGGAGTCTCGCCCAGGATCTCAGTGCAAGAAAGCCCTGGCTCCTCCTAAAACCACGTGAAAAGCAAGTGTGAAAAACAACAGCATTAGCTAATATTTGTTAAGCACCTACTATATTCAGATACTGTGCCAAGTGTTGTACATGGATTATCATTTTGGTTCTCAAAACAATCCTATTGTACTAATAGTTCTCCCATTTTGAAATCTAAATAACATTTTTGGGGCCCAGGATGGGCTGTCCCCAAATATGCCACAATGACGTATTGATTATTATTACTTTTTGGCCGTGCCACTTGCAGGGATCTCAGTTCCCCTACCAGGGATTGAACCCGGGCCATGGCAGTGAAAGCCCAGAATTCTAACCATTAGGCCACCAGGTAACTCCCAATGTTGATTATTTTGAATTGAAGTTCCTTAAGAAGCAGCCAATGCAAGAGGGAAACTCTGACTTCTCTGTCCCCCTGAAAGCAGAAAATAAATCTCCCATATGAAAGGTGCACTCCCTATATCTGGAGGTACAAGGACATCCTTATCACCAGAGACAGGGAATTTGGGGCAGGGAGCTTGTATAAACAAACCTTGTTACTTTAATTTACTACTTCAAGCCCAAACTCTGTTTACATTCTTCACTGATTGAGCACCCAAAGCCTAAGTTTCTTTGTCCTGTTGATTCTTCACAAGTTTATTTTTTCTTTGTCTAAAAAGTATAAAAGCTGTTTGTGTTGGCCACTTGTTAGGTCTAATTTCTATGAGACTTCTGTGTGCACAAATTAAAATTTGTCTCTTTTCTCCTATAATTTGTCTTGTGTCAATTTTATTATTAGTCCAGCCACAAGAACTCAAGAGGGGGAAGAGGGGAAATAGTCCTCTTCCTGACAACAGGTGGAGTTTATATAATTTTCCCAAAGTCCTAAAACTAATGGATGAATGATTCACTGCTAGCTGATTTGACAACTTCGATTTCAGTTTCAGTAGATGAGGCAAGTGTATCTTAGAGCTGCCTTTCATCGTAGCATGTTTTGCCCTTTGAAGAGTATCAAGGACGTAGAAACTGAATGAGTGAAGAGGTCAGAAAAGTGTGCAGCAGAAAGAACTATAGCCCTGGGGTTAACAGAACAAATGTCCATTTCCAGCTCTACCAATTTCAGGTTGTGAAATTTCAGGTGAATTGTTTAACTTGAATTTTAGATTACACTTTTTTGCATAATGGAATTAATAATATCTATCTTGCTTATTTAAATGATTTTAGTATGTATCACATAAGAATGTGGGCATAAAGATTGTAAAATGCTTTCCAAGTTAAGTGGTATCAAGTACCACCCTGTCCAGCCCTTCTTTGGAAGATTGGGGACATCCCTAGATTTACACTTAGGTTCTATTCAACTTTTTTCCCCATCTACTTGCATCTTCTACTTGTATGTCCGGATGACTAACATAGGCTCTAAAACCCTGACCTGCCCAGTGGATACAATACCTATGAAGCTCACATTAAATGAGCCACAGTTTTAAATGGTTAAGGGAACCAGAGACACCAAAGTGCATGGATTCTACCTTTTCAAGAAATCCTAACCCACTAGATTCTCTGTGTTCTAACTTATGCCAGGAATTTGCTAATGCATTTCCAAAGCTGGTAAGAGACCCTATAAGTAGATTTAGAAATGCCAAATATAGTCAGTTTTTACATAAATAAGGCAATTGTTAGGATTCAATGAGATAATATATGCAATGACAAAGCACTCCCAGAACTATGTTGATGTTACATAAGTTTTCTTTGTACTAACAACAACCAATATGCATTTAACCTTTATAATTTACTGTTAAGCCATAAGTAAGAAAAACAGAATTTTCAGTTCAACTTCTCTGTTTCTTTTTTGAGAACTAACTTATTTGTAGAACAGGGATGATAATCTCTTCTCCATTTATTTTAGGGTTTTTGGAGGACAGAAGCAGAGCAATAGCTCTGAATTTACTTTGAAAATAAAGGGGGCTTATAACAATGAAACTTTTACAACGATAATTATAGTCATGCATCTCTCTAATCTGCTGGAGAAATGAAATAATTGAGAAGGGTCTATCTCTGTTAAAGCCTATATAACACATTCTAACACCAAAAGAAAATTGCTTTTAAGTTTTTCAAGGTTTTGGATTATCTGTTCCTCTGTTGGTTTTCTGGGCAGGTCTACCATATGCTGACTCTTCTGAGCAGAAGGGTTTGTCTCAGATCTTTAGAGACTGAATACAAATAAAATTCAGAAATATAAACTCTAAACCTGAAAAACAGTTAGGTTTGGATTTTAGGTCTCTCCCCAGTCAGTTGGATTCCTTTTGAGACCCAGGGTGTTTCTGTTAAAGCAGATCAAAAGGGCAATTCAATGTCTTCCTTAAGGGAAATTTCTAAAACAACAGAAAATTAGGAGGGGATCATCAAGGGTCAGAACTCACAGGTTTGTAGACAAAGGAGCAAGATCCATAGGTGGTGAAGAGCCATCTTCTTCCAGAGTATAAACTTCTGTGTAAAAGTATGACTCTCTTCCAGCGGAGAATCAATCTCACTTCTGTTTTCATGCCCCTTTTTATAGAAGGCGTTGCAGAAAGGAAGTGAGTTAGCTGATGAAGGACATGCCAGTTTTTTTTTCTATTGTATAATTAGTTATTTTTTCAACAAATATTTATTGAATGCCTACTATGTGTCAGACACTCTTCTGGGCACTGGCAATATAAAGAACAACAAAGCAATTGATCACCCTCCTTTCATGGAGCTCATATTCTTGTTGGGGAGATCAATATTAACAGGCAATATAGTGTGATAAGTGTTGCCAAAGAGAAAATAATGGGAACTGAGAGGGCAGCGGGGAGTTCTAACCCAGACTAGGACAGTGTGGGGAAGGCTTCCTGAAGGAACTGACAACAAAGCTGAGTCAGGTCTGAAGAGTAAGTTAACATTATTAGGAGAAAGGTGGTAGGGATTATGAATAGGAAGAATGTGTTAACACTATAGGAGCTTAATAAGTGGTAGCAGTTAATATTACATAATTATAGTTGCATGTAATAATAATTATTTATAATTCTATTATACAATTTTATAATTGTATATAACTGTAAAATTATTTATACTGTATAATAATTATATTATATGTAATAGTAATATAATGTATATTATCAGATAATATATAAATCATATTATACATTTTAATGTATATATGTATATACATAAATAATATATATAATGTATAATTTGTATAAATATGTTATGATTGAGCTAGATATAACACAGGACTGTTCTCTAGTATACTTCTAGGATACTCCTCTAGTTATGCTCCTAGCCAATCCCTGTTAGAAGTATAACAAGGATCTTGTCTGTGTGGGGTGTGTTGGAGAGTGGTAATATGAGTAAATATTTGGGACCAGATGTTAAGCAGTTTGAACTTGGACCCAGATGTTTTGGGAAGTGCTGGGAAAACTGAGGAGATAGGTCCTGAGACCTGGGGAAGTAAGATTTTATGCAGCCTTTCCCTCAGCCAGCTAGCTCATTTCTAGGGGTCCTGAGCATCTGGAGTCATTCATAAAACAATCCTGCTCCTCATTCTCCATATATACTTATTCATTATTGAATAGTTGAGTGCCTTTATGTAGATATAGTGAACTGGGAAGCTGAGACCAAAGAAGGATTAAAATAAAAATAAAATTTCCCAGTTTTATTTTTTCCTTTCACAAGATAAAACCATATTACTTTCACAGTTTTAGCAAGAATATCTTCCTGAAATATGTAATTAATACATTTGCAAAACCACACATCTATCTTGTATTAGTTGTACAGAGAAGGAAGAAAGACTATGAAGTTGCCAAGAGCTGCTGGAAACCTGACTTTGTATCCTGTTTTTCCCTTCTTCAGTCTCTGAAAAAATGTTTCTTCGTCTCTTGCATTTAAAACTCTTGCTTGGTCTCATGTGTATGTCTTTAGAACTCCTTTATTGGATGAGATACGGCACATTCAGGGTGATATGGCCATAGACAAGAACTCCTATATTGGTATCTTACTCAAGGACTTATGTTCTCTTAAGCTTGAACCAGTGTCTTATCTCTGTCTTTCAGCCTTAACCTGCCACACAATAGTGTATTTTTTTTTTTATCAAGAAGATACTAGCTTTTGAGACTTCTTTTCTTGATGTGCCCTTTGTAGATGAGCAAAGAGCCAAATAGCTTGAGATCTGGGGCAGGAGGTCAGTCTGGGGTACAGACCAATAGAAGAGAGAGTCTGCGACAGACAGAAAATTTGAGAAGACAGACAGATTAGATAAAACTTAGGTGACCCTGTGGGATGGCAAGACAAGCTGGAATCTGGAAAAGTCTCCAGTGCAAAAACAAATTCTTTTTGTCCAACATTTCCCATGCCCTCCAGAATTTTGCTGAGAAAGTGGCACTGAGAAGGATCTGGAAAACAGAGGCAGATTGTATGACACATGTAGTTGGAGTTTTAATATAAAAGTGAACCAAAAATAATGAAACTACAGCCCAACCCCTTCCCACTTCAAATATTAGTAAGATCTGAAAGGCAGTGGTGGTGAAGGAGGTTGGGGGTTAGGCTAACTGTAAGTGAACTGAATCTAATTAAAGCTATGACACTATCCCAGCTCAATTTAATTCTAAGGAGAATATTAATGATCACCTTCTCACTCAAAATGCCAGGCAGAGGGAAGGGATTGCATTCCTAGGGAAATAAATAAAGTAAAACAAACAAAAAAAGCATTATACTTAACAATATATTTTCTTTTATACAACTATTTGAATACAATAAAAATTATGAGAATTGTTAAGAAGCAAGAAAATGTGATTCATAATCAGGAGAAAGCTAAATCAATAGAAATAAACTACAGCTGAGCAGGTTTGAGAAATAGCAGGTAAAGACTTTAAAACAACTGCTATAAATATTTTGAAGAATTTACAGGAAAATGTGTTGAAACTTTGAAAAGATGGCCTGTTTCCAGAGAGAAATCAAAATCCCAATGAAGAACCAACTTGAAATTCTAAAGTGTAAAAATATGATATATGAAACAAATTTAATTAGATGGACTTAATATCAGAATAAGCACTTCAGAAGAAAGGGTCAGTGAACGTCAAGACAATAAAAACTATTCAAACTGAAGTAGAGAGGAGATCAAAAATATGAAATATTTACAGATAAATTTGATGACAGCTTAAGGATAAATCTGACAAAAGATACTGGAAACTAGAAATAAGTGGGAAGGAATGCCTATTGATGTGTTGGAAGATTCAATATTGTTAAGATGTTAATTCTCCCCAGATTGATCTATAGGTCCAACAAAATCCCACTCAAAATCCCAGTAGGTATTTTTGTTTTTGAACATTGTAAGACACTTGTTTTATTTAGTAAATAAATTTCTCTAAATACATATAATAAAATGCTGTAATTATATTAAACAAGTAATAATTACAAACATGTAGACCCTACTATAGCCTAGTTCTTCATAATCACTGTGGTGATTACTATACTATCTGGAGAAAACCTGTGGCAAAAACTAAAACTGAAAAATCCTTTGGTGAGCACAGTCATCCCTCCCTCCATCAAAACGAAAAGTTTACCAAACTATAGCAAATATAAAAGAGGTGGTTAGTAATTCACAACAGTCTTCAAGAGCATTAATTATCAATTCTTTACCTGATTTAGATACATCCACTTGTTCTCTAATCTCATCTTTACCAAATGTGTCAAGCAATATTAGATGTTGGAGATGACAGAAGAATCAAATTTTCCCTACCCCTGCCAAATTACAAGATTCCTGATGAGTATAAATTTCTTGAAAATAGTGGAAATTTTTTGTACCTGAGAGTGGAGAATGTGATGTAGAATTTTGCATTTGGCACGGAATCTGGCTTAGATGATTTGGTGAAATATGAGGACTGGGCATGTGATGGAACATTTAAATGTAGTCCAGATGTGTTCTACCAGTTGTATAGGTTATATGCATTGATAAGAGATAACAACATTCCTCATCTGTTCATTTTGCTTCTAGGGAAATCTGAAGAGATTTACAGCAGACTTTCTTATATTATAAACAACTTACTTTGGATCCAACATTGGATCCTGAATCCTTAATGGCTGACCTTGAGAAAGGAAGTATCATCCTTCAATTTAAGATACACCTAAATACAGCTACAATCATGAATCTACACATTTAACGTGTTTTCAAATATTTTTGTACTTTTATTTTCCACAATAAAATATTTTTAATTGAATTGTAGCTGATTTACACCGTTGTGTTAATTTCTGCTGTACAGCAAAATTTTATATATATATAATTTTATATATATATATATAATTCTTTTTTTTTAACATCTTTATTGGGGTATAATTGCTTTACAATGGTGTGTTAGTTTCTGCTTTATAACCAAGTGAATCAGTTATACATATACATATGTTCCCATATCTCTTCCCTCTTGCGTCTCCCTCCCTCCGACCCTCCCTAACCAACCCTCCAGGCTGTCACAAAGCACCAAGCCAATATCCCTGTGCCATACGGCTGCTTCACACTAGCTATCTACCTTATGTTTGTTAGTGTATATATGTCCATGCCTCTCTCTTGCCCTGTCACAGCTCACCCTTCCCCCTCCCCATATCCTCAAGTCCGTTCTCCAGTAGGTCTGTGTCTTTATTCCTGTCTTACCACTAGGTTCTTCATGACATTTTTTTTTCTTAAATTCCATATATATGTGTTAGCATACGGTATTTGTCTTTTTCTTTCTGACTTACTTCACTCTGTATGACAGACTCTAGGTCTATCCACCTCATTACAAATAGCTCAATTTCGTTTCTTTTTATGGCTGAGTAATATTCCATTGTATATATGTGCCACATCTTCTTCATCCATTCATCCAATGATGGACACTTAGGTTGTTTCCATCTCTGAGCTATTGTAAGTAGAGCTGCAATGAAGATTTTGGTACATGACTCTTTGAATTTTGGTTTTCTCAGGGTATATGCCCAGTAGTGGGATTGCTGGGTCATATGGTAGTTCTATTTGTAGTTTTTTAAGGAACCTCCATACTGTTCTCCATAGTGGCTGAACCAATTCACATTCCTACCAGTAGTGCAAGAGTGTACCCTTTTCTCCACACCCTCTCCAGCATTTATTGTTTCTAGATTTTTTGATGATGGCCATTCTGACTAGTGTGAGATGATATCTCATTGTAGTTTTGATTTGCATTTCTCTAATGATTAATGATGTTGAGCATTCTTTCATGTGTTTGTTGGCAGTCTGCATATCTTCTTTGGAGAAATGTCTATTTAGGTCTTCTGCCCATTTTTAGATTGTGTTTTTGTTTTTTTGTTATTGAGCTGCATGAGCTGCTTGTAAATTTTGGAGATTAATCCTTTGTCAGTTGCTTCATTTGCAAATATTTTCTCCCATTCTGAGGGTTGTCTTTTGGTCTTGTTTATGGTTTCCTTTGCTGTGCAAAAACTTTGAAGTTTCATTACATCCCATTTGTTTATTTTTGTTTTTATTTCCATTTCTCTAGGAGGTGGGTCAAAAAGGATCTTGCTGTGATTTATGCCATAGAGTGTTCTGCTTATGTTTTCCTCTAACAGTTTGATAGTTTCTGGCCTTATATTTAGGTCTTTAATCCATTTTGAGCTTATTTTTGTGTATGGTGTTAGGGAGTGATCTAATCTCTTACTTTTACATATACCTGTCCGTTTTCCCAGCACCACGTATTGAAGAGGCTGTCCTTTCTCCACTGTACATTCCTGCTACCTTTATCAAAGATAAGGTGTCCATATGTGCGTGGGTTAATCTCTGGGCTTTCTATCCTGTTCCATTAATCTATCTTTCGGTTTTTGTGCCAGTACCATACCATCTTGATAACTGTAGCTTTGTGGTATAGTCTGAAGTCAGGGAGCCTGATTCCTCCAGCGCCTTTTTTCGTTCTCAAGATTGCTTTGACTATTCAGGGTCTTTTGTGTTTCCATACAAATTGTGAAATTTTTTGTTCTAGTTCTGTGAAAAATGCCAGTGGTAGTTTGATAGGGATTGCTTTGAATCTGTAGATTGCTTTGGGTAGTAGAGTCATTTTTACAATGTTGATTCTTCCAATCCAAGAACATGATATATCTCTCCATCTATTGGTATCATCTTTAATTTCTTTCATCAGTATCTTATAATTTTCTGCATACAGGTCTTTTGTCTCCTTAGGTAGGTTTATTTCTAGATATTTTATTCTTTTTGTTGCAATGGTAAATGGGAGTGTTTTCTTGATTTCACTTTCAGATTTTTCATCATTAGTATATAGGAATGCCAGAGATTTCTGTGCATTAATTTTGTATCCTGCTACTTTACCAAATTCATTGATTAGCTCTAGTAGTTTTCTGGTAGCATCTTTAGGATTCTCTATGTATAGTATCATGTCATCTGCAAACAGTGCCCAGTTTACTTCTTCTTTTCCGATTTGGATTCCTTTTATTTCCTTTTCTTCTCTGATTGCTGTGGCTAAAACTTCCAAAACTATGTTGAATAAGAGTGGTGAGAGTGGGCAACCTTGTCTTGTTCCTGATCTTAGTGGAAATGCTTTCAGTTTTTCACCATTGAAAATGATTTTGGCTGTGAATTTGTCATATATGGCCTTTATTATGTTGAGGAAAGTTCCCTCTATGCCTACTTTCTGCAGGGTTTTTATCATAAATGGGTGTTGAATTTTGTCGAAAGCTTTCTCTGCATCTATTGAGATGATCATATGGTTTTTCTCCTTCAATTTGTTAATATGGTGTATCACATTGATTGATTTGTGTATATTGAGGAATCCTTGCATTCCTGGAATAAACCCCACTTGATCAAGATGTATGATCCTTTTAATGTGCTGTTGGATTCTGTTTGCTAGTATTTTGTTGAGGATTTTTGCAACTATGTTCATCAGTGATATTGGCCTGTAGTTTTCTTTCTTTGTGACATCCTTGTCTGGTTTTGGTATCAAGGTGATGGTGGCCTCGTAGAATGAGTTTGGGAGTGTTCCTCCCTCTTCTATATGTTGGAAGAGTTTGAGAAGGATAGGTGTTAGCTCTTCTCTAAATATTTGATAGAATTCACCTGTGAAGCCATCTGGTCCTGGGTTTTTGTTTGTTGGAACATATTTAATCACAGTTTCAATTTCAGTCCTTGTGATTGGTCTGTTCATATTTTCTACTTTTTTCCTGATTCAGTCTTGGCAGGTTGTGCATTTCTAAGAATTTGTCCATTTTTTCCAGGTTGTCCATTTTATTGGCATAGAGTTACTTGTAGTAATCTCTCATGATCTTTTTTGTTTCTGCAGTGTCAGTTGTTACTTTTCCTTTTTCATTTCTAACTCTATTGATTTGAATCTTCTCCCTTTTTTTCTTGATAAGTCTGGCTAATGGTTTATCCATTTTGTTTATCTTCTCAAAGAACGAGCTTTTAGTTTTATTGATCTTTTCTATCATTTCCTTCATTTCTTTTTCATTTATTTCTGATCTTATCTTTATGATTTCTTTCCTTCTGCTAACTTTGGGATTTTTTTGTTCTTCTTTCTCTAATTGCTTTAGGTGCAAGGTTAGGTTGTTTATTCAAGATGTTTCCTGTTTCTTAAGGTAGGATTGTATTGCTATAAACTTCGCTCTTAGAACTGCTTTTGCTGCATCCCATAGGTTTTGGGTCTTCGTGTCTCCATTGCCATTTGTTCCTAGGTATTTTTTATTTCCTCTTTGATTTCTTCAGTGATCACTTCGTTATTAAGTAGTGTATTGTTTAGCCTCCATGTGTTTGTATTTTTTACAGATCTTCTCCTGTAATAGATATCTAGTCTCATAGCGTTGTGGTGGGAAAAGATACTTGATACAATTTCAATTTTCTTAAATTTACCAAGACTTGATTTATGACCCAAGATATGATCTACCCTGGAGAATCTTCCATGAGCACTTGGAAAAATGTGTATTCTGTTGTTTTTGGATGGAATGTCCTATAAATATCAATTAAGTCCATCTTGTTTAATGTATCATTTAAAGCTTGTGTTTCCTTATTTATTTTCATTTTGGATGATCTGTCCAATGGTGAAAGTGAGGTGTTAAAGTCCCCTACTATGAATATGTTACTGTCGATATCCCCTTTTATGATTGTTAGTATTTGCCTTATGTATTGAGGTGCTCCTATGTTGGATACATAAATAATTACAATTGTTACATCTCCTTCTTGGATTGATCCCTTGATCATTACGTAGTGTCCTTCTTTGTCTCTTCTAATAGTCTTTATTTGAAAGTCTATTTTGTCTGATATGATAATTGCTACTCCAGCTTTCTTTTGGTTTCCATTTGCATGGAATATCTTTTTCCATCCCCTTACTTTCAGTCTGTATGTGTCTCTAGGTCTGAAGTAGGTCTCTTGTAGAAAGCATATATATGGGTCTTGTTTTTGTATCCATTCAGCCAATCTGTGTCTTTTGGTAGGAGCATTTAGTCCATTTACATTTAAGGTAATTATCGATATGTATGTTCCTATTCCCATTTTCTTAATTGTTTTGGGTTCGTTATTGTAGGTCTTTTCCTTCTCTTGTGTTTCTTGCCTAGAGAAGTTCCTTTAGCATTTGTTGTAAAGCTGGTTTGGTGGTGCTGAACACTCTCAGCTTTTGTTGTCTGTAAAGGTTTTAATTTCTCCATCAAATCTGAATGAGATCCTTGCTGGGTAGAGTAATCTTGGTTGCAGGTTTTTCTCCTTCATCACTTAAAATATGTCCTGCCACTCCCTTCTGGCTTGCAGAGTTTCTGCTGAAAGATCAGCTGTTAAACTTATGGGGATTCCCTTGTGTGCTATTTTTCTCTTGCTGCTTTTAATGTGTTTTTTTGTATTTAATTTTTGACAGTTTGATTAATATGTGTCTTGGCATATTTCTCCTTGGATTTATCCTGTATGGGACTCTCTGTGCTTCCTGGACTTGATTAACTAATTCCTTTCCCATATTAAGGAAGTTTTCAACTATAATCTCTTCAAATATTTTCTCAGTTACTTTCTTTTTCTCTTCTTCTTCTGGGACCCCTATAATTCGAATGTTGGTGCGTTTAATGTTGTCCCAGAGGTCTCTGAGACTGTCTTAAGTTCTCTTCATTCTTTTTTCTTTATTTTGCTCTGCAGCAGTTATTTAGACTATTTTATCTTCCAGGTCACTTATCCGTTCTTCTGCCTCAGTTATTCTGCTGTTGATCCCTTCTAGAGTATTTTTAATTTCATTTATTGTGTTGTTCAGCATTTGCTTGTTTCCTCTTTAGTTCTTCTAGGTCCTTGTTAAATGTTTCTTGCATTTTCTCTATTCTATTTCCAAGATTTTGGATCAGCTTTACTATCATTATTCTGAATTCTTTTTCAGGTAGGCTGCCTATTTCCTCTTCATTTGTTAGGTCTGGTGGGTTTTTACCCTGCCTCTTCATCTGCTGTGTGTTTTTCTGTCCTCTCATTTTGCTTATCTTACTGTGTTTCGGGTCTCCTTTCTGCAGGCTACAGGTTCGTAGTTCCCATTGTTTTTGTTGTCTGTCCCCAGTGGCTAAATTTGGTTCAGTGGGTTGTGTAGGCTTCCTGGTGGAGGGGACTAGTGCCTGTGTTCTGGTGGATGAAGCTGGATCTTGTCTTTCTGGTGGGCAGGTCCACGTCTGGTGGTGTGTTTTGGGGTGTCTGTGGACTTATTATGGTTTTAGGCAGCCTCTCTGCTAATTGGTGGGGTTGTGTTTCTGTTTTGCTAATTGTTTGGCATAGGGTGTCCAGCACTGTAGCTTTCTGGTCGTTGAGTGAAGCTGGGTGCTGGTGTTGAGATGGAGATCTCTGGGAGATTTTTGCCGTTTGATATTACGTGGAGCTGGGAGGTCTCTTGTGGACCAGTTTCCTGAAGTTGGCTCTCCCACCTCAGAGGCACAGCACTGACTCCTGGCTGCAGCACCAAGAGTCTTTCATCCACACGGCTCAGAATGAAAGGGAGAAAAAGTAGAATGAAAGAAAGAAAGAATGAAAGAAAGAAAGAAAAGGAAAGAAAGGAGGGAGGGATGGAGGGAGGAAGCAAGGAAGGAAGGATGGAGGGAGGGAAGGAAGGAGGGAAGGAAGGAAAGAAAGAAAGAATGAAGATAAAATAAAATAAAGTTATTAAAATAAAAATAATTATTAAGAAAAAAAGAATTATTTTAAAAGAAGAAAAACAAACAAACGGATGGATAGGACCCTAGGACAAATGGTGGAAGTAAAGCTATATAGACAAATTCTCACACAGAAGCATACACTTACACACTCACAAAAAGAGGAAAAGAGGAAAAAATCCTAAATCTTGCTCTCAAAGTCCACCTCCTCAATTTGGGATGATTCGTTGTCTATTCATGTATTCCACAGATGCAGGGTACATCAAGTTGATTGTGGAGCTTTAATCCACTGTTTCTGAGGCTGCTGGGAGAGATTTCCCTTTCTCTTCTTTGTTCTCACAGCTCACGGGGCTTAGCTTTGTATTTGGCCCCGCCTCTGCGTGTAGGTCGCTGGAGGGCGTCTGTTCTTCTCTCAGACAGGACAGGGTTAAAGGAGCAGCTGCTTCGGGGACTCTGGCTCACTCAGGCCGCGGGGAGGGAGGTGCATGGATGCGGGGTGAGCCTGCGGCGGCAGAGGCCAGCATGATGTTGCACCAGCCGGAGGCACGCCGTGCGTTCTCCGGGGGAAGGTTTCCCTGGATCCCGGGACCCTGGCAGTGGTGGGCTGCACAGGCTCCCAGGAAGGGGAGGTGTGGATAGTGACCTGTGCTCGCACACAGGCTTCCTGGTGGCAGCAGCAGCAGCCTTAGCGTCTCATGCCCGTCTCTGGTGTCTGCGCTGTTAGCCGCAGCTCGCACCCGTCTCTGGAGCTCCTTTAAGCAGCGCTCTTAATCCCCTCTCCTCGCGCACCAGGAAACAAAAGAGGGAAGAAAAAGTCTCTTGCCTCTTCGGCAGGTCCAGACTTTTTCCCGGACTCCCTTGCGGCTAGCCGTGGGGCACTAACCCCCTGCAGGCTGTGTTCATGCCGTCAACCCCAGTCCTCTCCCTGCGCTCTAACCGAAGCCCGAGCGTCAGCTCCCAGCCCCACCCGCCCTGGCGGGTGAGCAGACAAGTCTCTCGGGCTGGTGAGTGCCGGTGGGTACTGATCCTCTGTGCGGGAATGTCACTGCTTTGCCCTCCGCACCCCTGTTGCTGTGCTCTACTCCACGGCTCCGAAGCTTTTCCTCTCCACCACCCGCAGTCTTCCGCCCACGAAGGGGCTTCCTAGTGTGTGGAAATCTTTCCTCCTTTACAGCTCCCTCCCACTGGTGCAGGTCCCGTCCCTATCATTTTGTCTCTGTTTATTCTTTTTTCTTTTTCCCTATCCAGGTACGTGGGGACTTTCTTGCCTTTTGGGAGGTCTGAGGTCTTCTGCCAGCGTTCAGTGGGTGTTCTGTAGGAGTTGTTCCACATGCAGATGTATTTCTGGTGTATCTCGAGATCTGTACTCTGAACTACCACTATTCCTCTCTCATCACAAAACCTATAATTCTTTTTTATGTTCTTTTCCATGTGGTTTATCTCAGGGTATTGAATATAGTTCCCTGTGCTATACAGTAGGACCTTGTTTTTTATCCATTCTACTTATAATAGTTTGCATTTGCTAACCCTGAACTCCCAGTTCAGCCCTCTCCCACTCCCCCTCCCCTTTGCCAACAACAAGTCTGTTCTCTATGTCTGTGAGTCTGTTTTTGTTTCATAGACAGGTTCATTTGTTTCACAATAAAATCTTTTGTTATTGATTTTTCATGTTTCATTATGTCCTTTTTTATGTCTGTCTTTGATTTGTTTTTGTTATTTTCTTTTATGGCAAAATTGTCTTATGGCTAACTAGTTGGGCAACAAAACTGCTGTGATGAAACTGCTCGCAGCAAAGATTTTTACTGTGAAAATACCAGATATGTTTACGCACATTTTCATGTACCTGTTTGCCTTTTGTATGCCATTTTCGGATAAATTTCTAGTTAGTATCTCTGCCTATTTTTAAATTGGATTGTTTGGGGGTTTTTTGCTATTGACTCGTATGAGTTCTTTACATGTTTTGGATATTAATCCCTTATAATATATGTGTTTTTCAAATATTTCTCGAATTCCTTAGGCTTCTTTGCATTTTGTTGATGACTTCCTTCACTGTGCAGAAGATTTTTAGTTTGATGAGTACAACTTTTTAATTTTTTTCTTTTGTTGCCTTTGTTTTTGGTGTCAAATCCAAGAAATCATTGCCAAGACTGCTGTCAAAGAGCTTACTGCCTATGCTTTTTTCTAGGAGTTTTATGGTTTCAGGTTTTATATTTTAATCCATTCTGAGTTGATTTTTGGGTATGGTGTAAACTAGGGGTCCAGTTTCATTTTTTTGCATGTGAATATCGAGTTTTCCCAATACAATTTATTGAAGAGACTATCCTTACTTCATTGCACATTCTTGGCTCCTTTGTTACAAAGTAATTGGCCATAAAGTGTATTTCTAAGCTCTTTATCCTGTTCTATTAATCTATGCGTCTGTTTTTATGCCAATATCATACTGTTTTGATTACTATAGCTTTGTAATATAGTTTGAAAACAGGACTTGTAATGCCTCAGATTTTCTTTTCTTTCTCAGAATTGCTTTGGCTATTCAGGGTGTTTTCTGGTTTCATATAAATTTTATATTGTTTTTTCTATTTCTGTGGAAATGCCATTGGAATTTTCGTAGGGATTGCATTGACTTTATTGTTTGCTTTAGATGGTATGGGCATTTTAACTATTCATTCTCCTAATTCATGGGCATGGAATACATTTTCATTGATTTGTGTCTTCTTCACTTTCTTTCATCAATGTCTTATAGTTTTTGTGTACAGAATTTTCACCTCCTTCATTAAATTTATTCCTAGATATTTTATTGTTTTTGATTCAATTGTAAATGAGATTGTTTTCTTAATTTCTTTCTGATAGTTTACTAGTGTATATAAGTGCAAATGATTTTTGCAGATTGGTTTTGTACCCTGCATCTTTACTGAATTTGTTTATTACTTCGAAGAGTATTTTGGTGAAGCCTTTAGGGTTTTCTACATATATTATGTCATCTGCAAACAGAGAGAACTTTACTTTTTCCTTTTCAATTGGAATGCCTTTATTTCTTTTTCTTGTCTAAATACTCTGGCTAGTATTAAGTTTTCTAGTACTACCTTGAATAAAAGTGGTGAGGGTGGACATTTTTGTCTTGTTCCTGATTTTAGAGGAACTTATGTTTTTACTGTTGAGTATGACACTAGCTGTGGGCTTGTCATATATGGTCGCTATAATGTTAAGGTACATTCCCTCTATATCCATTTTTTAGAGATTTTTTATCATGAATTAATGATAATTTTTCCAAAATTTTTTTCACCTACTGAAATTATCATATTATTTTTACTTTTCACTCTATTAATGTGATGTGTCACACTGACTGATTTGCAGATGTTAAGCCACCCTTGAATTCCAGGGATAAATCCCACCTGATCATGGTGTATGATCTTTTTAATGTATTGTTGAATTGGTTTTATAAAATTTTGTTGAGGAATTTTGGATCTATGTTCATCTGGGATATTGTTCTGTAATTTTCTTTTCTTCTGGTGTCCTTGTCTGGTTTTGGTATCAGGGTAATACTGACTTTGTAAAATGAGTTTGGAAGTATTTTCTCTTCTATTTTTTGGAAGAGATTGAGGATTGATATTAATTCTTCTTTTAATGCTTGGAAGAATTCACCAGTGAAGTCATCTGGTCCTGGGGTTTTATGTGTTGGAAGATTGTTGATTACTAATTCAATCTCTTTATTCACTATTTGTCTGTTCAGACTTTCTATTTCTTCATGATGAAGAAAGAATGTATGTATGTATGTACATTGTATGTTGTATGTTTCTAGGAATTTATCCATTTCTTCTAAGTTGTCTAATTTGTAGTTGTATAATTATTCATAACCAGCAGGATTTTAACAGAAATTTACAAGCTGATTCTAAAATGGAAATGCAAAAAACCTAAATAGGTAAAACAACTATGAAAAAGAAGATCAAAATTGGAGAGGTACAAATAATAATTATGAATATAGAGTTGAAGAGTGTAGTATTGGTTTAAAGATAGACAAACAGATCAATGGAATAGAATAGAGAGTCCAGAAACAGACTCACACATATATGGACAAATGGATTTTGATGAAAGAACAAAAGAAATGAGGTGCATAAAGGGCAGTCTTCCCCACAAATTATTTTAGAATAATTGAATATCCATATGAAAAAGAAGATAAAGAAAGGAAGGAAGAAAAAGAAATAGAAAGAAAGAAAAGAAAGGAGGGACTTCCCTGGTGGTGCAGTGGTTAAGAATCTGCCTGCCAGTGCAGGGGAAATGGGTTCAATCCCTGGTCCAAGAAGATCTCACATGCTGTGAAGCAACTAAGCCTGTGCACCACAGCTACAAAGCCTGCACTCTAGAGCCTGTGTGCCACAACTTCTGAGCCCATGCACCACAACTACTGAAGCCCACATGCTCTAGGGCCCACGTGCTACAACTACTGAAGCCCGTGCACCTAGAGCCCATCCTCTGATACAAGAGAAGCCACCGCAGTGAGAAGCCTGTGCACTGCAATAGAGAGTAGCTCACACTCGCACCAATTAGAGAAAGCCTGTGTGCAGCAATGAAGACCCAATGCAGTCAAAAAAAAAAAAGAGAGAGAGAGAGAGAGAGAGAGAGAGAAAGGAAAGGAAAAAATAGAAAAATAACTTTGATTCATACATTGTACCATATTTTAAAAATCCATTCAAAATAGATCGTGACCTAAAGGTAAAACCTAAAATTATAAAACTTCTAGAAGAAAACATAAGAGAATATATTTGTCAAATATTTTTAATTTTGTGGCAGATGAAGATTTCTTAGACACACCACCAAAATCACAATCCACAGAAGAATAAATTGACAAATCCGAACTGACCAAAATTAAGAACTTCTGCTTTTCAAAAGACACTGTTAAGAGAATGAAAAGAAAAGCCACAGAGAGGAATTTTTTGCAAACTATGTATCTGTCAAAGGACTTATATCCAGAAAATACAGCGATCTCAAAACTAAATAATAAAAAAACAAACAACCCAATAAAATAAATGGACAAAAGTTTAAATAGACACTTCATCGAAGAAGATATAAGGCTGTCAACTAAGCAAATGAAAAGATGCTCAACTTCATTAATCTTTAGGGAAATTGAATTAAAACTACAATGAGATACATTTAAACATCCTTTAAAGTTAAAAATACTCACTGTGACGGTTAGTTTTATGTCAACTTGATCATGAGATGCCCAGATATCTGGTTGCACATTATTTCTGAATGTATTGTGAGGGTGTTTCTGGAAGAGATTAGCATTTGAATTGGTGGACTGAGTAAAGTAGATTGCTCTCCCCATTGTCAGTGGGCATGACCCAATCTGTTGAGGGCCTGAATAGAACAAAAAGGTAGTGGAAGGTTGAACTTGTTCTCTCTGCCTGACAGCTTGAGCTAAGACATTTGTCTTTTGCCCTTGGACTGGGATTTACACCATCAGTGTTCTTGGTTCTCAGGCCTTCAGACTGGAATTTACACCACCAGCTTTCCTGGTTCTCCAGCTTGCAGACGGCAGACTGTGGGACTTTACAGCTTCCATAATCATGAGTCAGTTCCTTATAATAAGTCTCATTCTAGTTATATATGTATATATTCTATTGATTCTGTTTCTCTAGAGAACCTTGACTAATACACTCAGCATACCAAATGTTGGCAAGATTATGGAGGAACTAGAACTTTTATACACTTTTGGTGTATATGTATGTTAAATGGTTGCTATAAACTGAATATTAGTGTCCCCCTAAAATTCATATGTTGAAACCTAACCCCAATGTGACAGTATTAAGAGGTGGGGGCCATGGAAAATGATTTGATCATGAGTCTGGAGCCCTCATAAAAGGAATTAGTGCCCTTATAAAAGGGGTCTTAGAGAGGCAGAGTCAAGATGATGGTGTGGGAAGATGTGGAGTTAGTGTCTCCCTACAACTAGGGCACCTGCTGGCCACTGGTGGGAGACTCTGATGCCCAAAGAGATGGAAGGAACCCTAAAGTGAACTGGTAGGAAGTAGGGTGACTGAGGGGAGAGGAAAAGTGGAGGCCAGGCAGGATTGGTGCCCTTGATGCCAGGGAGATCAGGAAAGGCAGGTGGGAGGGACTCTCCAGGAAGAGCGGAAGAGGAGTGGAGGGCGATTGCCTGGCCCACTTGGGCTGGGGAGCCCGCTGAGCTTCCAGGCCAGCTCTTTGCCCTCCAAAGCCCCCTCTGGACTGCATGGGTCCTTGGGGGCATAGGAGGGAGGCCAGGGAGATCAGGAGAGGCAGACAGGAGGGGCCCTCCCAGACCAGAGGAGAAGGAGAGGAGAGGAGGGCATTTGCCCCACCCACTAGAGCCCAATAAACCTGCTGGGCTCCCAGGTGAGGTCCCCTGCCCTCTGAGACCACGGGTTGGGGGCACACCAGGGTCTCTTCTGTTTCTTGAGCCTAAGCCCCACACCCCACAGCCCCCAGGGCCTTTTCCAGCCCTGTGGATCCTGAGCATTGGCCCTGCCCAACACAGCCAAGGCCTTTCCATCCCTCCTCCTTTTTTTTTCTTTCTTTCTCTCCTCCTCTTTTTTACTATTGTGGTACTGATGTACCATCCAGTTGTCAACTCATCTATATTTTAATTTTTATATTCTTCCAACATGTCTGTTAGTTTCCTAGTCTAATTTTAGTTTTTACTTTGTTATTTATTTATTTATTTTTGCCACCTCAGGAAGCTTGCAGGATCTTGGTTCATGAACCCAGTGTCCAGCCAAAGCTCCTGCAGTGGGAGCTCTGAGTACAAACCACTAGACTAACAGAGAACCTCAGACTCCAGGGAATATTCATCAGGGTGAAGTCTCATGGAGTTTCTCATCTCAGCACCAAGACCCAGCTCTACCCAATAGCTTACAAACCCCAGTTTTGGAAGCCTTGGACCAAAAAAACAGTAAGACAGCAACACAATCCCACTCATTAAAAAAAAAAAAAGAAACAGCAAAAAATATATCACAGATGAAGAAGCAAGGAAGAAAACTACAAGACCAAATAAATGAAGAGGAAATAGGCAATCTACCTGAAAAGAATTCAGAGTAATGATAGTAAAGATGATCCAGAATCTTGGAAATAGAATGGAGGCATGGATTGAGAAAATACAAGAAATGTTTACCAAAATCTAGAAGAACTAAAGAAGAAACAGAGATAAACAACACAACAACTGAAATGAAAAATACACTAGAAGTAATCAATAACAGAATAACTGATGCAGAAAAACGAATAAGTGAGCTGAAAGACAAAATGGTGGAAATAACTGCCGAGGGGCAGAATAAAGAAAAAAAGAATGAAAAGAATTGAAGACAATCTCAGAGACCTCTGGGACAACACTAAACACACCAACATTCGAATTGTAGGGGTCCCAGAAGAAGAAGAGAAAAAGAAAGAGTCTAAGAAAATATTTGCTGAGATTATAGTTGAAAACGTCCCTTACTTGGGAAAGGAAATAGTTAATCAAGCCCAGGAAGCACAGAGAGTCCCATACAGGATAAACCCTAGGAAAAACACACCAAGGCACATATTAATCAAATAGCAAAAATTAAATTCAAAGAAAAAATATTAAAAGCAGCAAGGGAAAAACAAAAAATAACATGCAAAGGAATCCCCATAAGGTTATCAGCTGATTTTTCAATGGAAACTCTGCAAGCAAGAAGGGATTGGCAGGCTATATTTGAAGTGATGAAAGAGAAAAAACGTACAACCAAGATTAACCTACCAGCAAGGATCTCATTCAGATTCAATGGAGAAATCAAAAGCTTTTCAGACAAACAAAAGCTAAGAGAATTCAGCATCACCAAACCAACTTTACAACAAATGCTAAAGAAACTTCTCTAAGCAGGAAACACAAGAAAAGAAAAAGACCCACAAAAACAAACCCAAAACAATTAAGAAAATGGTAATAGTAATATACATATCAATAATAACCTTGAATGTAAATAGATTAAATACCCCAACCAAAAGACACAGCCTGGCTGAAGAGATACAAAAACAAGGCTCATATATATGCTTTCTACAAGAGATCAACTTCAAACCTAGGGACACATACAGACTAAAAGTGAAGGGATGGAAAAAGATATTCCATGCAAATGTAAATCAAAAGAAAGCTGGAGTAGCAATACTTGTATCAGACAAAATATACTTTAAAATAAAGACTCTTACAAGAGATAAGAAGGGACACTACATAATGATCAAGGGATCAATCCAAGAAGAAGTTATAACAATAATAAATGTTTATGCACCCAACATAGGAACACCTCAAAACATAAGACAAATGCTAACAACCATGAAAGGAGAAATCAACAGTAAGACAACAGTAGGGGACTTTAACACCCCACTTACAGCAATGGACAGATCATCCAAACAGAATAAATAAGGAGCTACAAGCTTTAAATGACACAACACACCAGATAAATCTAATTGATATTTATACAACATTCCACCCCAAAGTGGCAGAATACACTTTCTTCTCAAGTGCACATGGAACATTCTCCAGGATAGATCAGATCTTGGGTAACAAATCAAGGCTCAGTAAATTTAAGAAAATTGAAATCCTATCAAGGATCTTTTCTGACCAGAATGCTATGAGATTGGAAATCAATTACAGGGAAAAAAACTGTAAAAAACACAAATACATGGAGAGTAAACAGTGCACTACTAAATAACCAAGAGATCACTGAAGAAATCAAAGAAGAAATTTAAAAATACATAGAAACAAATGACAATGAAAACATGACGATCCAAAACCTATGGGACACAGCAAAAGCAGTTCTAAGAAGGAAGTTTATAGCAATACAATATCATCTCAAGAAATGAGAAAAATCTCAAATAAACAGTCTAACCCTACACTTAAAACAACGAGAGAATGAAGAACAAAGAAAACCCATAGTCAGTAAAAGGAAAGAAATCTTAAAGATTGGAGTAGAAATAAATGAAATAGCAACAAAGAAAACAATAGCAAAGATCAATAAAACTAAAACCTGGTTCTTTGAGAAGATAAACAAAATTGATAAACCATTAGCCAGACTCATCAAGAAAAAAATGGAGAGGATGCAAATCAATAAAATTAGAAATGAAAAGGGAGAAATCACAACTGACATTTCAGAAATACAAAGGATTATAAGAGACTACTACAAAACAACTCTATGCCAATAAAATGGACAACCACAAAGAAATGGGCAAATTCTTGGAAAGGTGCAACTTTCCAAGACTGAACCAGGAAGAATTAGAAAATGTAAACAGACCTATCACAAGTAATGAAACTGAAACCGTAATTAAAAATCTTCCAACAAACAAAAGTCCAGGATCAGATGACTTTACAGCTGAATTCTATCAAACATTTAGAGAAGACCTAACACCGATTCTTTTCAAAGTCTTACAAAAAATTGCAGAGGGACAAGCACTCTCAAATTCATTCTTTGAAGCCACCATCACCCTGATACCAAAACCAGAAGATATCACAAAAAAAGAAAATTATAGACCAATATCACTGATGAACATAGATGCACTGATGAACAAAATACTAACAAACAGAATCCATGACACATTAAAAGGATCGTACACCATGATCAGGTGGGATTTATCCCAGGGATGCAAGGATTCTTCAATAAACACAAATCAATCAATGTGATATACCACATTAACAAATTAAGGAATAAAAACCATATGATCATCACAATAAATGCAGAAAAAGCTTTTGACAAAATTCAACACCGATTTATGATAAAAACTCTCCATAAAATGGGCATAGAGGGAACCTACCTCAACATAATATAGGCCATATATGACAAACCCACAGGAAGCATCATACTTAATGGTGAAAAACTGAAAGCATTTCCGCTAAGATTAGGAACAAGACAAGTATGTCCACTCTCACCACTCTTATTCAACATAGCTTTGGAAGTCCTAGCCATAGCAATCAGAGAAGAAAATGAAATAAAAGGAATACAAATCAGAAAAGAAGAAGTAAAACTGCCACTGTTTGCCGATGACATGATACTATACATAGAAAATCCTAAAGATGCCACCAGAAAACTTCTAGAACTAATCAATGAATTTGGTAAGGTTGCAGGATACAAAATTAATGCACAGAAATCTCTGGCATTCTTATACACCACCAACAAAAAATCGGAAAGAGAAATTAATGAAACAATCCCATTCACCATTGCAACAAAAAGAATAAAATACCTAGGAATAAACCTGACTAAGGAGGCAAAACACTTGTACTCAGAAAACTATAAAACACTGATGAAAGAAATCAAAGATGACATAAACAGATGGAGGAACATACCATGTTCTTGGATTGGAAGAATCAATATTGTGAAAATGACTATACTACCCAAAGCAATCTAAAGATTCAATGCAATCCCTATCAAGCTACCAATGGTATTCTTCACAGAATTAGAACCAAAGTTTTTGCAATTCGTATGGAAACACAAAAGACCTCCAAATAGCCAAAGCAATCTTGAGAAAGAAAAACGGAGTTGGAGGAATCAGGCTCCCTGACTTCAAACTATACCACAAAGCTATAGTAATCAAGGCAGTATGGTACGGTACAAAAACAGAAATATAGATCAATGGTACAAGATAGAATGCCCAGAGATAAACCCACCCACATATGGGCACCTAATTTATGACAAAGGAGGCAAGAACATACAATGGAGAAAAGACAGCTTGTTCAATAAGTGGTGCTGGGAAAACTGGACAGCTACATGTAAAAGAATGAAATTAGAACACTACCTAACACCATATACAAAAATAAACTCCAAATGCATTAAAGACTTAAATGTAAGACAAGACACTATAAAACTCTTAGAGGAAAACATAGGAAAAACAGTCTTTGACATAAACCACAACAAGATCTTTTTTGACACACTTACTAGAGTAACAGAAATTAAAATAAACAAATGGAACTTAATTAAATTTAAAAGCTTTTGCACAGCTAAGGAAACCATAAACAAGAGAAAAAGACAGCCCTCAGAATGGGAGAAAATATTTGCAAATCAAACAACAGACAAAGGATTAATCTCCAAAATATACAAATAGCTCATGGAGCTCAATATCAAAAAAACAAACAATCCAGTTAAAAACTGAGTGGAAGACCTAAATAGACGTTTCACCAAGGAAGACATACAGATGGCCAAGAGGCACATAAAAGATGCTCAACATCACTATTATTAGAGAAATGCAAACCAAAATTACAATGAGGTATCACCTCATGTTGTTCAGAATGACCACTATCAAAAAATCTAGACACAATAAATGCTGAAAAGGGTGTGGTGAAAAGGGAACCCTCTTGTACTCTTTGTGGGAATGTAAATTGATACAACCACTATGGAAAACAGTACCGGTGTTACTTAAAAAACTAAAAATAGAAGTACCATATGACCCAGCAATCCCACTACTAAGCATATACCCTGAGAAAACCATAATTCAAAAAGAGTCATGTACCACAATGTCCATTGCAGCACTATTTACAATAGCCAGGACATGGAAGCAAGCAAAATGTGCATTGACAGATTAATGCATAAATGGCACATATATACAATGGAATATTACTCATCCATAAAAAGAAATGAAATTGAGTTATTTGTAGTGAGTTATTTGTACTTCACAGAGGGAAGTAAGTGAGAAAGAGAAAAACAAATACTGTATACTAATGCATATATATGGAATCTAAAAAAAAAAAAAGGTACTGATGAACCTAGTTAAAGGGCAGGAATAAAGAGGTAGACATAAGAAATGGACTTGAGGACATGGGATGGGAAGGTGAAGCTGGGGCAAACTGAGAGTAGCATCGACATATATATACTACAGAATGTAAAATAGTTGGCTGGTGGGAAGCAGCAGCATAGCACAGGGAAATCGGCTTGGTGCTTTGTCAAGACCTAGATAGGGTGGGATAGGGAGGATGGGAGAGAGGCTCAAGAGGGAGGAGATATGGAGACATGCATACACATATGGCTGATTCGCTTTGTTGTGCAAGAGAAACTAACACAGTACTGTGAAGCAATTATACTCCAAAAAAGATCTATTAGAAAAACTAATATAATGTCATATGTCAATTATATCTGAATTAAAAAGTAAATAAAATCTAAAAGAAAAAAAAAGAGGTCCCAGAGAGCTTCCTCCACTCTTTCACTATGTGAGAATACAGCAAAAAGACAGCCATCTATGAACCAGGAATTTTGCCCCCACCAGACACCAAATCTGTTGGCTATTTGATCTTGGACTTCCCAGCATCCAAAACTGTAAGAAGTAAGTTTTTGGTGTTTATAAGCTGCCTAGTTTATGGTATTTTTTTTATAGCAGCCTGAATGGACTTAAGACAATGGACAACCACTTAGAAAACAGTGACAATTTCTTAAAAAGTTAAGTTACACCTACCATAAAATTCAGCTATTCCACTTCTGGGTATTTATTAAAGAAAATGAAAGCATATGGCTGTACAAAGTCTTGTAGATGAATGTTCGGTACAACTTTATTTGTAATAGCCAAAAACTGGAAACAACCCCAATGTCTCTCAAGAAGAGAATGAATAAATAAATTGTGTTATACTAATTGAATACAATACTACTCAGCAGTAAAAAGGAATGAACCATTAATACACATGAAATATGACTACATAGATGAATCAGCATAATTATGCCAAGTGAAAGAAGTCATACACAAACATACTCTAAATTCCAGTTATAAAAATTTTTAGAAAATGAGACATCTATAGGGATAGAAAAAAGATTAGTGGCTACAAAAAAACTTTTGGCAGTAATGGATCTGTTCATTATCTTGAATGTAGTAATGTTTCATTGTGTATACATATGTGAAAAAATGTAGGTATTCACACAATTAAGCAAAGAACTTTTGGAGTCTCCTACATCTGTTCCCTTGAGTAGAGAGCAACTTGGGTACCTGAAACTCAATTTACACTATTTTCAATTTTTGTCTTAAGTGTTCAGATTTGACTGAATACCCCCAAATGTCATACTCTCAATATTACTATTAGACATTTTAAATAATCAGTTTCACCTCTCCTTGGAAAATGGTAGATTGTGCATCATCTTGTGCATCATCTAATGCCAAGTCCTCAAATTTACATTAAACTGTCAAGACTCTGGGTGTCACCAAGCCTCCAACATAATTTCTAAATTTCCTTTTTAATATGAGCTTTGTGCAATAAGCACATTGTAGTATGTTGTTTGAATGAGAAAATGCATGATGATAAAAAATATATACAATATACTTGAAAGATATAGTGATCATAAAACTTTAGGCACCTAACAACATAGCATTTACATTCCTATATAAAAAAAGCTTAGAATACAAGTAAAATTGGTCAGAAGGATGGTTATGTTTC
This sequence comes from Leucopleurus acutus, assembly GCF_964270905.1. Classification (NCBI taxonomy): domain Eukaryota; kingdom Metazoa; phylum Chordata; class Mammalia; order Artiodactyla; family Delphinidae; genus Leucopleurus; species Leucopleurus acutus. The sequence goes on along the minus strand of NC_139143.1, from coordinate 76,875,342 downwards.
TTTTCATTCTAATTAACTTGGCCAGATAACAGTCTCATGATGGTGTCTCTTGTCCTGCTCACTGCAGTGTTTTCTTCTAATTTCTATTTGGTGGAGCTACCTAGCCTCATATCCACAAACTGGTTAGCCAGAAGTCAGTTTTTCTACTGCCAAGTTCTTTCACCAATATGTCAATGCCTTAACAGACTGAGCTAACTTTTGAAACTAATCTGTTCTATTAGTGGTTACACATAGCATTTTAAGGAACATACAAATCTATATTTTTCTATCAGTAATGAGAATTAATTAGTGTTGATATTCCTAACTCCCAGCAAGGTGAAATATTAGCATTTATTTCTCTCAATCTCTTCATTTCATTGAAATAAGCTGGAATTGTATTCCTTTATTACTTTAAAAAATCATTTCCTGTTTTATGAATCCTCTCCTAGTAATATGTTAGAAATTTTATTCTCAGCAGTTTGGGAATTTACTATTACTGTTATCTTTCTCACCAGTATATCTTGAGTTCCATAACTTGTCCCTCTTTTTGGAAATATTTATTTTAATCTATTTTTTAAGTTGAAGTATAGTTGATTTACAACATCATACTAGTTTCAGGTGTACATCATAGAAACTCAACATTTTTATAGATTATACTCCATTGAAAGTCACCATAAAATAATGACTATATTTCTCTGTGCTGTACAATAAATCCCTGTAGCCTATCTGTTTTACACATTTGTATTTCTCAATCAGCACCGCATCCCACCTCTCCCCACCTCCCTCTCCCCTCTGGTAAACACCAGTCTGTTCTCTATGCCTGTGAATTTTTTTGTTTTGTTATATTCATTCATTTGTTTTATTTTTTAGATTCCACATATAAGTGATATCATCCAGTATTTATCTTTCTCTGTCTTATTTCACTTAGCACAATATCCTCCAGGTTCATCCATGTTGTTGCAAATGGCAAAATTTTATTCTTTTTTATGTGTGAGTAGCATTTAGACTTGCATTAAAAAGTATGCTATTTTTATTCTTCTTGTTCTGTAATTTCTCTGTCTGGAAATATTTAAGACTTTCTCTTTATCCTAGGTTACTAAACCAAACTGTTTTCCTTCTTTCTTCATTTTCTCACTTCTCTGATTAAATTTATTCTTTGACTAAGTTTTTCTACAGATAAAATGCAGGCAGAGGACATGGGGGGTGGTATGTTCAGGAAAGGCCCCATAGAGACCTGCTCAGTTACAATTCCCCCCTTTCCTTGGATACTCCTCAATCTTGAGGGAGAACAGATGCATAACAAGAAAGGAAATATAGTTTTGGATTGAGAGGTTAATCATAAACTTGGCAGAGGAACTCAGTTTTAGTTTCCATTTCTGTTTCAATTTTCCCCAACTCTTTGAGGGAATGGGGTGATGACCACACTGGCTACTTCCTGCTGAAATGGGGCATAGTCCTGTCTAATTTGGGAACTGGACACAGAATTGGAAATAGTCTCTAGTTCCAAGCTCAGCATCAATATTTTGTATTATGAAAACAGTACTTCCATCTTTGATTGTTTTGTTATACCACCTGAACAAACATTTGAATATTAATAGACATATTACAATGAGTATAATGATCAAACTATAGTTTATAGTATTTTTCAAAAGAGTCCTCCTACTTTAGATGGCAACCAGGAAAATAAGTTTTAGAATATTTCCTCTTTACATACATTCAGTAATCAAGTAGATTTTTGAATTGTTCTATATTTGGGTTTTAACTTTTCCAAGGGTACTAATTATACATAACAGTAACTATTGGCCACTATACATGGCTCCCTTTTTTTTTTTGGCCAAAATATAATTTAAAGCAATTTTATTAGCTAATATTATTCTGACTAAAGAAACAAGTGCCTTTTGCTGGGAGGCTATAGCTTGAGCTGTCTAATTTGCCAATACTATTTCTAAAGTGAGAAAAGATTTCATAGTTACAAGGAGACCTTGAAACCATAAGGTTGCACTTGGCAGCTGTTAGTAGATATTGTTTTGAGAACAGCTGGTGATGTCCTTAAGTCTAATAAAGTTTAGAAAACAAGTTCTCAGTAACATAGGAATGTGTCTGAACCCAGGTCCACAATGGCCACCTATCTCCATTTTGGATGTCTGAACCACAGTTACTCCATTCTGATTTTTTTAATGTATGTTTCTTTAATGGCTAAAGCAGATATACAATACATGTTTAATAGCCCACAAGCAGGCTGTTCTGGTTAGCCTAAAGCCAGAATGACCTCCACATACCTCAATATGTAAAAGTTTCTTTCATTATTTTCAACTTTTGATGGCAAATCTTTCAATAGAAAGTATTGATAATCAGAATATCTGTCCCTTGATGCTGGGGTGGTTCAGCTGCCTGCCCCAGGGTTAGAGCATGTCCCTAGGTGCTAGGCCTCCTTTATATTTGCCTAGTTATGCACATTGAGGGAAACTAATCAGATATTGTGAACAGGCTCAGAGGTATGTTAATGGGGAAACATTTTATAGGCTATACATTTTATCAATAATTGTCACAAAAATCAATTGTCACATAAGCATTGTACATGTGCTTTCAGCAATAGGTTTAAGCCAGCAATTTTACATCATGAGTAGTTATACTCTGTGAAAGCTCCATTAGAGAATTATATTCCTATCCTAAACACTGAGGGCAACAGTGTGGTTAAAAGTAAAACAGTAACTTTCGATGTTGATAGGGAGACAAACATTTGGTAAACAGTTCCATTCGATTTGTATGATAGGCCTTACAGGTCCAGTCTGGTTCAACTGCCTACCACTGCTGTTGTCTTCTTCTCATTCTGGTATTAATATTGTTTGGAGTCAGCAGTCCTTTCTATAGACTAGTCCAATGCAGAGGCCTTTCTTAAGTAAGAAATATGAATTTGAGTTAATTCACTTCAGTTTCTTTGTCCATTATGTACTTAAGAATACCTGATAAGTAGTCTTTCATCTAGTTGGAGATAGTCCTTTAAATGATGCTTTTTCCGGTATGCATAATCCCCTGGTTATAGATCATGGGACATCTTATCTTCATCCAAAAATAGATTACAGTGATCAGAAACAAGCTTAGAATATCTTCTTAATAACTCAATTAAGCTTTACAATAATGTAACATAGCAACAAAGAGCTATTTGGGAAATGAGTTTTAGGCAGTAAATACTGATGTCAATTAACAAAACTAGAATTTAATATATAACAAAACACAATCTTTTTCTCTCTAAAATTACCCTCATTTTTACCAAATATAGCCAAATTAAGATTAATTTGTTTGTAAAATAAGTCTGATTCATTGATCACATAGGCTTTTAAAAAATTGGCTGTGCTTAAACTTTTCATAAGGAATCTCAGACTGAACTTTTAAAAGGAATCTCAAGGCCAGTAAAGCCACACCAAGGGCTGTCACAGATTCTGCCTGCAGTATCTATAGATTTGGGTGAATTCTTCTCTTCTCAAGGTCCCCAAAATAGCTTGAGATTTTACATGAGTACACACACACACACACACACACACACACACACACACACACACACACACACATATATATGCCACAGCAGTGACAGCAATGAATCCTAAACGCTAGGCCACCAGGGAACTCCCTTGAGATTCTTGAACTTGTTAAGTAAGAGGTGGCCTTCCTCATTCATCTGATTAGGCTTCTGGGAACCTGAGAGTTTCTAATTTCTGGAGAGATCAGGTAGAGAGAAAAGATAAATATTTCAATTTATAAGGTATAATTTACCAAATTGTTATAAATCATAATCAGCTTAAGGGGAAATGTTCCCTTACAACTGAAAAACAAAGATTGAAAGCCAGTAATATGTCAGACAAAAAGTCATAAAAATTATAATCATATTTTTCAGTTCATTCAGTCCCATGTAATTAATTTTTGTTGTTTGAGTCCGTTTTTTCCATTAGTTTTGTTGATCTTGCCTGATAATTAAGAATGATAGTGACAGTGATAATTTCAACAAGTTTGTGGGATTTTTTTAAAGCTTGTATATTTTGTCCAGTGAAGTGGATGCCTTGATCACTGGAGATTGTAGAAAGTATACCCCAAGTAGAAAATACATTTTTAACCATTTCTTTTTTTTATTGTGAGAGCATCAGCGTTGCATCAAGGGAAGGCTTTAACCCACCAAGTAGAAAAATGGGGTTTTCCAGGGAGCCGGGAAGAGCCAATTGGCTGTATTAGGTTTCCCATAGCCTTGATTATTTAATTCACAACTATTGTTTACCCATCTTAATTTCTCTGATTTAGGAGCAGACTGCTGCCATGACACAAGGCTATCAGGATGACAAAAGTCTGACATGCGGGGTTAATTTTTTGTAGAAGTAGAATGGACTTTATCTATATGTGCCATAATCTTTATAGATTCTGTTGTTGCCTTTACATGAAAGTCAGTTAGGGCATTTCCTTAATACTCGGGTTCAGTCCCCTTAGAGTGAGCCTCAGTTTTGATGACAGATAACATTTTATGTTAGGACATATATGATTTCCAGGAACTTCATATAACTTCTGGAACACCTATAATATATATTTATATAGACATAACATAAGAAGGCTTAACATTACCTTTTATTTGACAATGCTTCCCCTGTAATCCAATCTACCAAATAATCCTAGTTAGTTTAATATCTTTCTGAGATGCTTCGGGGGCTCTGTAAAACATCCTAAAGTTAGCTAGAGAAAGAGATTTAGCCTGTTATCAAAAGCAGCATTCTAAGGAAACTTTGTTCTCTTAACAGAGAGAGAGAATCAGATTCCAGCCTTAAATTAGTTTACTGTTAATAACAAAATTCATTTAACTAATTAAATTCACTAAAATCTTAATCAATCCTGACCATGTACAAAACTCTTTTTTCAAGGTTCTTTTTCTACATTTTTTTCATAGTTTTCTGAATCCATATTAATTTGTCCCATGTTTCCATCCAGAAATAATCAACTCTAAGAAAAAATTATTCTTCTTTTTTCTCCAACAAATGTATATCTAGTCTTCATATTTTATATCACTGACAACCTATTTCCTACATTCTTTACACACTGAAATGCTTCCTTTGTCATTTTTAGTAGCTTGAATTACATATATTACCATTTTTAACCATTAAAAACCTTAATCTCAAATGAAAATCAAGAAACAAGCAATTGTGAACTGTATGTCATACCAATATTTCCTGAATAGCAAAGAACTTAACAACATATACCATAACCTCTAAAAACACACATTTTTATAGCATAATTTTTAATGTGGTACAAAACATGTACCTAATAAACCCAAATATCTTTAAGTTTTTTTCTCTTAATAAAATGGCTTGTCTAGCAAACAATGTTCTAGTATCTTATCTTAATTAAAATGACCTAGACTTTCAATGAATTTTTATCATTGAAGTTAACTTAGCAAAACCCTAAAGTTTCAAGTTACTAAGAATCTATAAAAACTAAAACATAATTATTTCTAAAGATTTCACGTAAGACATCTTTACCATTTACCTCTTTTTCATTAGTTATGACAATATCATATCAAGATAATTTTATTGCTGAAAAATTTTGTAATAAATATAATATGAACTATTGACTTTCAGGATAGCTAGGTACAGTAAAAAAGTATTATACTTAATATTGATGACTCTAAAGACATGTCTGTATTAATTAATAAACTTAACCAAAATTTAATACTAAATATTAGTTTAATACTGAATAGTTCCCAGATCACGTGAAGCTGAAAGTCATTTGGATTATTTTCTGTTGTATTTTATTTATTTATTTATTTATTAAAAAAATTTTTTTAACATCTTTATTAGAGTATAATTGCTTTACAATGGTGTGTTAGTTTCTGCTTTATAACAAAGTGAATCAGCTATACATATACATATATCCCAATAAGATCTCCTTCTTGCATCTCCCTCCCACCCTCCCTATCCCAAACCTCTAGGTGGTCACAAAGCACTGAGCTGATCTCCCTGTGCTATGCGGCTGCTTCCCACTAGCTATCTATTTTACGTTTGGTAGTGTATATATGTCCATGCCACTCTCTCGCTTGTTCCCAGCTTACCCTTCCCACCCCCGTGTCCTCAAGTCCATTCTCTACGTCTGCATCTTTATTCCTGTCCTGCCCGTAGGTTCTACAGAACATTTTTTTTTAAGATTCCATATATATGTGTTAGCATACAATATTTGTTTTTCTCTTTCTGACTTACTTCACTCTGTATAACAGACTCTAGGTCCAACCACCTCACTACAAATAACTCAATTTCATTTCCTTTCATGGCTGAGTATTATTGCATTGTATATATGTGCACATCTTCTTTATCCATTCATCTGTTGATGGACACTTAGGTTGCATCCATGTCCTGGCTATTGTAAATAGAGCTGCAATGAACATTTTGGTACATGACTCTTTTTGAATTATAGTTTTCTCAGGGTATATGTCCAGTAATGGGATTGCTGGGTCATATGGTAGTTCTATTTTTAGTTTTTTAAGGAACCTCCATATTGTCCTCCATAGTGGCTGAATCAATTTACATTCCCACCAACAGTGCAAGAGGGTTCCCTTTGCTCCACACCCTCTCCAGCATTTACTGTTTGTAGATTTTTCAATGATGGCCATTCTGAGTGGTGTGAGGTGATACCTCATTGTAGTTTTGATTTGCATTTCTCTAATGATTACTGGTGTTGAGCCTTCTTTCATGTGCTATTGTTGGCCATCTGTATATCTTCTTTGGAAAAATGTCTATTTAGGTCTTCTGCCCATTTTTGGATTGGGTTGTTTTTTCTTTTGATATTGAGTTGCATGAGCTGCTTGGAAATTTTGGAGGTTAATCCTTTCTCATTTACTTCATTTGCAAATATTTTCTCCCATTCTGAGGGTTGTCTTTTCATCTTCTTTATGATTTCCTCTGCTGTGCAAAAGCTTTTAAGTTTCATTAGGTCCCAATTGTTTATTTTTGTTTTTATTTCCATTTTTCTAGGAGGTGGGTCAAAAGGATCTTGCTGTGATTTATATCATAGAGTATTCTGCCTATATTTTCCTCTAAGAGCTTTATAGTGTCTGGCCTTACATTTAGGTCTTTAATCCATTTTGAGTTTATTTTTGTGTATGGTGTTAGGGACTGTTCTAACTTCATTCTTTTACATGTAACTGTCCAGTTTTCCCAGCACCACTTATTGAAAGGGGTGTCTTGCTCCACTCTATATTCTTGCCTCCTTTATCAAAAATAAGGTAACCATATGTGTGTGTGTTTATCTCTGGGCTTTCTATCCTGTTCCATTGACCTATATTTCTGTTTTTGTGCCAGTACCATACTGTCTTGATTACTGTAGCTTTGTAGTATTGTCTGAAATCCAGGAGCCCGATTCTTCCAGCTCCATTTTTCTTTCTCAAGATTGCTTTGGCTATTCAGGGTCTTTTGTGTTTCCATAAAAATTGTGAAATTTTTTTCCCAGTTCTGTGAAAAATGCCATTCGTAGTTTGATAGAGATTACATTGAATCTGTAGATTGCATTGGGTAGTATAGTCATTTTCACAATGTTGATTATCCCAATCCAAGAACATGGTATATCTCTCCATCTGTTTGTATCATCTTTGATTTCTTTCATCACTGTCTTATAGCTTTCTGCATAAAGGTATTTTGTCTCCTTAGGTAGGTTTATTCCTAGGTATTTTATTCTTTTTGTTGCAATGGTAAATGGGAGTTTTTCCTTAATTTCTCTTTCATATTTTCATCATTAGTGTATAGGAATGCAAGAGATTTCTGTGCATTAATTTTGTAGCCTACTCCTTTAGCAAATTCATTCATTCGCTCTAGAAGTTTTCTGGTAGCATCATTAGGATTCTCTATGTATAGATAGTATCATGTCATCTGCAAACAGTGACAGCTTTACTTCTTCTTTTCCAATTTGGATTCCTTTATTTCTTTTTCTTCTCTGATTGCTGTGACTAAAACTTCCAAAATTATTTTGAATAATAGTGGTGAGACTGAATCACCTTGCCTTGTTCCTGATCTTAGAGGAAATGGTTTCATTTTTTCACCACTGAGAATGATGTTTGCTGTGGGTTTGTCATATATGGCCTTTATTATGTTGAGGTAAGTTCTCTCTATGTCTACTTTCTGGAGGGTTTTTATCATAAATGGGTGTTGAATTTTGTGGAAGCTTTTCTGCATCTATTGAAATGATCATATGGTTTTCTCCTTCAATTTATTAATATGGTTTATCGCATTGATTGATTTGCATATATTGAAGATTCCTTGCATTCCTGGGATAGACCCCACTTGATCATGGTGTATGATCCTTTTAATGTGCTGTTGGATTCTGTTTGCTAGTATTTTGTTGAGGGCTTTTGCATCTATGTTCATCAGTGACATTGGCCTGTAGTTTTATTTCTTTGTGACATCTTTGTCTGGTTTTGATATCAGGGTGGTGGTGACCTCATAGACTGAGTTTGGGAGTGTTCCTCCTCTGTTATATTTTGGAAGAGTTTGAGAAGGATAGGTGTTATCTCTTCTCTAAATATTTGATAGAATTCGCCTGTGAAGCCATCTGGTCCTGGGCTTTTGTTTATTGCAAGATTTTTAATCACAGTCTCAATTTCATTTCTTGTGATTGGTCTGTTCATATTTTCTATTTCTTCCTGATTCAGTCTTGGCAGGTTGTGCATTTCTAAGAATTTGTCCATTTCTTCCAAGTTGTCCATTTTATTGACATAGAGTTGCCTGTAGTAATCTCTCATGATCTAGGGACTAGTGCCTGTGTTCTGGTAAATGAGGCTGGATCTTGTCTTTCTGGTGGGCAGGATCACGTCCAGTGGTGTCTTTTGGGATGTCTGTGACCTTATTATGATTTTAGGCAGCCTCTCTGCTAATGGGTGGGGTTGTGTTCCTGTCTTGCTAGTTTGTTGGCATAGGGAGTCCAGCACTGTAGCTTTCTGGTCATTGAGTGGAGCTGGGTCTTATCTTTGAGATGGAGATCTCTGGGAAATCTTTCACCATTTGATATTACATGGAGCTGGGAGGTCTCTGGTGGACCAATGTCCTGAACTCAGCTCTCTCACTTCAGAAGCACAGACCTGACATACGACTGGAGCACTGAGACCCTGTCTGCCACATGGCTCAAAACAAAAGGGATAATGAAAGAAAGAAAGAAAGAGAAATAAAATGATTAAAATAGAAAAAATTATTAAAAATCTAAAAAAAATTTAATAATTAAAAAATAAGAAAAAAACAGACAGAACCCCAGGACAAATTGTTAAAGCAAAGCTATATGACAAAATCACACAAAGAAGCATACACACACCCATTCACAAAGGTAGAAAAAGGAAAAATATATATATATTTAAAAAATGACGAGAGCAACCAAATCAATAAGCAAATCTACCATTGATAATAAACTCTAAATACTAAAATAAGATAAAAATAAAATCAGAAACAAATTGGATGCAGAAAGCAAACCCCAGGTCTACAGTTGCTCCATAAGTCCACTGCCTCAATTTTGGGATGATTCATTGTCTATTCAAGTATTCCAGAGATTCTGGGTACATCAAGTTGATTGTGGAGATTTAATCCGCTGCTCCTGAGGCTGCTGGGAGAAATTTCCCTTTCTCTTCTTTGTTCGTCCTGCTCCTGGGGTTCAGCTTTGGATTTGGCCCCGCCTCTGCATGTCGGTTTCCTGAGGGCATCTCTTCTTCACTCAGACAGGACGGGGTTAAAGTAGCAGCTGATTCAGGGGCTCTAGCTCACTCAGGTTGGGGGGAGGGAGGGGGACGGAATGCGGGGCAAGCCTGCAGCTGCAGAGGCCAGTGTGACGTTGCTACAGCCTGAGGCGCGCCGTGTGTTCTCCTGGGGAAGTTGTCCCTGGATCACGGGACCCTGGCCATGGCAGGCTTCACAGACTCCCCGGAGGGGAAGTGTGGATAGTGACCTGTGCTTGCACACAGGCTTCTTAGTGGCTGCAGCAGCAGCCTTAGTGTCTCATGCCCATCTCTGGTGTCCACGCTGATAGCTGCAGCTGGTGCCCACCTCTCGAGCTTGTTTTCGGGGTGCTCTGAATCCCCTCTCCTCGAGCACCCTGAAATAATGGTCTCTTGCCTCTTAGGCAGTTCCAGATTTTTTCCCAGACTCCCTCCTGGCTAGCTGTGGTGCACTAGCCCCCTTCAGGCTGTGTTCATGCAGCCAGCCCCAGTCCTTTCCCTGGGATCTGTTCTCCAAAGCCCGAGCCTCAGCTCCTAGCCTCCACCAGCCCCAGTGGGTGAGCAGACAAGCCTCTCAGGCTGGTGAGTGCTGGTCGGTGCTGATCCTCTGTGCGGGAATCTCTCTGCTTTGCCCTCTGTACCCTTATTGCTGCTTTCTCCTCCGTGGCTCTGAAGTTTTTTCCCCGCCACCCCCCAACTCTGCCAGTGAAGGGGCTTCCAAGTGTGTGGAAACTTTTCCTCCTTCACAGCTCCCTCCCAGAAGTGCAGGTCCCATCCCTATTCTTTTGTCTCTGGTTTTTCTTTTTTCTTTTTGCCCTACCCAGGTACGTGGGGAGTTTCTTGCCTTTTGGGAAATCTGAGGTTTTCTGCCAGCATTTGGTAGGTGTTCTCTAGGAGTTGTTCCACTTGTAGGTGTATTTCTGATGTATTTGTGGGGAGGAAGGTGATCTCCAAGTCTTACTCCTCTGCCAACTTGAAGGTCTCTTCAGTTGTATTTTTAAATGATTGATTTGTAAACATTTACTTTTCTTTAAGCTAATTAAATAGAGCTCATTTACAAATTAACCTCAACAATATTATCCAAAGACACATAATCATATTGAGACATACATATATCCAGACAGAGATCTCATAGCCTCATCTTAAAATTTAATCATGAATCAGATATTTTCATATAAAACTTATTAGTTTATAAATTTTACCTACTTCCCTCTCTATTGTAAAACAGCTGTAATTGCATAAGTCGCATAGTTCAGAGATCTACTTGTGGGTCACTTTTTCCCCTGAATCTTAGGAGTATTACCGCTAGCCCATATTACAAGGGAAAATCATCTTTTTATATATCACTGGCTTATAAATGAAATTCTCCAATTCTGGAGAATGCACCTCAAGGGGCTGCATCTGGGAAACAAATTTGAGTTTCCCACAGCTGACACACTTACACACAAGATAAAATGCAAACATACACACAAAGAACAAAATCTAATTCCTGTGGGACAAAAACAAAAGGGTGAAGTCCAACAATTTTCTCAAAGTTTTTCAAAAAAGGATCCCTCTTTTTAACAACAAACAACATGTAAATGGAAAGATAGGGAATAATGACCACACATGTCATGGCAATTTACCTGGCAAATGCAAAATCAAAAAAATAACATTAGGAATAAGTTAAGTTTACTTACTTGAGCTTAAAAAGTCTCTTTATACTTTTTTCCTTGCTTGAAGTTCTATTAATTAACCCAAGGCCAAAGTCTCAGGCAAAGGTGAGCTGTGTTTGTATTTCAAGGACATGATAAGAGTTAAAACTTCAAGCTTTTTCCTAGGAATATTTTTGTTTTCTCAGGGTCAGAATTCTGAAGTATTTTATCAAGCCAGCTTTTTCTAACTACCTGTGCAAAAAGAACTAGTTTTGGAATTTCAAAAGAGTTTCATCTTAACCAGTTTTCTCCAGAGTCTAAACAATATTGTGCCACAGAGTTTTAAATCATTTTTTCCTTAGTCATATGTTCATAGCTATAATAAGATCATTTTTCCAAAATATGCCCCAGAGGGAATGTTCCCCAGACAAGAGAAACAAAACACAAATGGTGCCCCCCAAACCAAATGTTAGCATCCAAATAAACAAAGAACCAGTTCACAAATAGGGTAGAAGTCCAACAACTGTTCCTCTTTCCAGCAAGCTACCCCACACCAACATGAAACAAACAGGCTTATTCTGGGGAGGAAAAGCCCAGGGTAGAGAGGAAAGGAATTTTTGGTTTTACACACAAAAGCATCTTACCCTCCTACACTGAGTTGGTCAACTCCCAAATGTCTGTTCATTAGCAGAGACAAATCAAAAACAGAGCTTTTTTCCTTCATCACAGAATTGAAAGCACTGTGAGCCGATAATGTCTGGTCAATCGCAAGCACTTGGGGCTGTCCCCAAGACAAAGGTGCTCAGGCAGCTGCTGAACAGGATTCAAGAGCCACCTTCATCCAGGCGCTGATGTGCCACAGGCAAAACACCCACTTGGGACTTCCATCCCAGCTGGGGTGCCAACATTGTTACCAAACAAAACTTGGGTCCACTTGCCTGTGCACAGTAAAGCCAATCTACTGACATCAGGTTGTGGTGAAGGAAAGTGTAATGTTTATTACAGGGCACCAAGCAAGGAGTCCACGTAGCTAGTGCTTAAAAGGCCTGAACTCCCGGAAGGTTTTCAGGGAAAGGTTTTTAAAGATAGGGTGAAGGAGAGGGTTGTGGGGTATGTGATCAGCTCATGGACATTCTTTTGATTGGCTGGTGGTGAGGTAATGAGGAGGCAACACCATCAACCTTCTGATTCCAATTGATCTGGGGTCTACATGCTTGTGGGCAGCATACAGTTAACTTCTCCCACCTAGTGGGGGTTTCAGCATCTACAAAACAGCTCAAAGGACAGGGCTCAGAATATTATCTATAGTTCTTCAGGAGGAACTAAAAGCCCTTGACTTTGATTAATGGCTGAAGTATTATTTTGTCTTGCTTGACTGGTTTCCTTTTTTTCTGTGTTCTCTCACTTCTTTGATTCATTTTGTTCTTTGATTAAAAGTTTTCTACAGAGAAAAGGCAAGCAGAGGATATTGGGAGGAGGGGTGTTCTGGGAGGGGCCCATAGGGTCCTGCTTGGTTACACTTGGATTTCTAGATTTCACCAGGATGTGTTCAAGTGTGGGGTTTTTTTTTTCTTCAATATACTCCTGTATGGCACTGATTTTTTTTCTTCAGTAAAGGGCAATTTTCTTCTGTTTCCTTGATTATTACTTCTTTTCTGGCCTCTCTACTTTTTATTCCTGAAATTCCTATTAAAATATCTGAAGCTATCCTCCATACGGATGAATTAACATCTCCCAGTTTTCTCTTTGCCTTTCTGTTTTACATTCTGATATAATTCCTTATAGACATCTTATAGAACATCTTCCAAACACAGGTTTCAACCATATTCATACTGCTCTTCAGCTTTTTGCTTGAGTTTTAAATTTGGGTAATGTAAATTGATTTCTAAGAGTCTTTTCTTAGCCTCCATTTGCACCTGACTCTGGATTTATGATTATCTTTAATTCCATGTTTGGGAATTCTCTACACTAGAAAAAGTGTATAGTAAAAAAAAAAAACATAACGACAAAACCCTGTAAGAAACAACTATGACTGGAAGAGAAGGAAACTGTGAAAGAATTGTTAAAGTGGTCAGAGGAAAACAGGAGAGTAATGTCATGAAATTCAAACAAAGAAGGGTTTAAATAAGAAAGGAATGTTGAGGCATTTTTAATTCTGCAGATAATTGAATGAGAAATGAAAGAGTATGTGCAATTTTTAAAATAATGTAAGCAAAATTTAGGCTCTGAGAAAGAAATAAACCAAATAACCAAGTGGCATAAAAAGGCTCCAAGTCCATTTACCTGCATGGCCATAGCTTTGAGCTTAACAAAAAAATCCCCAAAAAAACTGTCAAGAGGGAAGAGAAAGGAGGATACCACAATTTAAGTGAAAAACAAGGGGAAAGTTATAAGATGACAATGTTGTACAAATAGTTGAAAACATGAGAGAAAATACAGAAGACTACAGTCCCCACCCCTTTGCTATATTACCCCATCAGGTTTTTTTAACCATTCTAGGCCTTGGTTTCCTGATTTGTAAAATAAGGGCAAACCATAATAGTACCCTAAGTTTGTTTTGCAGTTTCAATGAGAATGTCTGTAAACACTTAGCAAAGTGTTTGGCACATTGTGAGCTTTCAATAAGTGTTAGTTCTTGATATTATCATTACTAAGAAATGAATAATAAATAGCATATCATTTGAACAACATTAATGATCAGGAAACTGTCCACCAGAGGGCAACTGATGGTGAAACATTAGGCACTGACAACAATAAGAAAGACATAATTATCTTTTATTGATTGCTGAGTTTGTTTCCAGGACTATGTTAAACAATTCCAGATGAGAAATATTTGAAGGAATTGGGGTTGATTAGCTTGGAAAAGAGAAAATCTGGTGAGGGGGCTGGGATTAAGGCAGGGAGTGAAACAGTGTAATAACCATGGCCAGATATTTGAAACACTGTTGCTTGGATGATGACATCAAGGTGTCTCCATAAGGCAGAAATAGTCACCATGGATCTTGTTCCAGGAAGCAGACTTCAGTTCAACATAAGGTTTCCTGTTGGTCCTCCTGCCTCCACCAACAAGTGTAGTCATTCCCCAGGGACTACACCTGGACCTCTAGTTAGCAGATGCTGCTGTGGGAATGTCTCATTTTGTAGTTGAATCTTGAATGTACCCAAACAAAATTTTTTAAATTCTGTGTTTCATTCTTATGAAATCCTCCCTAGCTACCTAGTGTGTGGGGCCATGAAATTAGAGGTTGTTTATTTAATAGATTTTGTTTTTCTAGCTGGCTTAAAATACCATCAGCAGCTTGTGGGTAACCTAAAATGATAAATATCAGTGGAGGAGGGGATAAATTCTGCAACAATTTTGATATTCTCAGCATGCAAACTAAAACCAATCACTTTTTATATCAACATATGGAAATCTATTTGGGAGTCATGAAAATCAAAGATGCTTATGTTTAATTGTTAATCAGAGACAGTGTGAAACACCTGAAGCTTACTAGTGCTCTCTGTCCAGTTGTTTGGAGAAAAAATCATGTGAAGAACAGTAAGCCCCCCTACACACACACACACACACACACACACACACACACATACTCAAGTGCATATCTTCCTTAAGTTATTTGCTCAGAGTCCATTATTAACATCTAATTCATATCTTTTGTGCATAGGGAGAGGTTCAGTTTTTAAATACAACTCACTATTTTCTTCCTCTCTCCTCATCTCTCTTATTTCTCTCCTATTTTTTTATCAAAAATTATTTGAAGAGAAGGTAAGACAACTAACTTAAAAACAGAAAGATCAATGTTAGTTTAAAAAATATATTCTTCTAAAAAATTCCAGTAACCTGGAATTAGAGACAGATACAAATGAAAAACTAGAAAAATTCTGTGACTATGTACCAGGTATAATTATTCTATTTATGTTATTCTATTTATGTGACTTTAAAAAAAGACAAATAATCATGGAAATTAAGTGGAATAAAGAAGAGAAAACAAATATGCTTTTCGGAAGGGACAGTATGGTGGCTCTGAGTGAAAGGTCAATCTTCCTCCTTGTTATTTGGACTTTACCCTTTTCCCTCTCTCTATCCTGCATCACCAATTTCTACCTCATCACTGGACAGCAATGTAAATACACAAACATGCTTTATAAACTAATCCCCACAGTATTATATCCTAACCTCACATCTTCTACCACAGGGGTCCCCAACCCCCAGGCCATGGACCGATATTGGTCCGCGGCCTGTTAGGAACCAGGCCGCACAGCAGGAAGTGAGTGATGGGTGAGTGAGTGAAGCTTCATCTGTATCTACAGCTGCTCCCCATCACTCACATTACCACCTGAGCTCCACCTCCTGTCAGATCAGCAGCAGCGTTAGATTCTTATAGGAGCCTGAACCCTGCTGTGACTGCACATGTGAGGGACCTAGGTTGCACGCTCCTTATGAGAATCTAATGCCTGATGATCTGAGGTGGAGCTGAGGCAGTGTTGCTAGCAATGCGGAGTGGCTGCAAATACAGATTATCATTAGCAGAGAGGTTTGACTGCACAGAGACCCTAATGAATCAATTGCTTGCAGACTCATATCAAAACCCTATCAGTAAGTGGCAAGTGAAAACAAGCTCAGGGCTCCCACTGATTCTGCATTATGGTGAGTTGTATAATTATTTCATTATATATTACAATGTAATAATAATAGAAATAAAGTGCACAATAAATGTAATGTGCTTGAATCATCCCAAAACAATAGCCCCCACCCTAGTCTGTGGAAAAATTGCCTTCCATGAAACTGGTCCCTGGTGCCAAAAAGGTTGGGGGCCACTGCTCTACCATATACCATCTCATTTTCTTTCCTCCTATTAAAAGCAAGACTTATTGAACTATGAAAATATTGTCATTGTCTTCATGCCCTTACTTTACTTTCTTATTTCAGCCGTCTCCAATAAATCTCGGCTCCACTAAAACTCTTCCTGTCAAGTTAATCTGTAACCTCCACATTGTGAACTGTATTGGTTGATTCTTTGTTCTCTTCTTTTTAAAATAATTGTATAATTTATCATCGAAACCAGATGTTTGAGATTTAAAGGGGCACTTTAATACTATTCAATTATTTGAAATATTAGTATTTTGGATGACAAATTGATTTTTATTATAATGGTGAACTGGTAAAATAGTTTTGTAAGAATATTTTCAAAGTGAAATGTTTTTCTAAAAAGACATGTTTATGTTTATTGAAGTAAAATAAAAACTTTATTACTATTTATACATTAAATTATATTTATATTATTGGTCATCTGAACATCAAAAATAACATAAAATAAAATTTTTTAATAACATAAATAGAATAATTATTCCTGGAACATAGTCACAGAGTTTCATTAGTTTTTCAGTTGTATCTATCTCTAATATCAGGTCACTGGAATTTTTTATCATTTAAAAAATTTTATTGGAGTATAGTTGATTTACAATGTTGTATTAGTTTCAGGTGTACAGCAAAGTGAATCAGTTATACAGATACATATATCCACTCTTATTTTAGATTCTTTTCCCATATAGGCCATTACAGAATATTAAGTAGAGTTCCCTGTGCTATACAGTAGGTTCTTATTAGTTATCTATTTTATATAGAGTAGTGTGTATGTCAATCACAATCTCCCAATTTATCCTTCCCCCCACCCCTTATCCCCTGGAAACCATAAGTTTGTCTTCTACATCTGTGACTCTTTTTCTGTTTTGTAAATAAGTTCATTTGTACCACTTTTTTAGATTCCACGTATAAGCCATATCATATGATATTTGTCTTTCTGTGTTTGACTTACTTCACTCAGTATGACAATCTCTAGGTCCATCCATGTTGCTGCAAATGTCATATTTTGTTCTTTTTTGTGGCTGAATAATATTCCATTGTATATATGTACCACATCTTCTTTATCTATTCCCCTGTTGATGGACATTTAGGTTGCTTCCATGTCCTGGCTATTGTAAATAGTGCTCTAATGAACACTGGGGTGCATGTATCTTTTCAAAGTATGGCTTTCTCTGGATATATGCCTAGGAGTGGGATTGCTGGGTCATGCTGGTTCTATCTTTAGATTTTTAAGGCCAGGTCTCTGGAATTTTTAAGAAAAATGTGTTTTAAGCTAACATTTATCTTTTCATATTAGGCTAATTCTCTTATAAAATGACCTGTAAGCTTCCTAAAATTTACATTTTATTATTATTTTGAATTGTTGGCACCTTCAAATGACTTTTCTAGAAATACAATATTTTTAGTTAAGAAGCTGATCCCTCCATAGGCGCTGAGGTTCATGGTAAACTCAGAGAAAATTCTGCAAAGTGGATACTCTGAATTCTAAATTTTTATATGAAAACCTGTGAACATTTTAGCCCAAATATTTTCAAATTCCATATTAGTACCTCCATTCAAAATATTTTCTTTTACAAATATTATTTATGATACAATGTTTGTCAAATAAATTATATCTAATTATAATTCTTTGGTTATTTTGCTTAATTTAAGTGCTACAAAATTATAAGCCTCATTAATTGCATTCAAATCCAGTACAGAATAAAAATGTGACCAATAAAAAATAAGAATTTGATTCAGAAATTCTTTGCAGAAGTCAAGATATTGCAAAGCATAAGTTTTCCACTTCCAAGTGGGATGTAACAGTTTGCACCAGGTCAATGCTGAAAACATTTTAAACAAATTTTAAAAGGCCAGATGAATTATAAAAGTCTTATTTTTAAAGGCATCAGAGGACTGTGGAAAGGATGGGACCCCATGACCTAAAATTCCAGAGAGGCAGAACTTTTCTGAGGTAAGCTAACAATCACCAGCCATTTTTACACTTGGAGGTAGGGGAGATGGGTTTACTCTATTCATTAGCTGAATATTGAACTTGGTCCAGGTTGAGTAAGGGAGGGATAACAAGGATTTTTGACTGTGAAAATCTAGAGGGAAAATTGGAAACCTGAGGCAGTCTCTAACACATGGCTGATTTTCTGAACAGACATTTGCTTGGTTCCAGGAGTACAAAGGAGCTAGACTGACATCTTCTAAGAGAAGAGTGAAATCTTTCACAGTCCTGCAGCCCTGTGAAAGAGACCTACCGTGATGGTCCTTCCCTTAATTCATTGCTAGAATTTGAAGTTGTGTGGGATGGAGGCTGAAGAGTTAGATCTTCCACTGTCTTTCAGATCTGAGGAGGTGGATGCCTTAATCAAAGGCCCATGAGAGCCACACCCAAAGGACAGAGTAAAGCAGAGATAAATTAAGTCTTGTTTAAATTGAAGCCCAGCCCAATCAAGCAAACTCTCTGATTGCACTGAGGTGATCAGCCTCTTACCCTATCTGCCTAACAGAAAAAAAAAGGGAAACTTTTCTGCTGAAAGATAACATAATTTGAAGCTTCTTTGGTTCTTTTATACATAATATATGGCATTATATTGAAAAAATTCTATGCAGACAAAACTATGATTGATAATAAAGAGAGAAAATAGACATTAGAAGCAGACCTACAGATATAGATTAAATAAATATTTTAAAACAACTATGATTAATATTTTGAAGAAAATAGAGGAAAAGATGTACACAATAGATGAAAAGATGGAGAATTTCAACAGAGAATTTGAGTCTATTAAAAAATTAATTTGACATACTAAACCTATTAGATGATAAAATAGAAGAATATCTTTATAACCTTGAGAATGAGGAAATTTTTTAACCAAGATATAAAAAACGCAAATATTAAAGTGAAAATTTTGTTCTTTTTTATGGCTGAGTAATATTCCATTGTATATATGTACCACATCTTCTTTATTCATTCCTTTATTCATTCATTTAGATTGCTTCCATATCCTGGTTATTGTAAATAGTGCTGCAATGAACATTGGGGTGCATGTATCTTTTTGAATGGTTTTCTCCAGATATATGCCCAGGAGTGAGATTCTTGGGTCATATGGTAGCTTTATTTTTTTAAGGAACTTCCATACTGTCCTCCATAGTGGTTGTACCAGTTTACATTCCCACCAGTAATGTAGGAGGGTTGCCTTTTCTCCACACCCTCTCCAGCATTTATTGTTTGAAGATTTTTTTGATGATGGTCATTCTGACTGTTGTGAGGTGATATGTCATTGTAGTTTTGATTTACATTTCTCTAATAATTAATGACATTGATCATCTTTTCATGCACTTTTTAGCCATCTGTAAGTCTCTTTTGGAGAAATGTCTATTTAGATCTTCCACCTATTTTTTGATTGGGTTGTTTGTTTTTTTGATATTGAGCTGCATGAGCTGTTTGTATATTTTGGAGATTAGTATCTTGTCAGTTGTTTCATTTGCAAATATTTTCTCCCATTCTGAGGGTTGTCTTTTCATTTTGTTGATGGTTTCCTTTGCTGTGCAAAAGCTTTTAAGTTTCATTAAGTCCCATTTGTTTATTTTTGTTTTTATTTTTATTACTCTAGGAGTTGGATCAAAAAAGATCTTGTTGCAATTTACATCAAAGAGTGTTCTGCCTATGTTTTCCTCTAAGAGTTTTATAGCATCTTGCCTTACATTTAGGTCTTTAAACCATTTTGAGTTTATTTTTGTGTATGGTGTTAGGAAATGTTCTAATTTCATTCTTTTACATGTAGCTGTCCAGTTTTCCCAACACCACTTATTGAAGAGACTATCTTTTCTCCATTGTACATTCTTGTGTCTTTTGTCATAGATTAGGTGACTATAGGTGCTTGATTTTATCTCTGGACTTTCTATCCTGTCCACTGATCTCTATCAATAAAGGAATAGGTAAAGAAGATGTGGTACATATATATGGTGGGATATTACTCAGCCATAAGAAGAACAAAATAATGCCATTTGCAGCAACATGGATTGACACAGAGATTGTCATACTGAGTGAACTAAGTCAGACAGAGAAAGACAAATATCATACGATATCACTTATATGTGGAATCTAAAAAAAAAAGTTACAAATGAACTTATCTACAAAACATAAATGGAATTGTAGTTGTAGAAAGAAAACATATGGTTACCAGGAGATAAGGAGTGGGTAGGGATAAATTGGAAGATTGGGATTGACATATACTCGTTACTTTATATAAAATAGATAACTAATAAGGACCTACTGTATAGCACCGGGACCTCTACTCAGTACTCTGTAATGGCCTATATGGGAAAAGAATCTCAAAAAGAGTGGATATATGTATCTGTATAACTGATTCACTTTGCTGTACACCCAAAACTGACACAACATTGTAAATCAAGTTACACCAACAAAAAAGTGAAAATTTATAACTACATCAATTTAAGTTTTATAGTTAGAGAAAGACACTATGCACAGTGTTAAAAGAGAGGTATACATAACCAACTGAGACTTAATATCCCAAACATATAGGAATAACCTGCATATTATCAAGAACAGAACAGAATATCTCATGATACTGAGTCCATAATATGCATAGGCAATTCATAAAAGTGGAAACTAGATCAGCAAACAAGCATATGGAGAGATGCAATACCCCTCAATAGGGATCAGAGGAGTGAAAGTTAAAACAACTATGCTATATCACATACTTGAGTGGCCAAAACAAACAAACAAACAAAACAGATAATATCAAGTGCTGTTGAGGAAGGGGGAAAGGAGAAACTTTAATGTACTCTCAGCGAGAGTATAAATTTTTCAGAATAATTGCACATATCTAGAGAGCTGAGTATGTGCATAATTTACTACCCAGCAATTCCACCCCTGTTACTACCCAGAAAATCACTTATATGGGTGGCAAAAGAGATATAAAATGATGGATATACGGTCATTCATAATAGCATTGTTTGAAATAACAGAGAGTTAGAAAAACTTCAATGTCTATCAATAGGGAAATGGATAGATGAAAATGTAGCATGTCTGGAGGATGTAATACTATACAGCATTGTAAAAGGTTGACCTAAAGCTACATGTTTCAGCCTAGAAAGATCTAAAAATCACAACATTGGGCAACAAAACCAAAATGAAGCTGAGAAGCAGAATGAGATGTCTATATACGTAACTTGAAAACAATTCTAGATATTCATGTATACTTATAAACACACACATAAATAAATATATAGATAATGAACTAAAAGAGCACACATTAGATAAATTCTATGCAGGGACATGGAGGTGGGAAAGGGAGCAGGGATGTGGTATGAAGGAGGAAAAATAAGAATAAAATTAAAATGAGATAAAAGAGGTGTGATACATGGGCCAGTGATGATCATATACCATGAATTGAGGAATATGCTTAAATGTATTCATCCATTTCTGTAGACCTGAGTCCAACTTAAAAATCAAAATGACTGTATATTGCTCATATCATGGAAGATAACAGTTCCATTCTTGTCTGCATTGGTACATCTGAAGCAAAGTTCAATCTTGAGCAGTAAATTTTAAGAGGCATTGACGAACTGGACTGTGTTCAGAGGAGAGCAGTCAGGACAGTGGGAGGGACATGTAAGGGGCGTGTGTCATGTAACAGATAATTGAAAAAAAAGGAGACTTAGACACAATAGAATCTTAGGAGAAGGAGGTCTTCGTTTCCATTGTTACTTAAAACATTTTAACTTAAATAAGCTTACTCTCCTCACTCCTGAAGTCTGAGTTTTGTGCACCTCCTCTGTGCTTACTGAATATCCCTTACCCTCTCTGTCATTAGGGGGACTACATATTCTGATTTGCCCAGCCATTGCCACAGTATAATTATTAACAGCACCTCCTTTTACTTTCAAGCAGTCCCAGTAGAGCATATGGTTGTCTACCTACTGTAGTATTTTATTTATTTATTTATTTATTTTAATTTTACTGGAGTATAGTTGATTTACAATGTTGTGTTAGTTTCAGGTGTACAGCAAAGTGATTCAGTTATACATATATTCATTCTTTTTTTAGATTCTTTTCTTATATAGGTTATCAGAGAATACTGAGTAGAGCTCACTGTGCTATACAGTAGGTCCTTGTTGGTTATCTATCTTATATATAGTAGTTTGTGTGTGTTCATCCCAAGCTTCCGATTTATCCCTCCCCCCACATTTCCCCTTTGGTAACCATAAGTTTGTTTTTGATATCTTTAAGTCTGTTTCTATTTTGTAAATAAGTTCATTTGTATCTTTTTTTAAAATTAGATTCTACATATGAATGATATCATATGACATTTGTCTTTCTCTGACTTACTTCACTTAGTATGATAATCTCTAGGTCCATCCATGTTTCTGTAAATGACATTATTTTGTTCATTTTTATGGTTGAGTAGTATTCCATTGTATATATGTACCGCATCTTCTTTATCCATTCCTCTGTTGATGGACGTTTAGTTGCTTCCGTGTCCTGGCTATTGTAAATAGTGCTGCAATGAACATTGGGATGCATGTATCTTTTCGGATTATGGTGTTCTCCAGATATCGGATATTGTAGTATTTTAATTGACTGTATTTTTTGTATCTCCTACTGGATGACAACCCCTAATACTTAGTGGGAACTTAATAACTATTTGTTAAATGAGTGAAGCACTGAGTAGAATTAGGAGTCTTCTGTGAAAGAAACTTATTGCAGTTAACTTTGATTACAGTCTGTTATCAACTCACATTGGGCCTCCTTATCTCTAGGGGGAGGGGTCAACTCTCCTTCCAGCCTGTAAGTGCTGTGAACTGATGAGAATCCAGCCACCATTTCAGCAAGTCTATGACTAAGTCCACATCCTTTAGATGCAAGCGAAGTGGTGTTGGAGATGCTGGTGTGGGATGGACTATATTGCTACATCTCCCTCTTGTGGTTGTTGTGTGGAACTCGTCACAAAATCCTCTGGTTATAACCATAGCCTCTAAGTTAGTGGTTCTATAGATTGGTGTCCACAATCCCCGGTCCACCTACCGGTTCTGGTCCGCAGCCTGTTAGGAACTGGGTCGCACAACAGGCAGTGAGCAGCAGGCGAGTGAGCGAAGCTTCATCTGCCACTCCCCATCGCTCGCATTACCGCCTGAACCCCTCCCCCACACCTACCTCCCACCCCTCCCATCCCAGGACCACAAAACTGGTCCCTGGTGCCAAAAATGTTGGGGACTTCTGCTATAGATCTTCACCCAGATTTTATTTGTGTTTGAGGTAGGGTTTGGGCAGGGAGCTCTAATATTTAGATAACCTTGGTAATATTGGCAGATGTGGGTCATGCTTAAGTGACTAGGTGGCCACTTTCAAAATATGATATTTGATAGATCTACTACTTGGTATATTGATGAATATTTAGTCTATGCAAAGATGACTAGGGAGCCAGTATGTTTCTAGATCATCAGCTCTCAATTTAGGGGTTCTCAATCAGTGGGAAGATTTTGCCCAGTAAGGAATATCTGTCAATGTCAGGAAGCATTTTTGATTGTACTGACCAGGGACAGGGGATGTGCTACTGGCATCTAGTGGGCAGAGGCCAGGGATGCTGATAAACATCATATGATGTACAGAACACCCCCCATGTCAAGCAATTATCTGGACCAAAATGTCAATAGTGCTGCAGTTGAGAAACCCAGTCTAGATTTGCTCCACAAGGGGAATTTGGAGAAATTCAGGAAAGGCAATTACCCTGGCAGTGACAAAAATTAAATACTCCTTTAAACACAAGTTATCCTCTCCATGTGGAGTATGACTTCTGACCTTCCGCCTAGGATAAGGACAACCTCATACTTCATCAAATCAAATCAGCCACCTTCAGTGCTTCACACCATAACTATAGAGACACAAGGTCATGAAACATGTTTTGCCACACTGCTATGTTATGCGTTCTCTGGGCAACACAAAAACAAAAGGGCAATTTCTTGGATGGACTGTCCATATTTTACTCATTTCCAGGAGGTAGAAAGAAAATCTTGAGGAAGAGAAGTAACTTACTGTAATCAGTGGTTTCTTAGTCAGCTTATGGACACTTTACCAATCACATCCTGGTCGTGTGACTAGAGTTAGTGTCCTAAGGAAGCTCAAGGTTATGCCCAGCTGTATTTCAGAACCCCAATCCATTAATACTGAGAATGAGCCTGTTCCTCCTGAGTTCTCCAGAATTCAGATATGCTCAGTCAAAAGAAAACATCAGAGAAGAAACACGGGGAAACCAGAAATCAGAGAAGAAACACGGGGAAACCAGAAATTGAAGTATCAGTTTTATTTAAGCCGAGGAAGAAGAAAACTTCAGCTCATGCACAGTGCCTTAGGGGAAAATTGGAGAATGGTAAGAGAATAATCTGAGGGGTTCTCTGCTTTCCCACTTGAACCTGGGACCTGGTGATGCAGGACATACATCAAATGTTGTTTGAAGAATGGCTCCAAAGACTGCTAATCACAGCCATCCTCCCAGTGAGCTATTGAGTCTTGTCAGGGAATTTTGAGGGGATAGCCTCTTCTTTCCCCCTTTGTTTCTGCCCTTCCATCAAGTAGAATTCAGCCACAGGAAAAACCCAAATGTTGGGAACTGAACTGTTAAAACAATCTGAGTTATAGTAAAAGAATGATTGCTCATAACCCCAGGGTTTACAAATCCTGGTTAGTAGCTCCTTGGTTTTTTAGTATAGACAGCTAATGAGCCTAAGATTATACAAGGGTGGTATAATGGACATTGTGTGTGTGAGTGTGTGTATGTGTGTGTGTGTGTGCCTGTCCAGCATGGAATCTCACTGCTTGTGTTTGGGGAATTCCCTAATTCATAAGAGACAGACCCCACCACCACCACCACTATGAACATGGAAAATGCCATGTATTCAATTCCCAGCCTCCTTTGGAGGTAGAACATGGATGTGTGACCTAGGATTGGCCGCTTGGTCCTGGACTCTGATTTAGAAACTAGGGATGAAAAGCTGAAGAATGGACCCTGGAGATGTCACTTTGGTACAGATAGTACAACAGCAATTTGGAGTTTTCAAGTCCAGCTGAGGCAGGGAGGGAATGATGGAGTCTGGATCTAGAGCTGGGAGGACAATAGCAAAGCAGCTGGTGCCCAGCATTGTCATCCCTGGGCTGGGTTTGTGATTTGGGCTGTGGCCCTAGTCACAGTCCAAGTCTCCCCTTCCTTGCTCATTTTCAAACCATCATTTTACAGAACCTCCTAACAGTTATCTGAACCAACCAGTATCTTTTCCGTAGATTCCTTTTCTACATAGAAAAATGCAGAGTCAGTTTCTGTCTTCACAAAAAAGAATACTAATGCATTGGTTCCAGGAAGTGGGATGCTCCAAACAACAGAGCTAAAATGTGAACTGACTGAATAGAGGGGATAAAGTACAAGGCTATAAGGAGCTCAGAGTTTTGAGCTGGAAATTTGGTGAGTCTTATTATATGGGTGTAAGACAGTTGGTGATTTCTTTTTTTTTTTTTAACATCTTTATTGGGGTATAATTGCTTTACAATGGTGTGTTAGTTTCTGCTTTATAACAAAGTGAATCAGTTATACATATACATATGTTCCCATATGTCTTCCCTCTTGCATCTCCCTCCCTCCCACCCTCCCTATCCCACCCCTCCAGGCGGTCACAAAGCACCGAGCCAATATCCCTGTGCCATGCGGCTGCTTCCCACTAGCTATCTACCTTACTACGTTTGTTAGTGTGTATATGTCCATGACTCTCTCTCGCCCTGTCACAGCTCACCCTTCCCCCTCCCCATATCCTCAAGTCCGTTCTCCAGTAGGTCTGTGTCTTTATTCCTGTCTTACCCCTAGGTTCTTCATGACATTTTTTTCCTTACATTCCATATATATGTGTTAGCATACGATATTTGTCTTTTTTTTTCTGACTTACTTCACTCTGTATGACAGACTCTAGGTCTATCCACCTCATTACAAATAGCTCAATTTCGTTTCTTTTTATGGCTGAGTAATATTCCATTGTATATATGTGCCACATCTTCTTTATGGTGATTTCTTAAAGTGCTCACTAGGGTCACACAAGACCCTATCAGACAGAAGTGCTTAAATTGAAGAAGGCCTATATGAAAGCGAGAATAGAAGGGAAATAGGACTTTAATAGAAGAGGCTCTTTCTGTCTGCAGCCAATAATTTAAGTTATTAAGCATTCAATTACTTGAAACTGTTGGGCCAATATATGTTATTGTCTACTTCAAGATACATTTAGTGACGGGGAGAGGTATGCAAGGATTAAGAAGTGTCTGGTAGAGACCCTGAGGATATGAGGTCATGGATGTAAAATGGACTCAGAATCAGTTTGAAGAGTCTTAGTTGAGGCTCCAGGTTTGTTGTTCAATGGAGTAAGCAGAGAACTAGGATTTAAAAATCATTTTGGGAAGTGAAAAGTCACTCTGGGACAAGTTCTGATTATCCCAAGTTCCTTTGTAACAGTATCACCAAACACTTACCACTTTTCTTTTTTTTTTTTTTTTTGGTGGTACACGGGCCTCTCACTGCTATGGCCTCTCCCACTGCGGAGCACAGGCTCCGGACGCGCAGGCTCAGCGGCCATGGCTCACGGGCCCAGCCGCTCCGCGGCATGTGGGATCTTCCCGGACCGGGGCACGAACCCGTGTCCCCTGCATCGGCAGGCGGACTCCCAACCACTGCGCCACCAGGGAAGCCCTACCACTTTTCTTTAAATCTGAACATCATTTGCACAAAACTGTACTTTTAAGAATCTTAGATTGTTTTTCATTCCATTATTCAAAGCTCAGAGACCTCAAAGTCATATTTTCAGTTTATTGACTCTTAGCTTCCAGGTTTTACAAATAAAATACTTTATTAGCTTCTTTTATGGAATAATCTCAGAGTGTTTATTAATCTCATTGAGACAATAATCTCATTGTCTATCCAGAGAGAGAAACTGAGGCCCGGAGCCTTGATCAAGTCTGCATGGTGATCGGGAGCAGCTCCCAGACCAAGGACAGGCAGCCCAAGTGTACGCTGTTCCAGACTTTGTGGCTGGTGGTCAGCTGTCTGAGATAGGTACTAGATGTCCTGTCCTGACTTTCTGCCTTTGGCTTTTATTACCCAATTGCAGCAAAGAGCGAGACACCTCACTGGTCCGGCATTATCCATTTCATCTGCTACACCACAGAGATG
Source organism: Leucopleurus acutus (assembly GCF_964270905.1). Lineage (NCBI taxonomy): Eukaryota > Metazoa > Chordata > Mammalia > Artiodactyla > Delphinidae > Leucopleurus > Leucopleurus acutus. The sequence goes on along the minus strand of NC_139143.1, from coordinate 76,847,937 downwards.
GAAAGCTATTCCAAGCAGCTCTCTGTTCTGAGCCTGTGCCTCCCACAGAGCAGGCTAAGTGCTTGGGAAACCTCGCTTCCTTATCTATTTCGCGGGTAGATGTGGGAGAAACATCACCAGGGAGTCGATCCAAGAAGAGTACAGATGTGTAGATGTCACAAGAAACTTGGGACTTGGGACCAAGTTCAGTGTTTATTTTGGCTCCTCCGTATTCCTTCAGAAAGTCCCTTCACTGGATCTGTGGTGTCAGCTCTCTGGAAGTGTCACGCTGGCATATACTGTGATGGAGCTTGATTGCTGGGGGCAAAAGAGAACAAGTCTGTGGGTGGAGGGACCAGCACTAGGTTCACAGGCTACAAATGGAAGCAGTGATGCTTAGAAAAAGGAAAGCGTCTCAAGAATCATGTAGCATTGCAGCTTGCTCAGGGTCTGCCACAGCTGGGTATTGCTAGAGGTAGCACTCAGCTTCCCAGACTGCTCCCTCGCCCACAAGATGGGTTACAGCTCCCTTCAAGCATACGCATGTCATCAGGGAGACTGGGAGACCTGTCCCAGTCATCTGAGGACCTGCACTCAGTTTAGAGAAGCCAAAAGAGTTCTAAATTACTGAGCTCTAAAAAGGGGGGGATTAATGAGACCCAAAGGGAGAAGAAAGAAGTGGTTCCTGCAAGAGAGGGATGGGGAAGAGGTGAAGATTGTGGGCAAAGACTTCTCGCAGGGAGAGGAGATTCAAGAGTCTGAGACAGAAAGAGACAGGAATGAGGGAATTTAGGCGGTTTTGCTGTAAAATGTGAAATATACCGAGTGCTGCGTATCTTCCCCAAGAAAACATCATTAAAAATCTACATTATTTAAAGCTTTTAAAGTCAGATTTATGTTTTTACTTCCCATTGGATAGGAGAGTGGTCTGTGAATACACCTCAAGATGAAGATGAGGCATCCTCCCAAGCATTGCTGAGTATGTGTACAGTAGGAGCTTTGAGGAAAATGGGTAAATGTAGGCATTTCTGTGGCCTTTTGATCCTCCATTGTCTCCTAAAATGCTTTAATTAATAGGGTCCAACTACAGCCAAGATTTTAGCCCAGAATTTACTTCTGTTCGTTTAGTAAAAGGAAAGATTCCTGTCAAGTAAACTTAATCCATGCTGATCTTGCAATGGGGTAGAACAGGCGGGCCATGTGTCATACTGTCTTCTAGGCTTTACACCTACGCAGAGTTCTACTCCTAAATGTTCTGATTAAACAGGGATGAATGGAGACTAGGCATGAGCATTTTTACAAAGCTTCCCTGGCAATTCTGTTAAGCAGCTGGACTGGAGAACTCCTGGACTCAAGGTGCGATTCCTGAACTTAAATGTGCATCAGGATCACCAGGAGGATGTTGTTTTTTAACGTGTAGATGCCTGGTTACCCACCATAGACATTCTGATTGAACAGAATCCTAGGTAGAAGGTCCCAGGAGCCTTTATTTTCAACAAATATGCCAGTTGATTCTGACGTGACAGCTCTCAGAGAAAGCCTGGTGAGCAGAGAGTGAGCAGAGACCCCATGTAAGCAGCCACGAGGGGTTTCCCGGAAGCCCTGCAACTGAGGCTGCAGATGCTCCTTGCTACCTGCTTGCAAGGGCCTACGTCCTCCATTTCAGCTCTACACAGGTTCCACCCTTTCCCCTCCTCCACCTATTCCCTCTCTACAGAGAGGAGGCACAGAGCAATGCCTCACCTGGACGGGCTCTGGCACAGGCTCTGTGGCAGCAACGTAAATGGTGGTGCAGGGGTCCTGAGCTGGCAGAGAGTCAGGTTTCTTCTGAACAGACTACAAGGGAAGCAAAGACAGCAGGAGATTAGCTGAGCAGCAAGTTATTTCCCATTCAACTTTCCCCATGGAGAAGCGTAGCATCAAGAAGTTTTGAGTTAGAAAGCTCCTTGGAGTCATTTGGTCCAGCCTCCTTCCCAGGTGAAAATTCTCCCCCAAATTCCCTGGAACTCAATTCTCTGGGCTTTGCTCAGACTCCCCCGAGTGACATGGAGCTCACAGCCTTGTGAGGCAGCCTGATTCATCATCATCCCTTCCCAGATGTTTTAAACATCTTGCTCACAGTGAACTGAAATTGGTGTGGTTCTTACATAGGCAGCTGAAGGGAACGCGATTTTTATAGTATTTTAGTCTCACTCATATCACCCACAACATGAAGTCCTGCTATTACTCACTCTAATATGGTTTCTCATCAATTCTCTTTCCTGTCCAAACATTGAACTTCATAATAACCACACATGTGCGAGTGTGTTAAAGTTTACCAAGTTCTTCACATATATCTTCCCATTTGTCTCACAACCACTCTTTATGTTAAAGACTGTTACTCACATTTTACAGATGAAGAGGCTAAAGCCCAGAAAGATTTAGTACTTTCTTAATGTGAACATGTAAGAAGTATCAAAGCCAGGATTTTAACTTAAAATATCTTTTAACTTAAAGCGCATGTATTTTCCATTATACTGTTCTTCTTTGGTTACCCCCAACTTATAATGACCTCTCCTTCACCTAAATTCCTCAGGTACCTAAAGTCTAATTCACACATTACGGCACTTAACTGTACACTGTATTTAAGACACTCTGATGTATTTACACATCGCTTCTCCAAACAGACCATCAATTCCTTGAGAAATAGCCTATTTTTTCTTTGCATTCCCCATGTAACAGTGCTAGGCACATAAAAACCTTCAGCTGTTGTTTGTTAATGTTACTTAGAATGAATTAAAATCCACAATACCAGGACGAAGTCATTGTAGGCATAAATTGAGACCCCGTCCCTCTAAGATGGAGACGACATATCTTATGCCTGGAAAGTCATCTTTTCAACATACTTGCGGGCACTGGTGTAGGGTAATGCTATCCTCTGCCTTTCCTGGACATAGAACAAGCCTTAAAACGGAAGCACATGGGTTATAATGGGAGAGAACTTGGAATCTTGTCATCTGGTGGAAGAGATAAGGAATTGGAAAACTTTACTGGAGGAAAGAAGATTCAAGGTGGGACATGATCTTTCTTTTCATATATCTGATGGGTTGCCATGTAGAAGAGGAATTACATTTGTTCTGTACAGTCTGTCAGCTTTAAACCAAGGTTGGAATTTTTAGGGTAATATTTTGGTTCAATATAATAAGATCTTTCTAATAGTAAGAAGTGCTCAAATGTGGGATGAATTACCTTGAGAGGCAGTGAATTTCCCATTACTGGAAGTGCTTGGGGTAGAACAGGGCTTCTCACACTTTAATGTGCATATGAATTACCTGGAAATCTTGTTAGAAGTCTGGTTCTATTTCAGAAGATCTAGGGTGGGGCCTGACTTTTTGCATTTCTAATTAGGTCCCAGGTAATGCTTTTAATAAAAGGTCCTTTTAGTAAAAAGGTCCTTTTAGTAAAAAGGAGCTAGCCAGCACTTTGGAAGTAATGTTGCAGAAGATAATTCAAGGAGTGATAGGGTAAAATTAAAGAAGATCTAAATAAAGGATATATCATTTTATGAATTGAAAGACTCAATAGGAAAACATATATGATCTTCTGAAATTGATCAATGCAGTTCTAATTAAAATTCCAGCAGGATTTTAAGGAGGATTTTTACAAACTGAATCTAAAATATATAGATGAAAATGCAAAGGACCAAAAATGGCCAAGAACTTGAAGAACAAGAACAAGTAAAAAGATTTGTTTTACCAGATATCAAACTTGTAATAAATCTGCAATCACAGATTTGTTAAGACAGTATGGTTCTGGTGCAATTGTAAAGAAATAAACCAATGGAGCAGAATAGAGAACTTCAAAATAGATCCACACACAGATGGACGCTTGATTTATAATGAGGTGGCACTGCAGTGAGGCAAGGACAGTTTTTAAATATAAATAGTCAATAGGATATCCATATGGAAAAAAATAAAACTTGACCCATCTCACACCACACTCAAAAAATCATTTTCAGGTACATAGCAGATATAAGTTGAAAAGATAAATCATACAGTTTTTAGAAGATGATAGAAGAATATCTTCATACCTGGGAGTAAAGAAAGATTTCTTAACTGGAATACAAAAAGTGTTATCTTTTTATAACACAAAGGAAGAGATGATGAAATTGTTCTACAATAAAATTGAGAACTTTCCTTTATCAAAATGTATCTTTGAGAAATTGCAGAGGCAAGCCACAAGATGGGTGAAGGTATGTGCTAAAATATAACTGCTAAAAATGTTTAAAAGCCTTATAATAATCCCACCCAAAACAGACTGAAGTGCAATGGAAAATTGGCAAGAGATTTAACAGTCACTTTAAGAAAGAGGATATTTATACAGCCAATAAACATATGAAAAATTGTTCTACTTTCTTAATAATTAGAGGAATGCAAAATAGAACTATAAAAAGACACATCCAAAAGAATGACTAAAATTTAAAAGACCAATAACACCAAATTTCAATTAGAATGTGTAGCAACTGAAACTCTTGTATGTAGTTGCAAAAAAGTAAATTGGTACACCCACTTTGAAAAACAGTTTGGCCTTATCTAATCAATTTGAGGATATGCATACTCTGTGACTTAGCAGTTCTACATTTAGATATATCCCCAACAAAAATATGTGCACATATCTACCAAGAAGCACACATATGAATATGAATGGCTGCAATTTTCATAATAGCTTCAGACTGGAAATAACACAAATGTTCATCAATAGTCAACTGGAAGAATAAACTCTTGTATATGTATACATTGATATTCCATAAATCAATGAATATGAATGCATTATATCTAAGCTCAAAGACATGCTTGAATCTCATAAAAGGTAATATCGAGCAAAATAAACTGTACACAGGAGGAAAAATGGTATAAGATTCCATTTTTATAAAGTCCAAAGGGGAAAAAAAAAGAGTAAACTATATTTTCAGAAAGTAAGGATAGGAAATCTTTGGGGAGGAGAGAGAAGATAGTGATTATGAGGCACACAAGGAGGTCTTCTGGGGGTGGGGACAATGTTCTGTTCCTTGATCTGGGTGGTAGTTTTATGGTCCTAGAAGACTCAATACTGAAAGATATGATTTCTCCTCAAATAGATCTGCAGATTCAATGTAATCCTAATAGGATTTTTCCCCTTTCTGTGATACTTGAGAAGCTGATTCGAAAATACATATGCAAGTACAAAGGGACATAATAGCCAAAAGCTCTTGAAGAAAAACAAGCTGGGGAGATTTGCTTTACTAGGTATCAAGATGGGGTAATTCATTGAGCTGACATTTATACATTGTGCACTTTTTGGTATGGATGTCATACTTTACAGTAAAAAGAGGGGTGCTAGGGCTTCCCTGGTGGCGCAGGGGTTGAGAGTCCGCCTGCCGATGCAGGGGACGTGGGTTCGTGCCCCAGTCCGGGAAGATCCCACATGCTGCAGAGCGGCTGGGCCCGTGTGCCATGGCCGCTAGAGCCTGTGCGTCCAGAGCCTGTGCTCCACAACAGTGAGAAGCCTGTGTACCACAAAAAAAAAAAAAAAAAAAAAAAAGAGGGGTGCTAGCAACATGGGATAGAATAGATAGGGAAGGCACCATGGTTAAGTTGAACCTGATTACCTAAATATGTATATGCAAAAGAGGTTGCTCTTGGGACTCATATATTTAAATGGAGTTTGGTTCTCAACGGTGGTCATGGCTTGTGTAATACACCCTCCAGGCCACTAGGGGACAGCAGAAAGAAGGGCTTTGTCCAAGAGTTTATCTCTGGTTATCAGAAATGCATTTACTGTCATCTGATGCAATTTTCCAAGGTGCTAATCAAAGCTGTCTTTACCTTCACATCTTTTACTCAAGAATTTGCCTTCCCCTACACCCTGAATGGCCGTATTCTGGCCTATACATCACCTAGAATTGCCCTCATGTCAGAAAAATAATATCTTCATATCTAGCCATCATTCTTTAGCCTCCCTCTTACTTCTAACTTATCTGCTCCTCAACTTCATCATGACTCTAGTTTTTTAAATCCATCTCTTCTGTTTCAGCCCAACCATCACTTCGTCACAGTTTTGCTTTCATCTGGTGCCTACATATCATCTTCCATCTCACCAACCACTCTCTAGGCAGAATCCTCAAGATCTTCCTTCCTTGTCTCTTTGATGTTTGCAAACTCTTAAGCTTGGATCAGACCAACATGTCACACAATAGCCTTTCTCATTCTTCCCCTCTCTCCTCAAGCTGGCACCCTCTTCCATAGAGAAGGAAAGAGTTTGATATCAGAGAACCGTAGACTCCTAGAATGCCAGAGCTGGAAGGAGTCATACATCACGTGTTTCTAGCTTCCTCAATTTTTCCTACGAAGAAACAGATGACCAGAAAATTACCCAGTGTTTCCCATTATTTCAAATAATAAATAGTCCCATCTAACACCGAAGTTAATGTCCTTTTAGAGAGCTCTTGTTCTTGACTTCTGCTTTCTTAATTTCCTCTGCTTCAGAACCCACGTAGAACCATGAATGTCAGACATGCAAAGTGAACTGAATGGCCAGGGATTCCATGGGAAACATGACAGGTCCACCCCAGACAAAGACAGTATAGGACTTACACCTGATTTCTGGACTTGGGCATAGATAGTAAGGCTTTTTGCTTCCATTGTTGGCTGGTAATTGTCTGTTTTACCTGGGGAAAAGAAACCATAGTGGTTATCTCCCTCTGGTCCCCAGCATGAACTCTCTGCTCAGACCTGTCTGGTCTTTACCCCCCATTGCACACCCACCTTCCCCAGAAGTACCACAGGAACAAAGCACTGAGTCCCAAACCCCGTGTACATTTGTCATATGACATTAGGTTAGTTACTTGATCTCTCTTGGCCTATTTCCCTATCTGTAAAATGGGATTGAAATACCTGCCTCACAGGGCTGTTGTGATGATTACATGAGACATTACTTGTAAAGTGTATAGAACAGTGCCTGGCACATAGTGTTAGGTGCAATTGTTAGGTGTAATTGATATGCCATTCAATTATTTTGATCTCTATTGTTTGATGTATATATCTGATCTCCTAATAGAATTCTAAGTTCTTTAGGGGCAGGGCAAGTTATTTATACCTCTTTCGAATTCTTCAGCTCATAGCATGTTGTTTCATTCACAGCTTTCTCACCTCCCTGTTTCTGGGGGACGGTGTATGTGTAGGTGGAAGGGGTGTAAGAGGGATGATCTGCCTGGGACTATTTGGAATAAAGTTGCAATGTCATTCTAATGCCTACCATCTCTTTTTGCTCAGAGCCTAGGATCTCTGGAAATTAATATGTTGCAGAACATTTAAATTTTTAACCAGTTTTTAAATTTTTTCTTTTTAAATTATAGGAATAATTCATTCTTGTTACAAAAATTTAAATAATAGAGAGTAAAAAGTATATCCTCTTTCCCCCATTAACCAGTACAATTTCATTCTCAGAAGTAATTGCTTTTAACAGTTTGATGTATATCCTTCCAGATCAGCTCTGTACAATAGAACATCATCTTCGATGATGGAAATGTTCCATATTTGCAGTCTACTATGGTAGCTGCAAGCCACAAGTCACTACTGAGCACTTGAACTGTGACTAATGCAACCGAGAAACTGAATTTTAAATTGTTTTTAATTCTATGAAGAAGAATGTATATATATGTATAACTGAATCACTTTGCTGTACAGCAGAAATTAACACAACATGGTAAATCAACTATACTTCAATAAAATTATTTAAAATTGTGTTTAATTCTAATTAATTTAAATTTAAACAGCCACACGTGGCTGATGACTACCGTATTAGACGGTGCAGCTCTGGACACTTGCTATACTTATACAGATATTTCTTCTGCAAATACAGTCATTCCATACACTTCTCTGTAACTTGACCCTTTCAGCTAAAATGTGTTGAGGACATTTTCCATGCTAGTGCAGTAGACCTATCTCATTCTTTCTAATGTTTTGTGGTATTCTTTGGATATATCATGTAGCAGTGAGAAGGATGGAGGGTAAAAAACAGATGGGAACAGGGAGGCCTGTTTTGGGACTATTGCAAAATCCAGGCAAAAACAATGGAGACTTGATTCAGAGGAAATCACGTGAAGTCTTTAGGGTAGACTTATTTTAACACCAATTAATTTATTCTCTTAAAAATCTAGGAGCATGTCTCTGAGGGAATAGCACTTAGGAGAGGTATATTTTTATTTGGAAGGGAAAGGCCTTGTATGTATGTACGTGATGAAGGTGGCGGAAGGTGCTGCATGAGGGTGTGACACTTGGGAAGGAAATGATGGGCAGCTGCTGGGAAGCTCAAAGAATTCAAAGAAGCCAACGTATGGTTTTCCTGTGCATGTGTGGGCATGGAGTACCTGCCTGGTGGTTCCAACTTCACTTTTTTGGTCAGGGTTGATAACTGGCTGAGGATGCGTGTTGCGGGGGGATAGGGAGGGAGGATAGGGTTTGGGGTGATCAGAGGAGATAACAGAGGGGGCACAAGTTACTTCTGTGAAATACATCCTTCGGTTCAAAACCATGAATGTTTGCACAGTTAGAAGCCCCCACTCAGCACTGTCCTAGGTGTTGTAGGGGAACAAATAGTGTAGAGAACAGACCTCGGTCCTTAAGGACTTTCAGTCTTTCAGGTCAGCTCAAGCTGAAAATTACAATTGAGGGGAAAGTCCCAAAGGGTCAGAGAGATGGAAAAGGCAAGGCTGAATGTTGCTTCTCAAAAAGACCACTGGACCAAGATAATTCAGTCTCATGCTTTTCTTCCCCAATGCAGAAACAGGTTTTCAGGAGCCAGCTCAACTCTAGTCACTGAGGCCTTAAGATCTAACGAAAAATGTCTTGACCTTAGCATTGGGGCATCCCCCTTCTAGCCCTCATTAGCTGTGTGTCATTGGACAACATGTCATCTCAATGGGTCTCTTCTCTTACCATGACTGTAAAATGAAGGCATAGTCGGTCTAATATCCTTTTCAGCTCTCATCTGAGGCATAAAGTTGTCTTATGTTACCCTAACCTCAAGTACTTTAAATCTGTTCTAGGTGCTCTTCCCAGATCCTTCCAGCGCTGCCCTCTGCTGGCAATAGAGATTAAATATTGATGCTTACATTAAGAGATTAGTCTTTCTGTGTGTGTGTGTGTGTGTGTGTGTGTGTGTGTGTGTGTGTGTGTATCCATCTATTTATCCATCTCTCATCCATCATCTATCCATGGAAGCCATCGTGTTCAGTGCTTTCAGTATATTGACTTATGGATCCCCACATCAATACCATGAAGTACATAATATTATCCCCATTTTGCAGATTTGTTTGCCTTTCGTTTGATCACAGAGCTTGTCAGTGGCAAAGTCTGCATTTGAATGCTAAAAATCTATGTTCTTATCTAGTGTGTCTCCTGGACACGAAATTTCCAGAGAGTCCATCTGAAAACCTTCAGAGTCAGGCTGCATTCTGGAGGTGACACCAATAGAAGTTGGCAACAGAATCTCTTGAGCTAAGTCTTATGGGGGTACAGCAATTAAGTATAAGCTTTTCCTACGGACTTAAGGCAGGGCTTTGTATGTTCCTGGCTTACAAGGAATACACGGTGATTAGAAACAAGGATGGGTACGTGTTTGGGAAAAGTAGTAGAGAATTGCAGTGGGGTGGGGAGCGCTATTCCCTTCAGAGACAACCATGTGATGAGCAGGATGTAGTTGAGGAAAGAGTGCAGGTTAGGATCCCAGGACCTTCACCAGCTGGGTTAATGCAGGTATGTTAATCTCAGTTTTCTCATCGCTGGTATTTCACTGCTTCCTTATTGTCTAAGACAAATGTGGCTGCCCTGGCCCATTCCCATAGACTCTCATCGTGATTTCTGTCTGCATTGCCGCACTCCCCCCATTCCTCCCCAGCTACCTCTTAAATGGAGGAAATGAGACAAAGTAGGCGGCTTGCTATGACCTAGATTTTTTTACATAAGCAAAACCAACATCAGAGTGCTGAGACAGGGCTTTTCCAAGAAGGTTATATGTGGAGAACACTGATCTACTTGAGAATGAGATTGGCCATCAGATATGTGGTGTGAGGATCAAGTTCTATTCTCCCCATGGGAAGACCAGCCCAGGGATCTGTCCTGATCGTGGGGCAGGACCTTCTGATGCTAATGTGAGTGGGTGCTGGGTAGTGTCGCTGAGGGGAGCACACTGCCCAGGATATTGAATCATAGGACAACTTGGAGGGGAGGCCAGGAGATACTAACTCTAGGCATTGAAACTGCAAGGGAGTAATTGGGCCCTAATGGTTTCAGTCTACCCTGGGCAACTTTCCATAACTATTTAGTTTGGCTTTAAGTGACCTCATGAATTGCACACTTGTCCAAGGTGAATCAGAATTTGTGCTAAAATGGTAGTAAAGTGTGTTCTCTCTGCTGTCTTCTGATAAGCTGTGGGCCTTCCTAGAGAAACACGCCCCGGTAGTTGGGACACATAGTTGCAGTTCTGATTCCCTCACCAATCAGCTGGGTGACTTTGCAAGAGTCAGCCTCTCTGTGCCTTGGTTACCCCATTGCTAAGTCACATAGAAACAACTATACCCTCCTTTTCTCAGAGGGATATTGTAAGCATAAAAAGAAATTATAGGGACTTCCCTGGTGGCACAGTGGTTAAGAATCCATCCGCCAAGGCAGGGGACATGGGTTCGAGCCCTGGTCTGGGAAGATCCCACATGTCGTGGAGCAACTAAGGTTGCATGCCACAACTATTGAGCCTGCACACTACAGCCCGCGAGCCACAACTACTGAAGTCCACATGCCTAGAGCCTGTGCTCCACAACAAGAAAAGCCACCACAATGAGAAGCCCTCACATTGCAACGAAGAGTAACCCTCGCTCACCACAACTAGAGAAAGCCCGTGCACAGCAACGAAGACCCAACGGAGCCAAAAATAAATAAAATAATTAATTTAAAAAAAAGAAATTATAGAAAGGTTTCAACCCTTGGGTAAAAGCATCCTTTTTATTATTAGTCAGTAGTTATAACTTTTCTGTTGAACAAGATTCAAGGGTCCTCTGTATTCTGCTCCTAGTGAATATTTTAAGCTTCTTATCTGGATCCCTTCAGCATCCTGTACACACCTCTGCTGCAGTGTTCGTCATATATACTGAATTTAAATTATCTGTGTCATGTCTCCCATATTAAATACCTGTGGTTCATCTATCTTTTTATCCCCACAGCCTAGTGTGGCGGGATCAAGCAAGACATGTTGAATGAAACTGAATTGAACAAGATCCGAGGATATGTTTATGTAGTGTTTTTGCAAAGGCATTGCCTGCAGAAAGCCCCAGTGGTGAGAGCAAGTGCTTGTGGGGAGAGGTCCCCTGCTTACCACAGGGAGTCTGATAAGAATCTATTGTCACCTACCTCTTCTTCTCAACAGTAGTATTACCACTTGCAGAATCATGATGACACCAATGATGACCCCTAAGAAGAGCCCAGCATACAGTGCCCATTGTCTTGCTTCTGAAAAAAAGTCAAAGGGCAGTCTCAAAAGTGCTGTGAGCTTAAAAACATCCCATGCAGAAGTGGGGAGACCTAGCCTCATGTTTTCTGTCTACATTCTTCCTCAAGGGAGACATTCGATCTTATGGTTTTAGAGATCAGCTTTAGACCACTGAAGAGTTCCAGATCTGTTTTCTTATCTGGATTTCTCTCACTACTTTTGACTTTCATACTCCTAATTTCTTTAAAGATTCTTCTATTCAAATGTTTTATTTTTTACTTCACTTTAGACAGTCTACCACATGACTAAAATTAAACTTATCTTTGTTTTTTCTAAGTCAACTTCTCTGTTCAGTTTCTCTGTTTTTAAATTTCTAATGTGTCCTGTATCCATTTTGGTAGAAAGAGCATGATGGCTGCATGTGCTGTCCCCATACTCCCACACCATTCTCATGAGACACTGGGAGGAAGGAGGATCTACTTATGTTTTTTAAAAAATAAACATAATAGTGCTATTATTGTCCTTCCATGCAAATAACTGTATTGAACCCACCAGACCTGAACTGAAAGAAAGGTATGTAGTTTTACTCTGAATCAGTCCTGTGTTTAATATTAGCACTAGAGTACATCACCCAGGCTAAAAATCAGAGAGTCAATTTTCATTTTTTCTTCTTTTCTCCCTTTACCAAATCCTTCTGAACCAGGAGCAGCACTTTGGAAAACAGTGGACGAGACCTCTTACCCCAGTAAATAAGACGTTTAGCTCAATAAGATAATAACAGACAACTATTGAGCATTTACAATGGGCCAGGCATTTTTTTTTTAGTGTATCTTGTTTAGTAATGTATTTAATCCTCACAAAAATCCTATGAGGTAGATACTCTTCTTACTCCCATTTTATGGATAAGGAAGCTGGCACAGAGATCCTCAAGAACTAGAGGTTGGTCTAGGAGTAGAAACATGGCTGAATACTGAAGACAGACTTCTTGGAGAGTCAGGGAGACTTATGGGCTTGGGGTAAGATACACCAGGATAATTAACGGTGAGGGATAACCCGAAGCACCACTAGGGTTCTAAGTAATAGCATGTACCTTCTAAATACCAGGAGGTAACATTAATGTGTAAAGGTAACTTATAAGGATGGTTGTGGAATCAGCCTGCTTGTTGTTGAACTTATGATGGATTTGTTGGGAAGAAATTGAAAGGAAGAAATAGGTAGGGTACAAAGGGGTAGAGTGCTTGCAGACACAATTCAGATGTTTACAGAGTTAACCAAAGATACAGACTGAAGTCTCAACAAATTGATGAAAACGCACCCCACCAAGATCCAAGTGGGCCTTCAGCCTGACAGATAACCAGTGGTTGCCTCCTGGGTTTGAAAATATTCTCTTTTTCTTTCTAGGCTTTTCACACATCGTCATCCCAGGGAATCTCACTGAACTGGTTTTGTAAAGATCTTGATGATAGAGTCTCTTCCCAGAATTAAACATGTTTTAACCCTGCCAGATACCAACTTCAGCGGTCATTTGACCCCTGATCAAAAAAGCTAGGGGGCAAGCAGAGAGTTGTAGTAAGACTCCTGAATTTATATAAAGAATGAAATATGAGTACAAAATCACTGCTGAGGCTAGAATTGCCCTGTGAGCAGCTGTACCCTGAGTAACCACTCTGAATGGCTTATGGTTGCTGAGAACTCACTTCACAGGTGTGTGTGTGTGTGTGTGTGTGTGTGTGTGTGTGTGTGTGTGTTTGTCCAAGAAACAGTGAGAGACTGTTTATTCAGATTGATGTTGCCAACACCAGAAACCCACAGAGAACGCTTTCAGATCCTAAGATAAAGAAGCAGAGCTAGAAGTCTAAGTACCACCAGGTTTCATCAGCCCATGGAACTGACCCAGCAAATAGTTATAGTAACACTTAGTATTTCAAGACTATTTCCTCTTTTTTCTTCCTTCATGTATTTTGAGACCTTCTAAATCAACGGTTAATTTAAGAACAAACATTGCGACTATTTAAGTCATTTTAAAAAATACTAGTTCTCTCAAATTTCATTCAGATAAAAATAAAATAAAACCAACAAGGTGGTGCATCTAAAACTAGAGAATAGCAAAATAAATAAATACATAGATACATACACAAAATAAAATTAGGAAATAGCAGATGACATAAGTGTATCTGTAACACTTCTGCCAAGTGAGACTTTTTCCTGTTGCTGACAGCTCAGCTGCCCACCTACTCACATAAACTAAAGACGATGGGGACATATAACTGGCCCAGGGGACACAATGACACCAGCCCTCTCTTTCTTCTCAGGGTCTCAGGAGGATGAAAGCTATGTGTTCCACTTGTCCTATGACATACATGACCAGCTTCGGCCAGTCCAGCCAGATCTGAGAGGCAACCTGGCCACAGTCCCGAAAGATATTTCAGAAGTCCAAGTTTTCTCCTAGTCTTTGGATACAAAGTAATATGAATCTACTGGAGGATTTATGTTACAGGACCATAGACTTTTGTAACCTTAAAGGAACTGTAGTGCTTATCTCACCCAGCTCACTAATTTTATGTTGAGGAAACTGAGACTCAGACAAGTGTACCTAGAGTCACAGAAGAAGGTGATGGTCGAGCCAGGTGACATAAGACCTACAGAATTTATAGTTTGTGTTTTAGCCTGTAGTGGTGAGGCCTCCACATGGAAAGCAGCAGAAGGCTGGGTTGCCTGGGAGACCTCGTGAGTCAAAGGCCCTCTGAGGTGCCAACTAGTCCCTTCACCATCTTCCATCCAACACCTGTGCACATGCTCGGTCCTCTATTCTCCCTCCCGCTGCACCTTCAGCAGTCCCCCCCCAACCACTGCTGAGTCCTGACCCCCCAGGCCAATCTTGCTTCCTCTGTGTGACTTTTCCTGACCATTCTAGCTCCCATTCTTCCCTCGCCCTTGGACTCTGAAGTACCTTGGTTTATGTCCTACATCTTAGAATTATGTCTGCTGTGGAGACTATTTTCAATGAGAGCATTTGGAGCCAGACAGATGGATTCCAATTCTGGGTCTACCACTTGATAGCTCTGTGACCTCAGATAGGCTGCTCCTACTCTCTGGGGCCCCTGTTTCCTCATCTGCAAAATGAACATAAAAATATTCAGTTCACAGAGTTGTTCTGAGGAACCAAAGAAATAATGTATGGAAAGTGCTCAGAGCAATGCCTGCAATCCAGCATGTGGTGAATAAATGTCAACTCCACTTGCCTCAATTCTCTAGCTAGCTGCTAGGGTCTTGGAGGCCAGAGACCACCTCTTTACTTCTTTTGCAGCTCTCTTACTACTTGACACATAGAGGTCCTTGGTAAATTCTTGCTGGTTGATTTTAAGGACAGGAGATAGGTTTGATCTCAAGTCCAGAGGGGTCCCTGAACATCAGTGAAGGATGGATGCTTCAGAACCATCGTGTCATTTGCTTACGACTTAATTTCTCTATCTGTCTACCAGGTCCAAATATTTCTACACTTGGTGCTATCTTTTTGGTGCTCTTATTCAATTATGATATGGAAATGGAAACTAAATGTCAGAGACTCTAGGCTGTCAGGAATTTGGGTAAATATGGACAAAATGCTACTTTTACAGCTTGGTGGGTTCAGGCTGCCCATGATTCCTGTAATTTCTGGGAATAACTTCCTCATGGTCCTCTGAGTTTTCTCTCCTGCAGCTCTACTTGTTCTAGTCTCAGCTGTCCTGGGTGCAAGGTACAGTGCCTTCATCAGTTTCTACAAAAAACAAAATAAAACAAAACCAAAAAACCTACACTAAGAATTTTGTGGGTTCAAATCCTCTAGTGTAGATTTGAAAGGTCACAAGGAGCAGATTCCATCATGAACCAGGCAGCTTCCCACCCTCTGACAGGCTCAGACCCTCTCTTTCTCTTCCTATATCTGCACAAGCAACATTTTCCCCCATTATAATACAGAACTATCTAACCTACAGCTGGATTCTTAGGGGGAGGGGTCTCACCTTCTGCAGTCTAGCATTTATGAAGCTACTATCCTAAACAAACTCTGTTGCCTTCCAAGGAGGAATTCTAGTAGTAGTTTCCTTAATATGATCATGTTTTTCTACCTGGTAGCTTCTGAGTCCTATCTAGATTGTAAACTCCTTGAAGGTAGATGCTGTACCTTACGCTTCATAGGCATTACCCTTTCCACGTGACACAGGGTAGGGCAGGAGGGCACTCAACATAACTGTGATGGACTAAGTTAATTTAGAGGCAATAGAATGAAGCTTGGAGAATTCTGTCATGTCCCTTGTGTTAAGAATTATCAGAGCACTAAGTATGAGAAAGTCTGGGAAGGAATGCAGAGTCACCTTCTGAATGGCCCAAGGCAGGAGTAGAGGGGAACAAGCAATGACCTATTTGGCATGTGTTTTATTATAACAAGATGGAACCAGGAAGAAGGTGTGCCTCTCTGCTCTCAGCACCATCTGTGCTCCTATTTCAAACCACCATTTCCTGTGGCAGAATCTCCAGCTCTCCTTCTTTTTGCTCAGTCATGTAGTGAGGCCCCTCAGGATGGCAATGCTCGAAAATCAGGCCAATATTGTTCTGGAGTCCACAGGTCCCATTCTTTGTCCACAAAAAAATGTTATCTTAACATTCTTAAACAGGAGGTTTGGGACTTTTTCTCCCCTGGAACCTCTTAGAGGTAGCTGAGCAGGCTGGTTGAGAACTCCAGTACATTTTATGAAGAGTTCTTTGCACAAGTCTCCACCCCTGGTCTTCTACTAGATTGGCTGTGGTTTAAACCTGATAACTTGGCACATAGACATGCATCCAAGGAAAATGCTGAAGGGCCTTTTTTATCTCTGAAAGTCTGCTGCCACAGGAACACAAAAGCTCCTCTCTCTCAAGTCCCCAAACCTTTATTCTTTAAGGCAGGTAAAGAAGAAAATAAAAAGAATCTGAGAAACAAATGTAGCTCACCCCAGGAGTTACTGAGATGCTAACGTAACCGTCTGAGAGTGCCAGATCTCTTTCCTGCCTTTCATGTGGTTCTGTCAGAAAGGCCGCCTGCCTGGAGCACATCAACTTGAAGAAGTCAACCATCTTCAAGAGACATCTTTTTGTTGGTGGAAGTTTCCTCTCAGAATTGTTAGTGGGGGAAGGGTGGTCCTAAACCATACCATACACTAATTTAAGATCTGGGACCATCGAGGTAAAAATTATTACAGAGTTCACAGCTTCCAGAAAAATCCCTTACAACTGCCTATCCTACCCAGCACTGTGTTGCAGGGGCTAGTAGGTGTGCCTCCAGGGGCATTTTCATTCTCCCACGACAATGCAAGTCTTGTCCAGTCACATGGCTGCCCAACTAAGGATTACGTTTCTCAGCATCCTGTGTAGCAGGTGTGGCCACGTGACAAGGCTCTGGTCCATGAGAAGTGTCCAGGTTCCATCCTTCCAAGATTGTTGCCATGCTTCCTGGATTGGGAGTACCAGGGAGAGGGACCTGCTCTGTGCATGGAACAGCTAGGTGACTCTGTAACAATGGGAGCTCCCTTTTGATGAAATGGCCTTTTTAGAAAGGGGGAGCCCCCAGAACATACTGGCAGGTGTCAGCTTTTCTTTCCTTCTACTGAGCTAACCCAGACTTGCTGAGCCAACTTTTTGCTAATCTGCAGAAAGGGGTCCTCTTTTCAAGATGAGCTTCCATGGGTATTCCCTTTGAGTTGGGCGATTTAAGGTTTAGTATTACTCATTCTTGCACAGAGAGAACTATTTCAGAACATGGTCATGAAGGACGGCAGCATTTCACACACTGTCCAGTGCTGACCCACATCGACACGCACTGCATGACCTAGGAGAATGCTTGGTAGCACCCTTGGAAATGGACCTTGCAGTAAAGAGGCATCATAACAATAGACATGAAGGTGTTTCTTGCTGTAAAACACTGAGATAACAGTTGGAATAAAGATTTATATATGATGGAGAGCCTAGACAGTTGTTAGAAAGAAAAGATTTTGAGGAACAGGGAATTCCCTGGCAGTCCAGTTGTTAAGATTCCACGCTTCCACTGCAGGGGGCCCTAGTTCCATCCCTGGTTGGAGAACTAGGATCCCACAAGCCATGCAGTGTGGCCAAAAAATGAATGAATAAATAAATAAAATAAAAATAGATTTACCTTTAAAAAGAAAGAAAAGATTTTGAGGAACAAATATGTTCTTTTGCTGTTCAGTTTGAGTCCTGACGAGAAGCAGTGCTGACATCATGTCTCATTTGCTCTCATCACATCATTAACCACTTTGAGTTTTTCATTAATGAAAGTGAAAAATATCTTAAAATCACTGTCCTCATTATAGATGGTGAAGTGACCTCTAATAAACCCTCACACCCCACCGCTTCAGCCCAACGCTGGGGTTTCCCTTGAATGGAGTCTTTGTTAAACAAACAGCCACTGCTCTGGTTCAGGTCTCATCATCCCTTGATGGGTGACTGAAATAATGGGCCCGCCTCATAACTAGTTTCTCTTTCTTCTGCCTCTTCCCCACCCCAATCTATTCTCCACACCACTGAATTTTCTCTCTGAAATGCAAGCTTATCGTGTTACTCCTCTACCTAAAACTGTCTATTAGTTCCCATCAGGATACTATAGGATAATACAGAACAAGACCCAGTTATATCTGCCTTTTCCTTTTCCTGGAATGTCTTTCTTTTCTCTGCTTGGGTAATTTCTACTTGTTCTTCAAAACTTTGTTTATGTCACATCCTCTGTGATGCTCTTTCTGATTCCCTGAGACAGTGTCAATCATTCCCTCCTCTTGCTTAACTTGCACGTACTTCTGTTTTGCACCTGTTGCATTACCAGACCTGGGATAATTAGTTATTTTTAGAACTATTCCTTCCTTAAGGGCAAGGACTGTGTCTTTTTTTGTCTTTGTGTTCTCAGCACCTAACACAATGTTGGAACATAGTAGAACCTCAGTAAATGTTTTGTCTAACTAAGCACAGTATTTTAAAAATTAGTGACATTCATTTGCAAACACAAATCAATGAACTAACAAAACTCTGTTTTCCATATTTAGGCAACCTGGTTTACTGCGAACGGCATGCCACAAACTAGCTGTGTGATTTGTTTCTGACATGCTGTGGTTCCCCATCCCTGGAGGCAGGGGAGGGGATCTTTACTTGTGTTACGGGTTGAATGTGTTTCCCCCAAAATTCATATGTTGAAGTCCTTAGAATGTGACCTTATTTGGAGACTGGGTCTTTACAGAGGTAATCAAGTTAAAATGAGGTCATTAGGGTGAACCCAAATTTAGTCTTACTGGTGTCCTTATAAGAAGAAGAAATCTGGACACTCAAAGAGACACTACGGATGAGCATGCCCAGAGGAAAGACTGTGTGAAGACACAGCAAGAAGGTAGACATCTACAAGCCAAGGAGAGAGCCCTCAGGAAAAACTCAACCCTGCCGGCACTTTGATCTTGGACTTCTAGCCTCCAGAACTTGCGAAAATAAATTTCTGTTATTTAAGCCACTTTGTCTTTGGTATTTTGTTACGGCAACCCTAGCAAACTAAGTACAGGTGGGTCCTAATCTAACATGACTGGTGTCATTATAATAAGGGGAAATTTGGACAGATATACACATAGAAGGAAGACAACGTGAAGAGACATAAGGAGAAGACAGCTATCTCCAAGCCAAGGGGAGAGGCCTAGAACAGATCCTTCCCTCACAGCCCTCAGAAGGAACCAACCCTGCCGACACCTTACTTTTGGACTTCTAGCCTCCAGAACTGTGAGACAATAAATTTTGGTTATATAAGCCACTCAGTTTATGGAATCTTTTTACAACACCCCTAGCAAACTAATATACCTTGGTAACGCTTTATTAGCATTTCTTATTCAGGTACATACAAACTGAATCATAGAATATTTACTCTGGAAAGAATGTCACTAGTTCACCATTTTCATTTCACATGTAATGAAACAGAGGCCCAAGAAAGTGCAGTGGCTGCTGGGTATTTGTCTTAATGCCTGAGCTGAGGTCCTGACAGGGCTTTCCCATGGTGCCATGTTTCCGCTTCTTCTTTTCCTTCCCCATCTCACAAAAGCCTGCTCCATACCCAGTAAATCTGGTCACATTAGGGCATACATGGTCCTCAAAGTGGCTTAGATGCGGAAGAGCATTTTTTTTTTTTTTAGTTTTGGCTGCACTGCACGGCATGCGGGATCTTAGTTCCCTGATCAGGGATCCAACTCGCGCCTCCTGCAGTGGAAGTACAGAGTCTTAACCACTGGACCACCAGTGGTTAAGTGTTTATTTCTTTTTGAAAAAATTAATTTATTAATTAATTTATTTTTGACTGCGTTGGGTCTTCGTTGCTGTACGCAGGTTTTCTCTAGTTGTGGCGAGCGGGGGCTGCTCTTTGTTGCGGTGCACGGGCTTCTCATTGCGGTGACTTCTCTTGTTGCGGAGCACGGGCTCTAGGCACGCGGGCTTCAGTAGTTGTGGCGCATGGGCTTAGTTGCTCTGCAGCATGTGGGATCTTCCCAGACCAGGGCTTGAACCCGTATCACCTGCATTAGCAGGCAGATTCTTAACCACTGCGCCACCAGGGAGTCCCTATATGTTTCTTAAGAATGTCCTGAGCTAAGTGCCCCTAGGCGAAGCTTTATGGCCAAGACTTTGGAAAACATTGATTAAATTCTCATTAAACTATATTGAGGAGCATGAAGAGAATTATTCCTCTTTTCTGAGGTGAGTCAGGGTAAAACATTTGGTGCCCTGTCTTTACTCTAAGAGGGTTGCTGTGACCAGAGAAGGCTGTGCAGGGGTAAGGGCTACTACTTCCTCAGACTTGAGGGAAATACACACATTTTTATTATGATTTATAAGGCATTTAAAAAGTGTATTATCTGTTCCACTAGTACCTATGAGGATTTCAGAATCAGACAACTCAGCTCTGCCCCTTGCTCTGTGTGTGACCTTTCCATATCTTTGTTTCCTCATCTGTAAGGTGGGGATACTAATACTATTTGGTTGCTGGGAGGATTAAATGGGATGCCACATACTGACACATAGTAAACAATTAAGACCTTTCAGCTGTTAGTATTTTAGATAAAGAATCTAAGTCTTAGACAGGTTAAGTGGCTTATCCTTGTGAGTAAAAAGGGTAATATTGGATCTAGGACAACTGGGGCCACATTCTTTAAACTCTGCACTCATGCAAGACTGCTTTCTTGATCCCACCGGCACATTCTGAATAGCTGTGGGCAGAGAGAGAGGTCTGAACTGGGGGAGGAGCCTGTGAATGTGGCTTGTGTGCAAGGTGGGCAAGCAGACAGACACACTGAGTGGGTGGACAGGTGGCCAACTCCGCCATGAATGGCTGGGGGAGGAAACAGGCAGTTGGTTAGGCTCACAAATGAACTCTCAGATGAAGAGACCAGGTAGATTTTCCCAGCAGTCCCTCTGGAATACCTCAGGGGAGTCGCTGACTGGACATGCTATGCTGAAGGGCATGACCTGGCTGCATTCCCCTGTCCCTAGATCCCTGGTCATCTGGAAAAGCCCTCCACATATACACCAAGTCTACTGTGGGCAGGAGTCCCCTTGGAATGACTCTTGTTTCCCCCCAGTGGTTGCAGAGGGAAGAATGTCAGAGCACAGGTAATACCTTGCAGGGCCAGCACTCTGGTTCTTCTGTCCCTGAGCCTACCTGAGGCATGGACACAAGATCGATTAATGAAAAGGCTCAGTGATCTATCTTGTTTCCAATCTCAAGTGGTTAGTTGAGCTTACTTAATCAGCCCTTCGTTCCTTTTGATAACAGAATAATGATGCTTTATCTTTCCAGAGAAAGATCAGTCAGAAGATCTAGGTTTAGGTGCTGACTCTACCATCTATAAGCTGAAGAAACTTGAGGAGGGTACTTACATGCTATGAGCTTAAACTTCCTAATTTGTGAAATGAAGATGATGACAACATTTATCTGATAAGACCATTGTGAGGATCAAAAGAGATCATACAGTTGAAAGCGCTTTGCCAATAATAAAGTGCTCTATGACTTATCATTTTCCCAGACTTCACAGTCTAGGTCTTAGTCAGAGAACTGACTACCCTGGCCCTCTGACCTGCTATGGGATTCACAGTACATTTCATGAAATGTGGCCCTTTATTACATCCTGCTTTTCATTACTGAGCACATGTTTCATGTCTTATCTTTATAACATGTTGACGGAGAGCAGAGGTCATTTATCATATCTATTCCCAATTTTCTACAGCATAGGTGATTGATAAATTCTTATTCATGGTGTAGAACAATCCCACCATTGGTAGAGCATGGACTTGGGAGTCAGGACCTGCCACCTGCACTCCCTCACCCGGCCAACCTTTCAGGTTGGTGCCACGGCAGGAGGGGAGAGGAAGGACCATAACTTGAGACCTGGGCTCTGGGTCTGGCTCCATCGTTTCTCATTGGTTTCCTCAACTCTGAACTGAGCATAATGCCACCCTGGTCATTATGAACAGTAACCACTCACTGAATGCACATGGGAGGCTTTTACAAACTATAGAGAAAATATAAAGTGTTGTTCCCAAAGTGAAGACCATGGCTATGGAAGAAGAGCAATTGGTCCAGGTGGGGACTGAGCCCATATCGTTAATGTGGCACACTAGCCGCCACAAGGGCACTCACCTGAGGAACCGAGGCTGCATCTGGACCACGGGATGAAGGTCTGAGAGCCATTGCTGATGGGGTTGCTCACGGTGCAGATGTAGATGTTGTTGGCATCCTGAGGGCCAAGGGTGAGATACAGGAGGTGGGAGTTCTTGGTGGGGCTCAGCAGAGGGGTGCCCGCCTCCTCACTCCAGTTGTAAGCTACATGGTCCCCCTTCTCCACCATGCAGGCCAGCATCAGGCTACAGTTCCCATTCTCCTGGCTGGAGTTCAACACCTTAATTTCCGGAGTGGAGACCTGCTCTGTCAGGAGGAGGAGAAAGGGAGCCATCACTGAAATGAATCCTCTGGAATGCTGACTTAAACTTCTTGTTAGAAGAAAATGCAACCTAATGGCATCTTTCCACCACCCCTCCCCCCCCGTGGATATGCAGTGTGATTTATTTCTGTGGGGACCTACTGCTTCGCACCATCCCTCTCTCATATGCCCCTCCCCCATACTTCTTTCCAGGATCACCTTGGGATAAAATAGAGACGAAAAAATTGTCTTTTAGTTCCCCCCAACCAGTACTGTTAGGGCTCCCCTTGCCTTTCTGTTGTTCCTCATCTAGGTTGCTCTCTTGTATTCTACCTGTGGAGTTTGCTGTCAGCTAACTCCCCCATGGGTATTAACTGTCTTTGGCTAAATTATTACCTTCCAGATCGAAAAACATGACTTTTTACTGGTGAGATTTCATCTATACTCTGTGTGTGTGTGTGTGTGTGTGTGTGTGTGTGTGTGTGTGATAGCAAGTGCTTTAGGGTGTCTGAAATTGGGATAGCCACAGGCCTCACCAACTTATCTCACTCTAATGCTGTGAAATAGACAAAGTAAAAGGGAAAGTCTTATTTATTCAGTACATACTATAAGACAGGCATAATGCTAGAATTTCACATTTGTAATATTTTTTAATCTTTCAACAACTTTCTCAACAATTATGAACCTAGTTATAATTATTCCCATTTTATAAATGAGGAAACTGAGACCCAGAGAGGTGGAGTGTCTTACATAATGCCACTCAGCTTCTAACAGCCAAACTGAGATCTGAAACTACGTCTTTCTGACTCCAAGATCCAGACTCTTTCTTTGACTTGAGAAGAACACCATGGTTGCAGGAACCATATTTTCTAAGGTAAGAATCTGATCATAAAAGAGAAGATGTGACAAAGGCAGTGAACTGTTCTAGAAAATGCATGTGTAATCTTTGTGCTCATGGCAGCCTTGCCCCGGGAACACTATTGGAATGATCAGGACACCCTGATACCTGGTGGAGGGCTGTGGGAATTCTGCATACACTGTTTGGAGGGAAGGGAATGCTAGGGCCAGGGGAAGGGCAGGGAGGGTATTTCTGTCTCTCTTGTTGGTACCTGAGGATTTTAAAGAAATGTTGGCTGTTTGGGGCTCCTGTCCCATCCTCAGAGATAAGAAACTCACTGTTGAAGAAGCAGGGTAGCCCGCATGGCTGCCAGGATCCCTGGGAATTCAAGGGAGCCTTGGGACTTAAGAGACAAACTCTGGGTGTGTTCAAGAGGGGCTGGCAGTTAAAGAGGCTCACAAATGCACTGGCCTTAGATTTAGGTGGACCTACGTTCTAGTTTAAGTTCTGCAACTAAGCAATTTTATAATCAGAGCATTTGTTTAAATGAGAAAAATATGCCTCTTCCACCAGGTAGATGCAATCCTCTGCCAGGATGCGGGGCTTGGTGAGTGATGTGTGGGCTGAATGTCAGCCCTCCGTCTCCCAGGACTCCTAGTGCAGTGAACCCACCTACGCAGATGTGAGTAGGAACGTGCAAACCACTTATCTCTAGATTTCAGTGTCCTCATCTATGAAAGCGAGATTGAGCTTGATCAGTGGTATTCAAAATCTTTTTAAATTAAAAAAACACCTTTTTTCAAATAAAATCTTATTTGTAAATTGAGACTCTTGGGGCTCCAGACCCTCTTGTCAACAGGCAGAGGGGCTGTAGGCAAGAGGGCCTGGAGCCCCAAGAAAATGGGGTTAAAGGTAACTTGTGCTAATCAGCTATCACTAACGTGCAATTTGGATGAAAAAAAGATTTGTGAACTTCTAAAACTTCTTCCTGAAGGACGGTTTACCCCTGGACTGAGATGTCTTTCAAGTTGCTTCCAACTCTGAATACCCTTTGCTTCTGAGAGAGGCCTAAATTCTTAGGCAAGGAACTATCTCATCCCTCCAGTGGGGACTGGGGAAGCCACCATCATTACCATAGAGCTTCAGCTGCAGGCAAAATTGCTGGACTGAAATGTTTTCCTCCAGGCTCATAAAGTACCAGCCCTCATCCTCCTTCCTGCTTTTCAGGATCCTCAGGCTCAGGTTTTCTGGATGAAACTCATAGCCATTCTCCAGATGGCGTGGAGAGTCACCTTTCCGCAGATCCAGAGACACTATTTTC
Source organism: Leucopleurus acutus (assembly GCF_964270905.1). Lineage (NCBI taxonomy): Eukaryota > Metazoa > Chordata > Mammalia > Artiodactyla > Delphinidae > Leucopleurus > Leucopleurus acutus. Next base: position 76,823,336 of record NC_139143.1, on the reverse strand, counting down.
TTCTTGACGGTGTCTATGGGTGATTCTGCCATTGTGACAAGGATGTGAATACTCTTATTCATGCTCTTACTTATCCCGTCAGATGTCAGGGGCAGCAGCACACTGCTTCCCAGCCGCCCAAGGATCATCACTGGGCAATTCGTCGAGCCCTCACCTGCAGGAGGAAGGAGAACGAAGTCCCTTATTATGGAAGCCTTTGAGACTCACATCTTGTCTGTGGATCAGGAATAATAGACTGGATGCTCTCCCTCTTCCTCTTGGCCAATCCCTGGGGTTGCCAGGTCCTTAGTAGTTTATAAGGACTGTCATGAGGATCCCACTATATTCTCAGTTTTCAAAAATGCAGTGGAAATCTTAAAATCCCTTATGATAGAGCTGTATAGACTAATTAGGACTCTGGGTTTCTTTGATCCAGGAGGGAATTCTATCAACTCAGATTTATAGTTAAGGCACCTAAGGCATAGAGAAGTTAGATGACTTGCCTAAAGTCATATAACTAGTAACTGGATGAATTCCTCAGCCAGACTTCCCACCACCATTGGAGATATAGCATGAAGAATGGAGAGTAACTGAAACTAATTCTGAGCTTGTGAGCCCAAGAGACCAAGGTTAAGAAGCATCATTTCAGATAAGGAGGAAAGAGAAAAGTCTGAGGGATGTGGAGTCCAGGAGGAGATGAGCCTCATATTCAAACTGTGGAATCCTAACTCCCCAAAAAGCTAAGATATTTAACAATGTCAAGGGTGAAAAATTATTTTACTTCTCTTTTTCAAAAAAGCTGAGGCAACAACAACCAAAAAAAAAAAAAAAACCCACAACCTCAGTTGATGACCCTGCTTCTCATTTCACTGAAAAAGGAGAAGAAACAAAAGAGGACTTCCATTTGTTTCTACCACCAAGTCAACCTACCTACTTGGATGGATGGTCTCTGCTCCCAGATAAGGCTAACCTCTTCCTTCATGGAGCACTCACTCACTTCAAGGCTTTGCTTCTGCAACTTCCCCCACCCCTTGCATCATCAACTTTGTTATTGTTATGGTATGTTGTGGGTTATTTTTACTAACACACAACATACCAACATGTAATTTCCCTCATCTTAAAAACCCCTCCCCTGGTGCCAGGTCCATCCCCAGCCACCTCCCCATTTCTCTGTTTTCTTTTATTCCAAAGTCCCTTAATGTGTGTTTATACCTTCTGTCCCCATTTCCTGACTTATTTTTCCTTGTACCCACTCCAGACAGGCCTTCTCCTTACTACTCATTGGAACCACTCTTGTCAAGGTCACCGTATATTCCATGATACTAAGTCACTTCTCCATCTTCATCCTTGCTTTCTCATCTTGCTTTCACTTGGCATTGTTCACATTCCCCCTTTGAAACACTGCCTTCATTTGGCCTGGGGAACAACACACTCTCCTGGTTTTCTTCCTATTTCACTGGCTGCCCTTTCTCAGTCTCCTTGCCTGAAACTTTCTGCTCTTAAAGACTGGAGCATCCCAGGACTCAGTACTCAGACCTCTTCTCTTTCTCAGCCACACTTATCTAGTTGCATAGTTTGACATGTTTCTGGAATGCTTACAGAGATATATCTCTTACCCAAACCCTTCACAGTACTCCAAATTGCCTACACTGATTGGTATTGGTATTTGGAGGTCTAAAGGGCTTCTCAAACTTAGCAAATGAACTCTTGATTCTATAGCCCCTTCTGCAAACAACATTACAATTCCTAGGCCAAAACACTGGAATCATCTTTGACTCCTTTCTTCCTCTGATACTCCACATTCAATCTATCAGCAATCCTGTTGACTCTGCCCTAAAAATATATCTGGCATCTCAGGACTTTCAACCACCATCATCACCAGCCTGGCCCTGCCATTGTCTTCCAACTAATCTTCCTGTGTCCATGCAATGGACAGTGTAACCTTTTAAAACTATATCAGATTTTGTCTCTCTCCTGCTTTTAATCTTCCAGGGCTTTCTAAGCACCCATAGAATAAAATCCATAGTCCCTGTTATTGCTTCAAAGACTGAATAACCCAATCCCTGGTACCTCTCCAACTCCTTCTCCTGTCCTCACTGCACTATGGCCACACTGGCTCCGGCTGGTCTGTAACTCATCCAGAACATTCTCATCTCAGAGCTTTTGCATTTGCTGTTCTCTCTCTCTCTTTCTGGCAATCTCTTCCCGTACATATCTAAAGAGCTCATTCCCTCATTTTATTTTAGATTTCTGCTCAAAAAATCATCTTCTCTGAGAGACCTGCTCTGACTATCCTACCTATCCTATCCTATCCCTTCTTGTTGTGCTTATCACTGTCTGATGTTATACTGTATATATTATTCATTTTATTTTATTTTATTTTATTTATTTTATTCTAGTGTTAAACACTAGAATGCCAACTTCTCAAGAGGAAGAATTTGATCTTGTTCACTGTTTTGTCCCTAGGACTCACAATTGTGGTTGGCACATAGTAGGCTTTAAATAAATATCTGTTCAATTTATGAATGCTGAAAGCCATGTTACCTGACTAAAACCTCTCTTATTTAGCTCTGCCCAATATGTGACTGAACTTAATAATTGAACTTAACCATAAGCTAATGTTTGTAAAAGAAGGAGCCCGTGAGTCAGAGAGAGCACAAATTGTTCTAGTTGATAAGAAAGTCAGAAGAGTACAATAAAACTGTCTGCCTAAGTAGTGCAGCCATCTAGAAAAGACACAATAACTCGTGGTTAAGGTGGATGTTGGAAATTTGGGCAAACTGATTCAGATGTTCTTGATACCAACATGCTCTGAGATCCTGTAAAGGGCCCAGCTGATATCAGACTAGAGATTCAGAGGTTGGGAAAAAAGAAAAATCAGGATTTGAGTGGTGGACACATAGTATTTTTTTTCTTTTGCTATGCCATGTAGCTTGCAGGATCTTAGTTCCCCAAACAGGGATTGAACCCTGGGCCCCGGTAATGAAAGCCCCAAGTTCTAACCACTGGACTGCCAGAGAATTCCTGACACTTATAATTATTAAGGAATAGTGAGAAAGACAATTAGGCATTTGCTCTTTTACATATTGCCAATACATCAACTGCTCAATTGATTCAATAAGGACTGCTGTTCATGGTGCTGGTGTTGCTGTTTTTATAAAGATAAACTGCAGGGCATGTTGGAATTCCTTCCAGCCACACTTATGGATGCCTGACTGTCCAGATAATGTGGTAGGTACAGTACCCAAGAGAGTAACCTCTTGAATCCTGAACTTAAACTTCTACCAATAAAGGGATGACAGAAAACTAGAACCATCCATGCAAGGAGAAACATCATGTGGTACATAGGCCCCCTGAAATTGTGTACAAAAGCGGTATAAATAAGCATATGTACATTTTTCTGGGAGCATAGCCATAAATGTCATCTCTCAAAGGAGTCTGGGCTTCAAATCAAGGTTGAGAATTGCCATCATACTGTTGATTTTTTTGGATCAATTTTAATATAGAGAAAGAAGAAATGGAAATTATACCCATTCATAGACCATAAGTCTCCACCCTGCCATGTCTCCTGTGTGCCCCTTCTGCCCATGTAACCCAACAAACTCTTTACACCATGGCTGTTTTCAGAACTTGGAATTGGAAGGGAGTCAGGGGGAAGAGGAAATAGAGGATGGGGCAGAGAGTAGTCAAAAAACAAAATCAAAAAAAAAGTTTTGAAAAAAGAAAAGAAGAGGGTAAAGAGGGAAAGAAAGAGAGGGCAGATGAGAAGAAAAGGCTGAGTGGTTCAGGCAGACTCAGTCATGGGGAGTGGAATCAAAACTTCATCAGGAAGAGACCCTCACACGCTACAACCCACATAAAGAATGATGATGTAACAACTAAGCATGTGAGTGGCCAGGTCTGCAGGGGGTACGTGAACTCATTGCCACCTAAGCAAGAGTGGAAAAATAAGTGGGGACTTTAAAGTGGTTCATAAAACACTTCAAGTAGAGTCCCAGCTCCTGAAACATCCTACTGCTTGATGAGTGTTTTCCAGCAGGTCTGTGATTCAGTCAGCCCCTGGTTACTAAGAGAGTCTGGAGGAAACATTTGTAGCTGTTAACACCAACTCACTTTCCTTCCAGGAAAATTCAACTTAGAAAGTAGAGTGATTCACATGGGCCCGTGGATATTTTCCTGAAATCAGTAGCATTTAGCCAAACTTTTCACAAAATGGGATTCTACCTAATGATAACAATTTTTTGGCCCAGCCCTGTTACTGGGCATCTTGCTACAACATTTCTTTCAGGTAGGACTCAGAGCCTTCACAGTTCTTATGCGAAATCTAGGCTTACAAAGAAAAGATAATGTGTCTTTAATAAGTCTCATTTTTAAACAGAAGTCCTACCAGCTGTCCTCCTAGTCCCATTCCTTGACGCTGCTGGGTCTTTCTATCTTAGAATACTTGCACTCACTGTTCCCCAGCCTGAAAGCCTGTCACTGCTCTTTATTTGCCGGGTTAACTCCTTCTGTCCTTCAGGCCTCTGCCCTTGACCCTTGGCTTAGATTCGGTTTCTCTGCCATATGCTTCCAGTTCACTTTGCATCTCTCCTTTCATATCACTCAACACATTTTTAACTCTCGTTCAATGCTTGTCATCCTTATTCAGTTATAAGTTTCCAAGAGTAGGGACTGTGTCTGTTTTGTTCACTGCTGTAATCTTAGTACCCACCTGGGACATGGTAGGAACTCAATAAATCCTTTTTGCCCGAGAGAATGAAAAAACTGAATGAGATGAATGAATGAATGAACAAATGACAAAACAGAGTCTAATTTCTTCTCTCTCCAAAATCTGAATGTACTCTCCTTTATCTTTATAACATCCATAAGAGTTGTTTATGTAGGGAGATGAAGGGGACCCTTATCCCTATTTGCCAGGTGAGGAGCTAGAAGTGCCTTAGCTATGAAACCTCTGTTTCAGGTGCAGCAGGCCACTTACAGTTCCCCCTGAAAACTCACAGCACTTTACCTCTGCATCTGTGCCTTCAACTAGAGTACTCTTTTCAAGTTATATAAGAATCCCACCTACCTGATGTATACATTTAAAAGGACATGCAAGAAACTGGTAACAGTAGGGAGGGGTATAGAAGGGAGATTTGTCTCCATTCTGTACCCTTTTACACTGTTGAAGTTTTATAGACATACGTGTGATACTCTTCCAATAAACAAACTAGTTAACAAAAAATTAAATGAAAGCTACATGATGAAAGATGTTTCTATCCACTTTTCAAATTCCAGATCAAATACCTCCATATGCCTTGTACTTCCTTCTTTGATTTTGTCAACTTCTCTCACCTTTTGAAAATTCCTATACTTCATTTCAGTTCAATTAAAATCAACTCATATCCTTCAATTATAGACAGCATATTCTAATTTTTACCATGGGACCTGGAAACAAATTTTAGGATTCTCCTCCTCCCTAAACATAAGCTTATCTAGTTTCATTCATTCAGGCCTCTGGAGTCAGGCTGGGTGATTAAAGAGAAATTGCTAACTGCTCTGTGCCTCTTTTTCCTGTTTTATAAAATCATAATGTAACAATAACTACACATATCTCATAGGGTTGGTATGATAATTAAATGAATAATACACACAAAGCACTTACCACGGTGTTTGGTATACAGCAAGGATGCTGTACATACTATTATTATTCATTCAACAAACATTCATGGAAGGGCTCTCACAGATACTGTGTCAAGTGCTAGGCAGAGGCTGTGGTTGTTCATTTTACTTCCCCCACACCTCACATAGTGCTAGCCACATCGTGTGTCCTTAGTAGATCGTTGCTGAATGGGATTGTTCAAAGGCAATCTATGGATAAAACCAAATAGCATTGAGGTTCTGATTTCCAGTCCAACACTGGAGACAGTGAAGGTAGTGGCATTATATCACAGTATTAAAGCTTTTGAGTGATGGAAGTGCCTAGATCTGCATCTTGGGGTACAATGGGCCAGTGAACAACAAGGTTGGGCCAAGTCTAGGATGCCCCCACTTGTCCCTCACCTCTCCCCTCATGTGTGTGAAGGATGTGAGGAGGACCTGAATGAAGGAATAAAAACTCCCACTGGGGTAGATTCATCAGTTGTAAGAGATGCACCACTCTGGTGGGGGATGTTGTTAATGGCGGGGGGGCTGTTCATGTGTGGAGGTAGTTGGAAATCTCTGTACCTTCTGCTTACTTTTGCTGTGAACCCAAAACAGCTCTAAAAAAATGAAGTCTATTAAAAGATGTATCATTGGGGGAAATGGAAAATTCACTTTACTTGGGGGAGGGACATGTGGACTTCTTGATTTTTACAGTTTTGACTGGGAATTGGAAGTCGAGCTGAGTAGAGATGGGAAAGGGAGTAGGTACTGATTTTACAAGAATGGGGCTTCTTGGTTGGGTGAATCTGTCATGAATGACCTGTCCCATTTGCAAAGCATTTCCTTCTGGGTTTTATTGGGGTTTCACAAAAGGGTGCATATTTTAAAATAAAAACACTAAAATTTTTGTACATATTTCAAAGCAGACAAAGGAAGGAAGGGAGACACTACCGATTGGGTAGCCATGCCTGTGGGGCTGGGCTGTTTCTCACTGACCAGTGACCTCCAAAGCTTTCCGCGCAGCAGCTGTCAGCAGAATCTGAAATGCCAGGGCCAGACTGGCCAGGAGGCAAGCCAGCACAGAGACAGAAAAGTCCAGCTCACTGTTCAAACCCATCACACCTGATAGTCACTAAGAAGAATTCCAAAAATGGTGGAGTCACAAATGGGGTGCACCCAGGAAAGTTTGACTCTCCCTGTGATGGCTTAAAGTGGTTTCGTTTGGCTTTCTGAGCCCTCAGTTCAATTATTGCTCTCTGAGACCTTGGGTAGCAAGAGCCATGGGTCTGCCTGATTCTGAGGAAAAGTGGGGCCAAGGAAGGCCTATTCATCTGGGAATCTGGCAAAAGACAGATCCCAAGTGCAGCCCCTCTGACAATCCTAGCATATCTCTGGGCTTCTCCTGGAAAAGTCCATAATGGATTTGTGGTCTTGAAAACCCCAAGAACAGAACATCCGGAGCCTCAGGACGTCCCCCCTTCCTTAATGCCGCTTCCACTCCAGACTGCTTCCCACAGTCCCAAGGCATTTAAGCAGAAAGGAGATTCTCACCCACTCCACAGTGAGCCCAAAGTCTGCCCCTTGCTTGGCTTTTTCTTTCTCAAACACCTTTTCTCATAGCTCAGCTATTACTAAACAGAGAATACCAGCAAACCAGAAAGACAGGAGTAGAGCCCAGCTTCAAACACTTTGTCTTGTGTCTGGCCTTACACTGGAGCTGCCCTGACCCTGAGCATTTCCGATTTGCATTTCTCACTTACTGTAACCAGCCCTGGGCTCCAAAAATCCTGGCCTCTCCCCCTCTTGCTGCCTTGGAGCCTTCTCTTCCAGGAAAGTAGCCACCAGTATGACCACACTGTGGCCACTATCTGTTCTCAACCAGTGCCTGGGGTTTTCACTTCTACCCTCTCTTCGCACTACAGCCTTTTCATGTAGGTGGATCATGTTTTTCGTTTGTCTGCTTGCGTGTGTGAGGATCCCCATCCAGGACAGGGTTGTAGGAGTAATATTCTCCCAGAGCTCCATCCCTACAGCTCATTCCCTTAGCCTGGGTCTTTGCCAGAAAGATACTCATGCAAAACCAACCACTCAGCCAGGACTTTGACTGGAGCCTCTCACCCAGAGAGGCTGGTCTAGAATGTGACCAGTGCCTTTGGCTTAGAGCTCCTGGTTTCCTTGGAAACTAGGACTGGTGGGGCTTAGCCTCAGAAGCCAGGACCCCAGTAACTCACAATGTTCCTTCCTCTTTAAAAGAGGCAGGAAGAACTCAGAGTCAGTCTCTGAGGAAGAGGCAGCCGAAAAACAACCTGCCACCCCTGCCTCTTCTCTCCATCCATGGGCTACAGCTGATTCCTGGCAGGTAATCATGGGACCCAAGCCCTCAGACAGATGAGCACTCACCTGTTCTGCAGCTCAGCTCAAAAGCTAGGGAGAAAAACAGCAGGACGTTCAAGGAGAGGAGCCCCTTGGGATCCATCAGCCAGTGAGGAGAGGGAAGGGAGCCCGGTGAGGAGCCCGCCAGCTGCTTGCAGACGCCACGGCAGAGTGAGCTCTTTGTCAGGCAAGTGCTGCCTCTACTGTCTAGTTTATGCATCAGGAACCAGTAGGCTTCCTGTCTCACTGGGACTTTTTCTGCCTGTGCCTCGAGGATTGCTCATCTCCTTTCAGGCTTTAAGTCACTCTGCTGTTCCCAAGAAGTCAAAATCAGGTGCTTAGACTGCAAGAGCCGAGAAGGGAGCTGGGTAATCACCCAAGGCTGTGGTCAAGCCCCAGCCTTGGGCAGAAATGTGCTCCCCACTCCCTTTCTTAGCTGTCTTCTGGAAAGGGATGTTAAGACTCTCTGGGTGGTTCTGTCTGGTAACTCTCATTATACAAAGAAAAAGATGTAGTCATGTCAGGCCACCCCAAATTTGGATGTGTTAGTTCAAAGCTGAACTTGGATGACTGACCTTTAATGAGCTGATGGACATTTTACTTCTGATTTGTTCTATAATTTCAGAGAACACCTCTCCGTGCAGTCAGGTCCTGGTGCCAAAGTCACAGAGAGATGGGGGTGGGCAAGGGTGGGTCAGCTGGCAGAAACCCAATTTCCCTGCTGGGTACATTGTGGTAGAATTTAGTGAGCCCTGTGCTGTGTTTGGAGGGGCTGCCTTATTTTAGAATTTGTAACTAATTTTTTGTTGAGGAGAAGGGACTAGAGTTGACAGAAGAAAGATCTTGTGCTTTTCCATAAGTTAAGCTATAAATATGAAACATGGGAAAGGTGCTATTATTGGCTCACAAGGAAACTGAAGGTCCATTTTAACAGGTCAAAGGCACTTTCCAATGGGCCTCCCTAAGAGGACAAGGGTAATAAGAACCGGTGATATATGCGAAAGTGTTCTTTATTCTCATCACCCCCCCACACACACTCAAACACCTGACACCCAACTATCCTCCCCACAGCACTACCCGGTGGTGTGCTGGAGCCAGCACCTACCAACTCATGAGAGCCAATTGTTAAATTTTCAGAAACCTTATGAGCTGGTTATTGATACACATTACATTATTAAAAATTGAATTACATAAACTTACAATTAAATAAATTATATCAAAAACTAAGGGAATAAAAACTCATTACTTCTTAATTATTTTACATTTTACTATTCTCTATGCTCTTGAGAACATTTACATCTATTGTATCTCTGTGGTGGAAATTAAATATCAGGTCACTGTGAAATGCATAAAAAATTGAGGAAATATTTTCTAGTACTTAAAAACTATGATCTTATTCAGCATAAAGTCAGTAGTGTCGCTGAAGAACAGGTGAGGTCATGATATATGTCTTCAAAATGTCTCCACATTTATTTAACTTTAAAAAATGAACTGCAAGTAAGAATTGAGAGTGGAGTAAAATATTTAAAGTGTTGAGGAAAAAAAACACCAACCTATAATTTTCTGTACCCTGTGAAATTACCCTTCAAAAGTGAAGGAGACATAAGGACTTTTTCAGGCAAACAAAAATGGAGGGAATTTGTTGCCAGTAGTTCTGACTTGTAAGAAATGTTAAAAGAAGTTCTTTATAGAGAAGGAAAATAATAAAGGTCAGAAAATTGGATCTACCGACATCAAAGCAAGGAAAGTTATCAGGATAAAGAAGGATGTTACATAATGACAAAGGGGTCAATTCTCCAAGAAGACATAACAAGCCTTAACATGTATGTGCCTAACAACAGAGCTTCAAATATGTGTGGCAAAGCTGTTTGAACTACAAGGAGGAAGAGATAAATCCTCTCATAATTGGAGACTTCAACACCCTTCTATCAGAAACAGACGAATCCAACAGGCAGAAAATCAGTAAGGACATCATTGACCTCAATTCCACCACCAATCAACTGTATAAATGTACATCTATAGATTACTTCATCCAACGACAGCAGAACACACATTCTTCTCAAGCTCACATGGAACATTCACCAACATAGACCACCTTTTGGGCCATAAAACACACCTTAACAAATTTAAAAGAATACAAGTCATACAATGTCTGCTCTTAGACCACAATGGAATAAAACTGGAAATCAACAGAAAAAAATGGAAAACTTCAATATATGTGGAGATTAGACAACACACTTTTAAATAAGACAGATTAAAGAAGAAATCTCAAGAGAAATTTTTGAATATTTTGAACAAAATGAAAACACTACTTATCAAAATGTGTGGGATATAGCAATAGTAGTGCTTAGAAAGAAATTTATAGCATTGAATGCATGTATTAGAAAAGAATAAAGGACTAAAGTCAGTAATTGAAACTTCCACTTCATCAAACTAGAAAAAGAAGAGCATATTAAATCCAAAGTTAGCAGAAGAAAAGAAATAATGATATTAGAACAGTAAGAAATGAAATTGAAAACAGGAAATCAATAGAGAAAATCAATGAAACCAAAATGTGGTTCTCTGAAAAGGTCAGCAAAATCTATAAATCTGTAGCCAGGCTAAATAAGGAAAAAAAGAGGATGCAAATTACTAATATTAGAAATGAAAGAGGGGACATCACTACCAACCTCATAAACATTAAAAGGATAATAAAGAAATGCTATGAACATCTCTATGCCCACAAATTTGAAAATCTAAATAAAATGGACCAACTCCTTGAAAGACACAACCTGCCAAAACTCATACAGGATGAAATAGACAATCTGAATAGGTCTACATCTATTAAATATATTGAATCAATAATTAATTACATTCCAAAGCAGAGCATCAGTTCCAGATGGGCTTACTGGTGAATTCTACCAAATATTTAATGGAAGAAATCATACCAGTTCTCTAGAATCTCTTACAGAAGATAGAAGTAAAGGGAATTCTTCTGAACTCATTATTTTACATATTCTAACTCATTCTAATAACAAAACCAGACAAAGACTATACAAGGAAAGAAACCCCATGGACAAATAACTCTCATGTGCATAGGCAGAAAACTCTTCAACAAAACATTAGCAACTCCAATCCAACAATGTACAAAAAGAATTATATACTACAACAAAGTGGGATTTACCTCAGGTATGCAAGACTGGTTTAACATTTGAAAAACAATTAATCCATCATACCAACAGGCTAAAGAAGAAGAATCACATGATCACGTTAATAGACACAGAAAAATAATTTGACAAAACTGAACAGATTTTTTCTTCCCTCTACACAAATCTTTTATTTTTTTAACATCTTTATTGGAGTATAATTGATTTACATTATTGTGTTAGTTTCTGCGGTATAACAAAATGAATCAGCTATATAAATACATATATCCTCATATCCCCTCCCTCTTGCGTCTCCCTCCCACTCTCCATATCCCACCTCTCTAGGTGGACACAAAGCACCAAGCTGATCTCCCTGTGCTATGCAGCTGCTTCCCACTAGCTATCTATTTTATATTTAGTAGTGTATATATGTCCATTCCACTCTCTCACTTCGTCCCAGCATACCCTTCCCCCACCCCGTGTCCTCAAGTCCATTCTCTATGTTTGCGTCTTTATTCCTGTCCTGCCTCTAGGTTCCTCAGAAACATTTTTTTTTATTCCATATATGTGTGTTAGCATACAGTATTTGTTTTTCTCTTTCTGACTTTCTTCACTCTGTATGACAGTCTCTAGGTCCATCAACCTCACTACCTATAACTCAATTTCGTTCCCTTTTATGGCTGAGTAACATTCCATTGTATATATGTGCCTCATCTTCTTTATCCATTCATCTGTCAATGGACACTTAGGTTGCTTCCATGTCCTGGCTATTGTAAATAGTGCTGCAATGAACATTGTGTTACATGACTCTTTTTGAATTATGGTTTTCTCAGGGTATATGCCCAGTAGTGGGATTGCTGGGTCATATGGGAGTTCTAACTTTACTTTTTAAAGGAACCTCCATATTGTTCTCCATAGTGGCTGTATCAATTTACATTCCCACCAACAGTGCAAGAGGGTTCCCTTTTCTCCACACCCTTTTCAGCATTTATTGTTTGTAATTTTTTTTACATCTTTATTGCAGTATAATTGCTTTACAATGGTGTGTTAGTTTCTGCTTTATAACAAAGTGAATCAGTTACACATATACATATGTTCCCATATCTCTTCCCTCTTGCGTCTCCCTCCCTCCCACCCTCCCTATCCCACCCCTCTAGGTGGTCACAAAGCACCGAGTTGATCTCCCTGTGCTATGTGGCTGCTTCCCACTAGCTATCTATTTTACGTTTGGTAGTGTATATATGTCCATGCCACTCTCTCACTTTGTCACAGCTTACTCTATTGTTTGTAATTTTTGATGATGGCCATTCTGACCACTGTGAGATGATACCTCAATGTAGATTTGATTTGCATTTCTCTAATGATTAGTGATGTTGGGCATCCTTTCATGTATTTGTTGGCAATCTGTATATCTTCTTTGGAGAAATGTCTATTTAAGTCTTCTGCCCATTTTTGGATTGGGTTGTTTGTTTTTTTGATATTGAACTGCATGAGCTGCTTGTAAATTTTGGAGATTAATACTTTGTCAGTTGCTTCATTTGCAAATATTTCTCCCATTCTGAGGATTGTCTTTTCGTCTTGTTTATGGTTTCCTTTGCAGTGTAAAAGCCTTTAAGTTTCCTTAGGTCCCATTTGTTTATTTTTGTTTTTATTTCCATTTCTCTAGGAGGTGGGTCAAAAAGGATCTTGCTGTGATTTATGTCATGGAGTGTTCTGCCTATGTTTTCCTCTAAGAGTTTTATAGTGTCTGGCCTTACATTTAGGTATTTAATCCATTTTGAGTTTATTTTTGTGTTTGGTGTTAGGAAATGTTCTAATTTCATTCTTTTACATGTAGCTGTCCAGTTTTCCCAGCATCACTTATTGAAGAGGCTGTCTTTGCTTCATTCTATATTCTTGCCTCCTTTATCAAAGATAAGGTGACCATATGTGTGTGGGTTTATCTCTGGGCTTTCTATACTGTTCCATTGATCTATATTTCTGTTTTTGTGCCAGTACCACACTTTCTTGATTACTGTAGCTTTGTAGTATAGTCTGAATCAGAGAGCGTGATTCCTCTAGCTCCGTTTTTCTTTTCTCAAGATAACGTTAGCTATTCGGGGTGTTTTGTGTTTCCATACAAATCATGAAATTCTTTGTTCTAGGTCTTTGAAAAATGTCATTGGTAGTTTGATAGGGATTGCATTGAATCTGTAGATTGCTTTGGGTAGTGTAGTCATTTTCACAATGTTGATTCTTCCAATCCAAGAACATGGTATATCTCTACATCTGTTTGTATCATCTTTAATTTCTTTCATCAGTGTCTTATAGTTTTCTGCATACAGGTCTTTTGTCTCCTTAGGTAGGTTTATGCCTAGGTATTCTTTGTGTTGCAATGGTAAATAGGAGTGTTTCCTTAATTTCTTTTTCAGATCTTTCATCATTAGTGTATAGGAATGCAAGAGATTTCTGTGCATTAATTTTGTATCCTGTCACTTTACCAAATTCATTGATTAGCTCTAGTAGTTTTCTGGTAGCACCTTTAGGATTCTCTATGTATAGTATCATGTCATCTGCAAACAGCGACAGCTTTACTTCTTTTCTGATTTGGACTCCTTTTATTTCTTTTTTATCTCTGATTGCTGTGGCTAAACCTTCCAAAACTACGTTGAATAATATTGGTGGGAGTGGACATCCTTGTCTTGTTCCTGATCTTAGTGGAAATGGTTTCAGTTTTTCACCATTGAAAATGATGTTGGCTGTGGGTTTGTCATATATGGCCTTTATTATGTTGAGGTAAGTTCCCTCTATGCCTACTTTCTGGAGCATTTTTATCATAAATGGGTGTTGAATTCTGTCTGAAGCTTTTTCTGCATCTACTGAGATTATCATATGGTCTTTTCTTTCAATTTGTTAATGTAGTGTATCACATTGATTGACTTGCGTATATTGAAGAATCCTTGTATTCCTGGAATAAACCCCCCGTGATCATGGTGTATGATCCTTTTAATGTGCTGCTGGATTCTGTTTGCTAGTATTTTGTTGAGGATTTTTGCATCTATGTTCATCAGTGATATTGGACTGTAGTTTTCTTTCTTTGTGGCATCTTTGTCTGGTTTTGGTATCAGGATGATGGTGGCCTCGTAGAATGAGTTTGGGAGTGTTCCTCCCTCTGCTGTATTTTGGAAAAGTTTGAGAAGATAGGTGTTAGCTCTTCTCTAAATGTTTGATAGAATTCGCCTGTGAAGCCATCTGGTCGTGGGCTTTTGTTTGTTGGAAGATTTTTAATCACAGTTTCAATTTCAATGATTGTGATTGGTCTGTTTATATTTTCTATTTCTTCCTGGTTCAGTGCCTGAAGGTTGCGCTTTTCTAAAAATTTGTCCATTTCTTCCAGGGTGTCCATATTATTGGCATATAGTTGCTTGTAGTAATCTCTCATGATCCTTTGTATTTCTACAGTGTCAGTTGTTACTTCTTTTTCATTTCTAACTCTGTTCATTTGAGTATTCTCCCTTTTTTCCGGATGAGTCTGGCTAACGGTTTATCAATTTTGTTTATCTTTCAAAGAAACAGCTTTTAGTTTTATTGATCTTCACTACTGTTTCCTTCATTTCTTTTTCATTTATTTCTGATCTGATCTTTATGATTTCTTTCCTTCTGCTAACTTTGGGGTTTTTTGTTCTTCTTTCTCTAATTGCTTTAGGTGTAAGGTTAGGTTGTTTGTTTGAGATGTTTCTTGAGGTAGGATTTTATTGCTATAAACTTCCCTCTTATAACCATTTTTGCTGCATTCCATAGGTTTTGGGCCATCATGTTTTCATTGTCATTTGTTTCTAGGTATTTTTTGATTTCCTCTTGATTTCTTCAGTGATGTCTTGGTTATTTTTAGCTATTGTTTAGCCTCCATGCGTTTGTATTTTTTACAGTTTTCTTTTCCTGTAATTGATATCTAGTCTCATAGCATTGTGGTCTGAAAAGATACCTGATATACTTTCAATTTTCTTAAATTTACCAACGCTTGATTTGTGACCCAAGATATGATCTATCCTGGAGAATGTTCCATGAGCACTTGAGAAGAAAGTGTATTCTGTTGTTTTTGTATGGCATGTCCTATAAATATCAATTAAGTCCTTCTTGTTTAATGTGTCATTTAAAGCTTGTGGTTCCTTATTTATTTTCATTTTGGTTGATCTGTCCATTGGTAAAAGTGGGGTGTTAAAGTTCCCTACTATGATTGTGTTACTGTTGATTTCCCCTCTTATGGCTGTTAGCAGTTGCCTTATGTATTGAGGTGCCCCTGTGTTGGGTGAATAAATATTTACAATTGTTATATCTTCTTCTTGGATTGATCCCTTGATCATTATGTAGTGTCCTTCTTTATCTCTTGTAATAGTCTTTATTTTAAAGTCTATTTTTCTGATATGAGAATTGCTACTCCAGCTTTCTTTGATTACCATTTGCATGGAATATCTTTTTCCATCCCCTCACTTTCAGTGTGTATGTGTCCCTAGGTCTGGAGTGGGTCTCTTGTAGACAGCATATATACGGGTCTTGTTTTTGTACCATTCAGCCATTCTATGTCTTGGTTGGAGCATTTAATTCATTTACATTTAAGGTAATTATTGATATGTATGTTCCTATTATCAGTTTCTTGTTTTGGGTTTGTTTTTGTAGGTCTTTTCCTTCTCTTGTGTTCCCTGCCTAGAGAAGTTCCTTTAGCATTTGTTGTAAAGCTGGTTTGGTGGTGCTGAATTCTCTTAGCTTTTGCTTCTCTGTAAAGATTTTAATGTATCTGTCAAATCTGAATGAGATCCTTCCTGGGTAGAGTAATCTTGGTTGTAGGTTTTTCCCTTTCATCAGTTTAAATATGTCCTGCCAGTCCCTTCTGGCTTGCAGAGTTTCTGCTGAAAGATCAGCTGTTAACCTTATGGATATTCCCTTGCATATTATTTGTTGCTTTTCCCTTGCTGCTTTTAATATTTTTTCTTTGTATTTAATTTTTGATAGTTTGATTAATTTGTGCGTTGGCATGTTTCTCCTTGGATTTATCTTGTATGGGACTCTCTGTGCTTTCTGGACTTGACTGACTATTTCCTTTCCCATAATAGGGAAGTTTTCAACTATATACTCTTCAAATATTTTCTCACTCCCTTTCTTTTTCTCTTCTTCTTCTGGGCCCCCTATAATTCGTATGTTGGTGCATTTAATGTTGTCCCAGAAGCCTCTGAGACTGTTCTCAATTCTTTTCATTCTTTTTTCTGCTCTTTGGTAGTTATTTCCACTATTTTATCTTCCAGGTCACTTCTCCATTCTTCTGCCTCAATTTTTCTGCTATTTTTTCGTTCTAGAGAATTTTTAATTTCATTTACTGTGCTGTTCATCGTTGTTTGTTTGCTCTTTAGTTCTTCTAGGTCCTTGTTAAAGGTTTCTTGTATTTTCTGCATTCTATTTCCAAGATTTTGGATCACCTTTACTATCATTACTCTGAATTCTTTTTCAGGTAGACTTCCTACTTCCTCTTCATTTGTTTGGTCTGGTGGGTTTTTGCTTTGCTCCTTCACCTGCTGCGTTTTTCTGTCTTCTCATTTTGCTTAACTTACTGTGTTTGGGGTCTCCTTTTCGCAGGCTGCACGTTCATAGTTCCCATTGTTTTTTGTGTCTGCCCCCAATGGCTAAGATTGGTTCAGTGGATTGTATAGGCTTCCTGGTTGAGGGGACTGGTACCTGTGTTCTGGTGGATGAGTCTGGATCTTGTCTTTCTGGTGGGCCGGACTGCATTCGGTGGTGTGTTTTGGGGTGCCTGTGACCTTGTTATGATTTTAGGCAGCCTCTCTGCTAATGGTGTGGTTGTGTTCCTGTCTTGCTAGTCGTTTGGCATGGGGTGTCCAGCACTGTAACTTGCTGGTCATTGAGTTGAGCTGGGTCTTAGCATTGAGACGGAGACCTCCGGGAGACCTCTCACCGATTGATATTACATGGGGCCGGGAGGTCTCTGGTGAACCAATGTCCTTATATCAGCTTTCCCACCTCTGAGGCTCAGGCCTCACACCTGGCTGGAGCACCAAGACCCTGTCAGCCACATGGCCAGGTACGTGGGCCGTTTCTTGACTTTTGGGAAGTCTGAGGTCTTCTGCCAGCGTTCAGTAGGTGTTCTGTAGGAGCTGTTCCACATGTAGATGTATTTTTGATGTATTTGTGGGGAGGAAGTGATCTCCTTGTCTTACTCCTCCACCATCTTGAAGGTCCTCCTGCACAAATCTAAAAGCTCTTTTTTCTCCTTTCCTCTTAGAGATCACAGAAGATTAAAGTTCCAGAGCACCCAGGTAGATCATTTACCAACGGAACAGTTTTTCTTGATAAAAACTCTTGACC